>NC_044560.1:92943294-93243294 GCF_007565055.1 Rhinopithecus roxellana | reverse complement strand
CCAGGCGCGGGATCTAATCTCCTGATGTGCCCTTTGCTAAGGCCGTTTGGAAAAGCGCAGTATTACGGTGGGAGTGTCCTGATTTTCCAGGTACTGTCTGTCACGGCTTCTCTTCACTAGGAAAGGGAATTCCCTGACCCCTTGCACTTCCCGGGTGAGGCAATGCCCTGCCCTGCTCCGTGGGCTGCACCAACTGTCTGACAAGCCCCAGTGAGATGAACCTGGTACCTCAGTTGGAAATGCAGAAATCACCTGTCTTCTGCGTCACTCACGCTGGGAGCTGAGGACTGGAGCTGTTCCTATTTGGCCATCTTGGTCTTGACATTTTCATAATCGCCATTCTGACTGACATGAGATGGTATCTCATCATAGTTTTGATTTGCATTTCTCTAATGATCAGTGATGTTGAGCTTTTTGAGATCTCTATTCTGTTCCATTGATCTATGTGTCTGTTTTTGTACCAGTACTATGCTGTTTTGGTTACTGTAGCCTTGTAGTATAGTTTGAACTTGGGTAGTGTGATGCCTCCAGCTTTGTCTTGGCTATATGGGCTCTTTTTTGGTTCTATATAAATTTTAAAGTTTTTTTTTCTAATTCCGTGAGGAATGTCAATGGTAATTTAATGGGAATAACATTGAATCTATGAATTACTTTGGGCAGTATGGCCTTTTTCACAATACACAATGGCGTTTTGTTTTGTTTTGTTTTGTTTTCGATGGAGTCTCGCTTTGTTGCCCAGACTGGAATGCAGTGGCGTGATCTCGGCTCACTGCAAGCTCTGCCTCCTGGGTTCATGCCATTCTCCTGCCTCAGCCTCCAGAGTAGCTGGGACTACAGGCGCCCACCACCATGCCTGGCTAATTATTTGTATTTTTAGTAGAGATGGGGTTTCACCATGTTAGCCAGGATGGTCTCGATCTCCTGACCTCGTGATCCACCCGCCTCGTCCTCCCAAAGTGCTGAGATTACAGGCGTGAGTCACCGCACCTGGCTCACAATGGTGTTTTTAAAAGAAACGACAATCCTAAAATTTATGTAACACCACTAAAAACCCCAAATAACCAAAGTCATCTTGAAAGAAGAACAAAGCTGGAGACCTTATAATTCCTAGTTTCAAAAATATTACAAACCCACAGGAATTAAAACAGTATTACTGGCATAAAGACAGACATACAGACCAATGGGATAGGATAGACAGCTCAGAAATAAATCCATGTATATGCAGTCAATAAGGGTGCTAAGAATACAGAATGGAGAAAGGATAGTCTCTTCAATAAATGATGTTGGAAAAACTGGATCTCCACATGCAAAAGGATAAAACTGGACCTTTGTCTTATACCACACAAAAAAATCAACACAGAGTGTTTTAAAGACTTAAATATAAACCTGAAACTGTAAAATACCTACAGGAAAATATAGGGGAAAAACTTTTTAACATTGGTCTTGGCAATGATTTTTTGCATCTTACTCCCAAAGCACAGGCAACAAAAACAAAAATAGACAAATGGGATTGCATCATGCTAAAAGCGTATGCAGAGCAAAGGAAAGAATCAACAGAGTTTAAAGGGTAGCCTACGGAATGAGAGAAGATATTTGCCAACCATGTATCCCATAAGGGATCAATATCCAAAAAATGTAAGGAATTCCTACAACTCAGGAGCAAAATGACAACAACAGAACAAACAAAGTACAAATAACGTAAGTAAAAATGTACAAAGGAGTTAAAGGGACATTTCTCCAAAGGAGAGGGTGTGAATGGCCAACTGATAAGTGAAAGTGTTTAATCACTAATCATCCGGGAAACAGAAATTAAAACCACAAGGAGATATCACCTCATACCTGTTGATATGGCTATTTTATCATAGCCAAGTTATGTAATAATAGCCAAGAAAAGACAAGTCTTGGCACACATATGGAGAAATTGAAATGCTTGTACACTGCTGGTGGGAAGGTTTATCAATTTTCTCTATATTTTCGAAGAGCTAATCTTTAGTTTCACCTATTTTCTCTATTTTTGTTCTTCATTTGTTATTTCTCCTCTGCTTGCTTTGAGTTTAGTTTGACCCTTTTTAGTTTCATAAGATAGAAGTTTAAGTTACTGATTTGAGATTATGT
The DNA here is from genome assembly GCF_007565055.1 of Rhinopithecus roxellana. NCBI lineage: Eukaryota > Metazoa > Chordata > Mammalia > Primates > Cercopithecidae > Rhinopithecus > Rhinopithecus roxellana. The sequence continues at coordinate 93,241,179 of NC_044560.1, read as the reverse complement.
TCATGTATATGTGTTTATAGCTCTGCATTTCCCTCTTTGCACTGCTTTTGCTGCAACCTATAAGTTTTGTTATGTTGCATGTTTCATTCATCTCAAAGTATTTTCTAATTTACCTGTGGTTTCTTCTTTGACTCATTGGTTATTTAGGAGTATGTTGTTTAATTTCTCCATATTGAGTTTTTCCCAAATTTCCTTCTTATGATATTTCTGTCTAATTTCATTCCATTGTGGCCAGAGAATATGCCTTGCATTATTTAAACCCTCAAATTTATTGAGGTTTTCAAAATAGCTTAATACATGGGGTCAGTCCTGGAAAATGTTGTGTGTGCACATGGGAGGAATTTCTACTGTTTTCAGGTGGAGAGTTCTATAGATGTCTATTAGGACAGGTTGGTATATAGCTTTGTTCAAGTCCTCTCCTTCTTTGTTGACTTTGGTATAGTTTTTAATCTATTATTTAAAGTGGAACATTGAAGTCTCACTTTATTGTTTTAAATAGTCTGTTTCTCCTTTCACTTCTGTCAGTTTTTGCTTCATGTGTTTTGGGGATGTGTTATTAGATGCATATATATTTATAATTATGCATTCTGGTGAATTGACCAGTTTATCCTTATTAAATGTCCTTTGTCTCGAATAATTCTTTTCTTAAAGGCTATTTTATCTACCATTAGTATATCCACTTCAGTTCTCTCTTTGTTATGGTTTGCAAAAGTGTATCTTCTATCCTTTGGCTTTCAACCTATTTATGTCTTTGAATTTAAGTATAATTCTTATAGATAATGTATAATTGAATCAAGTATTTTTAATTCAGCCCACAAATATTACTTTTTGATTGAAGTATTTAAACATTTAAAATTGAATGTAATTACTGATATGGTAGAATTTACAGCTGCTATTTAGTATTTTCTTCCTATATATCTTATGTCTTGTTTTGTTCCTCTATTCTTTCATTATGGCCTTTTGTGTTAAGTAAGTATTTTCTAGTGTACTGTTTTAATTTCCTTGTCATTTCTTTTGCTACGTATTTTAGGGATATTTTCTTATTGATTGCTTTGGGGATTACAATTAACAACTTAATCTAGTTTGAATTAATACCAGCTTAATTTAGATAGCATACAAAAACTTTACTCCAAATAGCTGTATTCTCTCCCAATTATTATTAGTATTATTATTAATTTTGAGACAGAGTCTTGCTCTGTCACGCAGGCTGGAGTGCAGTGGTATGATCACAGCTCACTGCAGTCTTGACCTCCTGGGCTCAAGCAATCCTCCTGCATCAGGCTTCCAAAGTGTTGGGGTTACAGATGTGAGCCATCATGCATTAGGTGTGTGTAACTGTGGCTCTCTTTGAGTTCATCTTACTTGGAGTTATTTAAGCCTCTAGGATTTGTAGATTAATATTTTTATCAAATTTGGGGAGTTAATTATCATTTCTTCAAATATTTTTTCTGCCCCCTTTCTCTTTCTCCTCTGCTTCTGAGACTCCATTACACATATTAGACATTAGTATGCTTGGTGGTGTGCCACAATTTGTGAGGTTCTGCTTGTATTTTTCAGTGTTTTTTCTTTTTGTTTCACAGATGGTTAATCTCAATTAATTATCTTCAAGCTTTCTGATACTTCCTTCTGGCAATTCTTCAAACATTTCCAATCTGCTACTGAACCCCTCTAGTAAATGTTATTTCAGTTACTGTGCTTTTCAAGTTCAGAATTTTTATCTAGTTCTTTTATTTTTCTCTCTCTTGGCAGAATAAGAATTCTTTTAAATACATTCTATCTATTTATTGATATTATCTTTTTCATGAGATATTGTTATACTCTCCTTAAGTTCTTTAGTCATAGTTTCTTCTAATTTTTTTGGCTGTGTTGAAAATAGATGATTTAACGTATTTGTCTAGTACATTCCTCAGTGAGAGTTTCTATTGATTGTTCTTTTCTTGTATATGGGCCATATTTTCTTGTTTATTAGTATGTCTCATATTTTTGTTGTTGAAGATTGGACAATTTAAAAAGTATGATGTGGAAACTCAGGAAATCACATCCTCCTTTCAGCTTTTTGATGCTGTTTGCTGTTGCAGCTGCTTATGTTTGTTTAGTTAGTGATTTTTCTGAACAAATTCTGTAAGGTTTGTAATTTTTGTTATGTGTGGCCATTAGGTCTCTGTTTATTTACTTTATTGGTCAGTTAATGGTTGGACTGAGATCTTCTTAAAGGCATTAAATCAATATATCTCCCAGTATTTTCCAAAGGGTTATATATGCATATTGTGGGGATGTTTTCAACACCCTGGCAGTACTTTACATTTCTGCCTTAGCTTTTACTTCTTGTTTGTACAGAGCCTCCAGGCTCACCAAAGCTGAGATATTAGATTCTTCTTAGGCCAACCTGGACATACACAAAGCTTTGCACATGTGCTTGGCCTTCTAGAGTCCTACGAATATATTGGAGCTTTTCAAATCCCAGAATGGACATTCCTTTCTCCAGTTTTCCTTTTAGATTATTTGGTTAGCTTCTTGTTTGCCCAAACTGTCATCATTGCCTCAGGCCACTGCAATATTAAACAAATACCACTAATTGTTTTCAACAAATGTCCCAGGGGAAAGTTCACAGTGAGTGAACTCTAAATTAGGTCAAATAAAAGCTAACTCCATGAGTGGGGGCTTTCAGGGAACTTCCAGAAAAGCCAGATAATGATATATCTCTGAGGATGGGGATTTTGGGGAGCAACAAATTAATTCTCCCCCCCTCAATGGCTGCTAGGCTGCTGGTTTCATGGTTATCATGATTGTAAGTTCATTGGTTTTTAAGGCTACCATGGAGTAGTGGAGAAAAGTATGGAACTAAGGCAGGTTAAAGTATTGCAAACCATACTGTTCTCACTGAGATTTAGCTCTGTGTGTGTGTATTTTTAACAAACTGCTCTTCAGGTTGTGTCAAACCTTTGATTATTTTCTGAGTTCTGAAAAAGATGATTTTTAGTCTCTCTGCCAGTGTTTTTGTTGCTTTTTTTTGAGGAGTAGGTTTTAAGAAGTCCTTACTTCTCCATTGTCACTTATTAATTCTAACAGTTCGTAGAGTCTGTTGTGTTTTCTACATACACAATTATATTTTCTTTAATGTTGGCAGTTTTTTCCTTCATTTCCAGTTCTTGCATCTTTTATTTCTTTTGATGACATTACACTGGCCAGGATCTCTAGTACAGTGATAAATAGAAACAGTGGAAGTAGAATTTTTTCTTTTTCCTTATCTTAGGCAGAAATTTTTTTTTTTAACACTTTACCCTAAGTATTACTTTTACCATAAATATTTTGTAGCTGCTCTTTATCATACGAAGTCTAGTTCTAGTTTGTGAAATGTCATGTTATTTTACTTAATTATGAACTAGTTTTGTGTTTCATCAAATGCTTATTTTGTGTGGAGTGAGATGATTCAATGACATTTCTCCTTTATTTTATAAACATGTTGAACTATATTAATTTATGCTGTAGTTTGAATGTTTGTAACCTCAAACCTCATGTCAAAATTTGATCCCAATATTGGAGGTAGGGTCTAATGGGAGGTGTTTTGGTCATGGGGGTGGATCTCTCATGAATAGGCTAATGCTGTCCTTGAGGGAGTAGGTGAATTTTCACTGTATTAGTTCCCATGAGAGCTAGTTGTTTAAAGGAGTCTGGTACCTCTTTTAAACAACCTCTCTGTCTTGCTTCCTCTTTTGCCATGTGATCTCTGCATACACCAGCTACTCTTCACCTTCTGCCATGAGTGGAAGCAGCCTGAGCAGATGCTAGTGCCATGCTTCACCAGAAGCAGATGCTAGTGCTTTTTGTAGTGCTTTTTGTACAGCCTGTAGAACCATGAGCCAAATAAACCTCTTTTCTCTAAAAATTACCCAGCCTCAGGTGTTTCTTTGTAGCATGTAAAACAAATGAAGACAGGCAATTGATACTGAAGAGTAGGGTGTTGCTCTAAAGATACCTGAAAGTGTAAAAGCAGCATTGGAATTGGGTAATGGTTGGAAGAGTTTGGTAATGGTTGGAAGGTTGGAAGAGTTTGGAGGGCTCAGAAGAAGACAAGAAGATGAGGAAAAGAAATTGGTTAAGTGAACCAAAATGCTGATGGAAATATAGATGGTAAAGGCTAGGCTTATGAGGTCTCAGATGGAAATTACTTCATGTGACATCTAATTGTTAAAAGGAGCCTGGCACTTCCTCCTGTCTCTCTTCTTTTCACTCTCTTGCTATTTCATGTGCCTGCTTCCCTTTGCCTTCTTCCATGATTATAAGCTTCCTGAGCCCCTCACCGGAGGCAGATGCTGGTGTCATGCTTCTTGTACAGCCTGCAGAACTGTGAGCCAAATAAACCTCTTTTCTTTATAAATTACTCAGCTTCAAGTATTCCATTATAGCAATGTAAAATCTATCAATACTGCTGCATGTCCCATCACAGGCCCAGGGGCCTAGGAGGACTGAATGGTTTTGGAGGACAGGCCTGGGAAACCTCTGCCCTGCACCTCATTGGACTGCTACTCCCTGCATCCCAGCTCCCTGGATACCACAGTGGTGGTACAGGCATTGGGCATATATTCCCAGCTGGAGCAACCTTGGTTCAAATGGCCCCAGATACTGCTTGGGCTGCCACTCCAGAGGATGCAAGCAAGCCATAAGCCCTGGTAGCATCCATGTGATGGTAAGTCTGCAAGCACCCAGAATGGAAGAGCCATGGGTGCTTGGTAGCTTCTATCTAGATTTCAGAGGATGTGTTGGAATGCCTAGGTGCCCAGGCAGAAACCTGCTGCAGGGATGGAGACATAACAGAGAGTTCCCACCAAGGCAATGCTTAGTGGAGCTCTGGGAGCAGGGCTCCCAGAATCATAGAACCACCAGCAGCATGAAACCTCAGCCTGGAAAGGCTGCAGGCATTTTCAACTTCAACCCATGAGAGCAGCCATGTGGACTGTTCCCAGTAAAGCCATGGGGGCAGGGGTGCCCTAGGCCTTGGGAGCCTCCCCCTTGCACCAGTGTGCTCAGGATGTGGGACATGGAGTCAAAGGAGACTATTTTGAAGTTTTAAGGTTTAGTATGTGTCCTTCTGGGTTTCAGACTTTCATGGGGCCTGTTACCCCTTTCTTTTGGCCAATTTCTCATTTTTGGAATGAGAATATTTACTCAATGCTTGTACCACTATTGTATGTTGGAAGTAAGTAACTTGCTTTTGATTTTACAGGCTCATAGCTATAAGGAACTTTCCTTTAGTCTGAGATGAGACTTTGGACTTTTGAGTTGATGTTGACAACAAGTTAATACCTTGGGGAACTATTGGGATAGAATAATTATATTTTGCATGTCAGGAAAACATGAGTTTTGGTGGGGCCAGGGACAGAATGCTATAGTTTGGATGTTTGTTCCCCACAAAGCTCATGTTGAAATTTTATTCCAGTGTTGGAGGTGGGGGCCTAATGGGTGGTGTTTGGGTCATGAGGACAAATCCCTCACGAATATATGAATGCCCTTAATGGGGTGGGGGTGAGTGAATTCTCATTCTATTAGTTCCCATGAGAGCTGTTTGTTAAAAAGAGCCTGGCGTCTTCCCCCACTCTCTCTTGCTTCCTCTCTCACCATGTGCTCTCTGCACAAGCCAGCTCCCCTTCACCTTCTACCATGAGTGGAAACAGCCTGAGGCCCTGACCAGAAGCAAATGCAGGCGCCATGCTTCTTGTATTATCATTTGCTAATATTTCACTTAGGCATTTAAAATCAATATTCATTAACAAAATCAGCTTATACTATTCCTTTCCTTTAGTGTCCTTGTCAGGTTTTGGTAGCAAGTTTATGCCAGCCTCATAAAATTAAGTTGAAAGTATTGCTACTTTTGTTGTTGTTGTTAGAGTAATTCAATTTCTTCTTTACCTATCTGAACAACTTTCCTGATGAAGAAATCTAGGTTTGGAATTTTTTGAGTTGGAAGGTATTAAATTGTAGATATACCTTTTTTAATGCATGCAGGCATATTCAGATTTTACATTTCTATTTCAATTTTGGTAAATTGTGCTTTAAATATTGTCCATTTATTTTAAATTTTAAAAAATTTGCCAAAAAATTGCTTAAAATAATCCCTTTATTAGCTTTGTAGTATCTGCAGAATCTATATTGATGTCCCATTTTTCATTCTAATATTATTTTTTTCTTCTCTCTTTGTTATTGGTCAGTCTTACTGAGGATTTGTCACTTTTATAGGCTTTTCAGAAATCAGGTTTTTACTCAAAAAATTATCTAATATACATTTTTATATTATATTTGTTTTTTATTATGTTCTTTTCTATTTTGGGAGGATTTAATTTGTTATCTTTTCCAAATTTTTGTGACAATTCATTTTCAGCTTTCATTCTTTTCTGCTATATGCACTTAAAACTAGAAATTTTCTTTAATGTATTTCTTTAGCTGCATTCTCTAATTATGTAATTTTTTTCATTATCATTCAATTAAAATATTCTAATTTTATTATGATTTTTTCTTTGACACACAGGCTACATGAAAATGCATTGCTTAGTTCCAAACATTTGGAGGTTTTCTTATATTTTCTTATTGATTTGTAGCTTAATTCCACTGTGGTCATACAATATACTGAATACAATTTTGTTTCCTTGCAGTTTATTGAGATGTGCTTTGAGGCTCAGAATATATTTGATTTTGGTACATGTCTTCTGTGCATTGGACAAAAATGATTGTATTTCAGTTTTGGGGTATGGTGTTTTATATATAAGATGTATAATCAAGTTTGTGTTTTTATTCAGTATGGCAATCTATGTATTTTAATTGTAGTTGTTTTTATTACATTCATACTTAGTATACTTACTGATAGTGTTGTGTTTAAATCTACTATCTTATTATTTATTTTCTATTCATCCTACCTCTTCTTTGTTGACTATTCTTTCTTTCTTTTGTAGGGCTTAATTATTTGTTATTACTACTTCATTTTTTATTATGTCCCATTAAATTGTTAATTATACATTATTTTACTGTTATTTTAGAGGTGTCCTTAATGGTTATAAGCATTCTTAACTTAGTAGAGTCTAATAGAAATTAATATTTTTTCCACTTTCGGGACAATAGAAGACTTTAGAATACCTCAGCTATATTTATCACCCTCCTGCTTTTATGCCATTATTGTCATGTACTTTAATTCTGTTCTTATTTTATATGCCATAGGGTATTACTATTATGTTTCAAATAGTCAATATTAATTAATATTTAGCCATTTCATTCTTCATTCTATGCTTGCACTTTGAATCATTTACTACCTTTTAGTATTTCTTTTAGTGTGGACCTGCTGCTGATGAATTATCTCAGTTTTAGTTTGTCCAAATAGTACTTACTTCACCTTTATTTGGGAAGAATATTTTTATCGAGTATGATGTTTAGGTTGTAGTGTTTCATTTTATTATTTTGAAGGCAGTAATTCTATTTTCTTTTGGCTTTGTTACTCTATTGAAAATCCTTCTGTTGGTTTTATTATTGCTCTTGAAGTAACATGTGTTTTTTGGTTGGTGTATTAATTATACATTGCTGCATAACAAATTATACCACGATTTATCAGCTTAAAAACAAGTATTTATTATTTTACATAGTTTCTTATGGCCAGTGGTCTGGGAATGACTAGTTAGGTGCTTCTGTAACCTATTTCACAAGGCTACCATCAAGATGTCTGTAAGGGTTTTAGTCATCTCAAAGTTTGACTGGGACTAGAGAATCTGCTTCCAAGCTCACTCATGTGGTATCAGAAGACCTTGTTTTTGCTGAAGCTTCAGTCCCTCAACACACCGACCTCTCCATAGCCTATATATGACATGGAAACTGGCTTCCCCCAGAGTAGTTTATCCAAGACAGAGAGAAAGAGAATGCCCAAGAGGGGAGCTACAGTATTTTCATAACCTCATCTCAAAGGGGACACAGTCACATTTCCTGTATTGTCTTTATTAGAAGTGAATTCAACAAATACTAAAAGGGAAGGGAAATAAGCTTCATGTCTTAAAGAAAAGAGTATTAAAGAATTTTCGACATATATTTAAAACCACTTCATCTGGCCATTTTAACATTTTTTCTTTACCTCTAGTTATAGTTAAATTGCAGCAATTTAACTATAATAAACCTGGAAGTTTTTGTTTTGTTTTGTTTTTTTGTTTAACTCCTACTTGGAGTTCATAGAAATTCTTTAATGTGTGGCCTGATCTCTTTGTTTTTGTAAAATTCTAATCCGTTGTCTCTTCAAATACCACCTCTTGCTTATACTATTTTTTCTCTTTTGGATCCCCATTATCTCTATATTGGATGTTTTCATCATGCCTCATATTTCTCTTACACATTTTTTGTGTTTTTTTCCTGTCTTTTTGTATCTTTGTTCTTCAAACTGAATATTATATTCTGCCCTTTATTTTATTTCACTAATTCCCTTTTTAAGTGTATATATGTTACTATCAAAACCATTCTTTGAGTTTTTATTTCATTCCCTTTATCTTTCAGTTCTAAATTTCCATTTAATTCTTCTTTCTGGTTTTCAATTCTTTGGCTGGATTCTCTACCTTGTCATTTAGTTTCTTGAACATATCAATCATTGGTATTTTAAAATTAGTGGCTGATGATACCAATATCAGATACCCTATGGGTCTGTTTTTACTTTATTTTCTGCTTTTTCTTCTCTTGAATTTTAGATAATTTTTCTTTTTTGTATGTCTGGTTATTTTTGATTGAATGCTGGACATTTTGTATGAAAATTATGAGATAATTGGAAGCTATGGGTGCTGTCATTTTTCTGTTCAGAGGAATAGAAAAATCTTCACTCTGGCAAGCACTTACGTTAGGGCATACCACTTAATCCAATCAAGGAGTATATCTGAGTAAAAGACTGGTGTCAGTTTTTATAAAATTTCATCAATCTTATTTCGGTTTTACTTCTAGGAGCTCTTCAGTTTTCCAACTGAAAGCCTCAGGTGTTCACCAGGGCTTCTTGATCTTGGCAGACTCTGAACTTGTATTTTTGTCCTACCAGCCCAAGGAGTCTGACCAAAGTCCTGCTCAGTTTCTCAGGCTCTCACTTGCTGCTTTATGCCCAGCTTCTTGTTTCTCAACCACTTTCAAATAACATATGTGTCAATAAGGAAAGTGGAGTCACATATTGGGTATACCTCTCTGGACTTTCCTTTTTATCTGAGATTTTTGTCCTGCAAATTATACTCTGGAAGTTCTCTCTCTCTTAAAAAAATTCCCCAGATTTTTAAATTGTTTTCAGTCAGAGGGTTGATTCTAACCATGCTAGTCCACTGTTACCACAGCATAATATTTTAAAGTCTCTCTCTACTTTTCCCACTTGCTTTTTAATTCCGAGTTCAGTGTTCCACAAAGATGCCCCAGCTGTTTTACACTGATGATCTTGGTCTAGAATCCTCAAAAGGGGCCAGGAGATTTCTGAGCTCATTCTGGGTTTCTGGAGACATTCCCTGGATTCTCCCATGTCCTGGGACTATATGTTTGGGAAATGTTGGGTATATAACACAGATAGGTGGATATATTTGTGTTATGTCATTGCCACTTTATGCATTTTTCTTACAGAGGAAAAAACAAGGATCAGAACTGACAAGCACTAGTGTCAACTCTACTCCAAGGAGAAGTAGGTAATAACCTAGGAGGAGCAATCTGAGGGACACCAAAGAGCCCTCTGAGCCAACAACCCATTACATACCCATAGGAAAAATCTATCAACAGGGATTCAAACTTTAATGATCACCAATGGCCCAGATGTTTTGTTATAAGTTTGTTCATCACTGTATTTTGTATAATAGGAAACATGGAAACCATTTAAAGCTAGCACAATATGAGATTGAGGAATAAATTAGGGAATATTCATGTAATATAGAGTTGACAAACTATGGTCCACAGCTTCGTACCACTCATGAACTGAGTAGCTTTTACCTTTTAAAATGGTTGGATAAAAAACCCAAAAGAATATAACAGTTCACGACACATGAAAATTATGTGAAACTCAAATTATATTGTTGATAAAGCTTATTGAGGTATTGCCACATTTATTCCTTACATATTGTCTGTGGTTTCTTTCATGCTATAATAGTAAAGTTGAGTTATTTTGACAGAGACTATATGGCTGGCAAAGATTAAAATATTTCGTCTCTGACCTTTATAAAAAATTTGATATAATAGAGTGTTATGCAGCCATTTAAAATGATGCTCTAAATAAATATTTAATGATAGGAGAAAATGTTCACAGTAGATTAAGTGAGAAAATTAGGCTCCAAAATATTATTTTATTCTAATTCCATTTTTTATAGTAATCATATGTTATACATCCATATATGCTTAGGAAAAAAAATAGCCCAGAAGAAATATTACTGGGGATTAGTAAACAGTGATGGAATTATAAGTACCTTTTCCTTTCAGAGTGAATTTTATAATCTTCTTTGGGCTTTTCAGTATTTTCTAAACTTTCTCAATTAAATATGACTTTTGGAATACGAAATAAACAATGAAAGTCTTATTTTTCTTTAATTCAACCAAAATTCATTAATTTAATTAAGACTCCATCTTCTAGTATGGCCCATTATTCCAACCCATTTCCAGGATGCAATGCCTTGGTAGAACACTAGTCTATTAGACAACTAATTGTCACCTTGGGAAGATGTAAGTGGGTTAGCGTGGTCCTAAGAGAACTAGACAGAGGTTGGTTTTGATGAGAAGCAGAAAGGGTATATCAGAATAATGAGGTGTAACTGTAGCGGCAAGGCTAGGCTGAGCTTGACCCGGGCAAGGTCTGAGCAGGTAGGAATCAGAATAAGGTGATGAAAAGGAGACAGGTGGGAGGGATGGAGAAAGAACATTACTATTTTGTTTAGGGACAGTCCTGATCATCACTGCACATACAGAAATCTGAGGTCTGGGGTTTATACAATTTAGAATTTAGGTTACCTTCTTTAGGAAAAATGACATGAAATTACAAATGAAAAATTAAGTACAAAGTATTTTCTTAGATAAAAAGAAATCATAACAAATTACTGTGTCCAGGAGCTCTATGATCCTTTCTTCTGAAATCTTTATAGGTAATTGACCAGAAACACCTATAAATGGTTCCTGATCCCTACCTGGCTTTCCCTCTCTCCAGAGCCCTCTATCACTTCCAGTATTTCTCAGCTGTCACAAGGATTTACATGAGCAAGGGGCCCTGAAACTTAAGTCTCATTCGCTTTATGTAACTCAAGCTTTTGCTGATTGTCTTTCTCATTTCAAATCTATTCAGGCTTTCTCCCTGTCAATTCTTAGACCTCTAGGTGGTGAAACTATAGGACAGTGATTTTTCTATGACTTGCTATAGGCTTTTCGTACTTATGGGCTGCTGCTACCCCAGCTGCTCTGTTCTTTTAAAGTGGAGACATTGGCACCTTTCCTGCTTTCCCTGGGAGAAGCTAGCATTTACTATCGAGGAGGACAATGATTCTGCCTGAAACAAAGACTCTGGAAAATATGGAAATTTTACTAATTCATTTTCCTTTGCTGATATTATCATGGGTAATTCAAAATTTATTGCAAGTGTCAAATCTTGATTTTGTAAGTGGAGAAATTGTTGGTCGAAGGGTCACACAGATAGTCTCAGCATTTTGGTTTATATTTAAGTAAAATATGTAACAGAGTATTCCAAGTTCTCAGGGTAAGTGTCACTGGAAAATATATTTCCCTGAGTGATAACATTTCAAGTAATACCGGGTATAATTTGTCTTTATTTAATCTGAGAAATTCAACATGCATAGCAAGCATTTATTACTTAAGCCTCATATCACTTGTGTGGAGAAGGTTCAGCAAACATTATCTTTTTGCACAGCTGGAAAAAACTGAAGCATGCCAAGGTTGCAGGGATATATGTGAGGTTTATCCAGTAGAGCTAAGATATCAGGGAGGAGCCTGCCAGGCACTTCTTCTTCTCCCCTCCCTGCTGAATTGCTTAGGAAAGAAAACATGAGGATGATTGTGTAACCAGATCCTTTGCCCAGTAAAGTCAGAACTTTTGGAGAACTCTTGCTCTTGCCTTTCATGGATTGGTAAATTTAGTAGGAGCCTTTCAGTTATGAGGAACAGAAATCCATTTGAATGAGCATAACCAGAAAAGTATGACTTTATTATAAAAAAAATCTAGCGTTGTTTCATGGAACCCCAGACTGGAAATGCTGCCACTTCAGAAAAACTGAAACTAAGAGCTGGAAAGAGTCTAGGCTCTCTCTTTCACTCCACTCTTTATCTCTGTTTTAATCTTTGTCATTGGAGACTTTCACTCTTGGGAGAGAATATGGCTCCCAACTTTAGCTACAGGCAGAGACAAATTTACTGGCTTTCTCAATGCCAATCAGAGAAAATTTGATTGTCCTAGGGACAGGTATTCATATGCACAGAGTCATATGGTATAAACATGGCTGCCAGCAGCCTACGCTGGGTGAAGCAGCGGTGGTTCCAAGAGAAAGGGAAGGGCAGTATTAGGAGCCAAGAAAATCACACCAAATATGTTTATTTTAGGTGGAAAATTTATGAGATTATTAAAGTCCTCATTAAGGGCTGCCTTGGGGACGTTAGTCTTCACTTTAATCAAAATAGCAAGTAGGAAAATTCTAGTTTCCAGTCCAGCATGCAAGAAACTTAGAAGTTGCCACCTTGTCCTAACAAGTAAAAAGCTGAACAAACAGAAAAATCAACAACTCAAAATCTGTCAGAAAAATGAGGTCACAGGACAAACCACTGCCCTCAAAATTGGAAAGACAGACAGGAAGATATAGAGAATCAGAGTTTTTCCAGAGCAGAAACTCATGAGCAGAAACTTCCGCAAGAACCAGACCGGGGTAAGGAGACCTGAACTGCAACTGATGAATTGTTGGAGGCTCAGTGAGGACAAATCTGTAAGTTAAAAGCTCCAAGGGGGTCCAGTCATAGGTGGGCCACATGCTTTTTTGAATTTTACCTCCAGGAGCTTTACCAGGTTCTCACAGTGAATATCAGAGAAAAGTTCCATTGTCCTTTTGGACAGAAGATATAAATGTTCCTATTTTGTGATATGTTTGTTCCTATTTTTATGATATATGTTCCTATCTTATGATATATGTTTCTATTTTATGATATATTTGTATATATGTTCTTCTTAATAAGATCTGTCCTTCACAGAAACAATTTTACCAGAGCCTAACCTGCTGAGGTTTTTATGAGAGCCTAGCACATCTGGGAGAAGGTAAACACCCAACTCCAGACTTCTGTAACTATTCTGTCCCACCCAAGGGGGAAGAAAGCCTGAGAAGCACTGGTGAACTTCACAGTCCAGGGACACAGGCTCACCAAAGAATTGAGACATAATTACAGGCCTATAGGATGCTTCCCCTCTCCCCACACCTTGCCACTACATTACTAAAGGCCTATTGACTAAGTTTCTTTTACTCAGCACATCTTGTCCACTTTTAAAAAAGAAAATTTTAAGGCAGACTAAAAGGCAAAAACACAGATCAAGGAAAAAGAAGATGCATCAGAACCAGAGTCAGATATGGCAGGATTTTTACAATTGCCAGACTAGGCATTTTTTAAAACAAATAATTAATATGCTAAGAATTTTAATGGATAAAGTCAACAACATACAACAACAGATGGATAATGTAAACAGAGAGATGGAAATTCTAAGAAAGAATACAAAAGAAATACTGGAGATTAAAAACACTGTAACAGAAATGAAGAATGCTTTTGATGGGATTATTGCTAGACTGGACATGGCTGAGGAAATAATCTCTGAACTTAAGGATATGATGATAGAAACTGCCAAAGATAAAAAGTCAAGAGAAAAAAGACCAAAAAACTCCAGAGCAGATAAAAAGTCAAGAGAAAAAAGACCAAAAAACCCCAGAGCAGATAAAAAGTCAAGAGAAAAAAGACCAAAAAACCCCAGAGCAGATAAAAAGTCAAGAGAAAAAAGACCAAAAAACCCCAGAGCAGGATATCTAAGAACTGTGGGATGGCTGTAAAAGATATAACAAACATATAGTAGGGAAATAAAAAGGAGAAAAAAGAAAGGAACAGAAGCAATATCTGCAGAAATAATGACTGAGAATTTCCCCAGTTATTGCAGACATCAAACCACAGATCCAGGAAGCTCAGAGAACACCAAGCAAGATAAATGCCCCCCCCCCTCAAAAAAAAACCCACAAAAAACCAGCATCAAGGCATATCATTTTCAAACTGCAAAAATCAAAGACAAGGAAAGAATCCTGAAAGAAGCCAGAGGGGGGAAAATAACACACCTAGAGGGTAACAAGATTAAGTATTACATACCCAAACCATGCAAACAAGAAGAGAATGGCATGAAGTATTTAAAATGTTGAGAGGAAAAACCAGCAACCTAGAATTCTGTATGCTGAGAAATTATCCTTCAAAAGTGAAGAAGAATACTTTCTCAAACAAAATTCGAAAAAAAATTGTTACCGGTAGATCTGCTTTGCAAAAAATGTTCAAAGAAGTTGAAGAAAGAAAGAAGTTAAGAGAAGAAAAATAATATAGGTCAGAAACTTCATCTACATAACAAAAGGAAGAGCATAAAATAAATGAAGAATAAAATAAATGAAAGCAAAATAAAAACTTATTTTTCTTATTTTTAATCGTCCTAACAGATAGTTTGCTCAAAATAATAATAAAAATGCATTTAATTATATGTGCTTATGTATATATCTTATGTATCTATTTACATATATACATATATGCTTGAATTCACTTATATATAAGTGAAACAAATGACAGAAATGATACAAAGGATTGAAGGGAGGAATTAGGATTATGTTATTGTTATAAGGTACTTACACTACCTGTGAAGTGGTATAGTGTTATTTGAAAGTGGATTTGGATTAGCTGTAAACATATATTGAAAACTCCAGGTCACCCACTAAAAGAATGTAAAACCAGAAGTATAACTGATATGCTAAGAAAGCAAAGAAAACTGAATCATATAAAATGTTCAATTAAAGCCAGAAAAGGCAGAAAAAGTGTAGAAGACTAAAATAGGAACAAAGAAGAAAGGCAACATGTAGAAAGGCAACATATGGAACACATAGGCACACACTGTGGCAGGTAAGGTAGAGAAAATAGTAAACAAATATAGTAGCTATTAATTGAACTATATTATAATCACTTTAAATGTCAAAGCTGTAAATACACCAATGAAAAGAAAGAGAGTGTCAGAGTGAAACAAAACAAAAAATATGCAAGATCCAATAATATGTTGTCTACAAGAAACCCACTTTAAAGGAGGCTTCAAGATGACTGACTAGAGGTATGTGGTGCTCACCTTCTCCACAAAGAACCAATATAGCACTTCAAATGGAGCATCTAAGATAGAACACTGGAATTCAGAAGAAAAGTGGCAGGAAACATCTGGAGCATGGAAAGAAAGGGAAATGAGGCAGCCAGTTTAGTCAGGATCGCCTGTGAGCCCTGTGAGGTGTGGGAAAGGGTGAGAGATCTCCAGCAGCCCACATTCCTGCAATCCTAGCCATGGGAGAGCCCTGGGACCCTTGTGGGCCCTGACACTAATATCAGAAGCAGTTTGGAGTCTGTGTAATGGCATTATTCCAGAATGGAAGCTCATGCTGGGTTCCATACACCCTCTGAAACTCAAGCAGTGGCAGCACACACCATTTTGAGAGCCCAGCCCCCACAAGACTGCATACTGCCCTGGGGCCCAACAGCCTCTGTATCTTCATGTCTCTAAATCTCCAGTGACATCCCCCAGCATCCACTCAGAGGGCTGGGTGGACAATGTTGGTTAGACCCAGCAGTGCAGCAGGGTCCTCAGCACTCCAGCTTACACAGTGTACTATATCCCGGGGAATGGACGGTATAGTGTGTTGGAGAGGTTATCCCTGGGACAAAGGGAATCAAAGCATGCACTCCCCAGAGCAAGAAAGTCACCCTGCTTGCTGCCACTGAGAGCAACCTCATCCCCTCTAGCAGCAGGGCAGGGTGCCGTGCATGCACCCTAAGGACAGGCTCTCCCCACCTGTAGCCACTGCTGCCACTGCCACTGGGGACAAAGTGTGATCCTCAGAGACTGAGATACACCTGCCTGGACCTGCTGCCACCAACAGAAATTCCGCTTCCTCCAGCATCAAGACCATTGCACACTTGCACATGCCCCGAGGGACAATCCTGGCCTGCTACTGCCGCTGCTGCTACTGCCAACACCCTGCGGGGGGCTAAAGTACACATTCCCCAGAGACTGAGAGTCACCTCCCTGGGACAGCTGCCACTGACAACAACCCTGCCACTCAGCAACATGGATGGGGTATACTTGCACACACTCTGGAAATGCTTTCCTGCCCACTGCTGCCACTGATCCCTCCCCCAAAGCATCCCACCCAGGAGCCTGGAGATAGCCACCTTTCCTGCCACATAAACATCACTGAAGGGCCTGAGGACAGGCCCGCTCAACCTGGTACCCAACCCCACTGCCTAAGTATGCTGCCCAGGGGCCTGGGGATTACCCCACCCTGTCTAAGATGATTGGCAGCTATGCACTCCTCCAAGGGACCTGAGGAAAAGCTCACCCAGCCTGCAGCAACCACCACTTCTGAAAACTTCCTGGATGTGCCACCTGGGGGCCTGGGTCCTGGAACAGCCAGCCTGCTGCAGCCACCACCACCAGTGTGTGCTGCCTGGGAGTCCGAGCGTAGGCCCACCACTGGTACTCTCATCATCCACACCATATATGTTGCCCAGGGACCCAAAATCCTGCCCACCTTCCTGGCCTTCTGCTGTCACTGCTGACATCTGGAGGTCCAAGGATTGATCTACTTGGAACCACTGACACTGCTGCCCACCCACTGACACTGCTGCCCACATATGCCACCTGGGGCCCCAAGGACAGACAGAATCAGCCCTTGATGTGGTTTGGCTCTGTGTCACCATTCGAATCTCATGT
Source organism: Rhinopithecus roxellana (assembly GCF_007565055.1). Classification (NCBI taxonomy): domain Eukaryota; kingdom Metazoa; phylum Chordata; class Mammalia; order Primates; family Cercopithecidae; genus Rhinopithecus; species Rhinopithecus roxellana. The sequence continues at coordinate 93,224,189 of NC_044560.1, read as the reverse complement.
CGACTTTTAATTCCCAGTGCTGGAGGAGGGATCCAGTGGGAGGTGATTGAATCATGGGGGCAGATTTTCTCCTTGCTTTTCTCATGATAGAGTTCCCACACTATCTGATTGTCTGAAAGTGTGTAGAATCTCCCCCTTCACTGTCTCTCCTCCTCCTGCTCTGGCCATGTAAGGCATAACTCCCTCCTCTTCACCTTCTGTCATGGTTGTAAGTTTGCTGAGGCCTCCTTAGCCATGCTTCCTGTACAGCCTGTGTAATTGTGAATTAAACCTCTTTTATTTATGAATTACCCAGTCTCAGGTAGTTCTTTATAGCAGTGTGAGAACAGACTAATACAGCCCACTACTGTCAGCACTAGGGTCAGAGGACTGGCCCACGTGGCATCCCCATCACCAGCAAAGCCTCATCACAGCCTCCACTAACAATTGCAGTCGAACACACTAAGGAAATCACAGATATGCTGACACTGTTTACAGCCAAATAAATCATACAGAGACTATGCGACTGCACACATCCAGAGTCAAAGGTAAAGATCTTTACCCAATCAGCACCACAGATACAGCTTGAGAAAATATCTTCTCATATAAAAGCCAATTCAAAAAACTGGAAGAAATAATGTTATACTCATTGCATAGACGTCAACTTAAGGACATGAGAAACATGAAAAATCAAGGAAATGTGACACCTCCAAAAGAACACAATAATTCTTCAGCAATAGATTCCCTTGAAAAAGAAATTTATGGAATGCCTGAAAAAGAATTTTTAAAATTGGTATTAAAGAAGGTCAGTGAGATATAAGAAAACACAGTAAACAAAACAGAGAAATCAGAAAAACAATTCAGTATGTGAATGAGAAATTAACCAGAGATAAATATCACAAAAAAGAATCAAACAGAAATCCCGGAACCGAGTAAGTCAATAAATGAAGTAAAAAATACAATGGAGAATTTCACGAACAGGCAAGACCAAGAAGAAGAAAGAATTTCAGAACTTGAAGACAGGTATTTTGAATTAATCCAGTCAGACAAACATAAATAAATAATAAAATAGAATAGAATGAACAAAGTTTATATGACATATAGGATACCACAACATTTGACCAAATGTTCAAATGTTGAGTGTTCTGGAAAATGAAAAGAAGGCCAAAATTACAGAAAATCTATTTAACAAAGTAATAGCTGAACACCTAGCAATAGGTCTAGACAATAGATCTAGACATCCAGGTACAGGAATCTCAGAGATCCCAAAAAGGTCATTTCCATGGCACATTATAGTTAAACTGTCAAAAGTCAAAGACAGAATTCTAAAAACAGCAAAAGCGTCTCGTCACATACAAGGAAACTTCCCTCATATTAACAGCAATTTCTCAGCAGGAACATTATGAACCTGGAAAAAATGAAATGATATAATAAAGGGCTGAAAAAAAAGCTTGTCATTCAAGAATACTGTATTCATCAAAGTTGTCCTTAATAAATGAAGGAGAAATAAAGTATCTCCCAGACAAGCAAAATCTGAAGGAATTCATCACCACTAAGACCATGCCCTACAAAAAATGCTTAAGGGAGTCCTATATCTACAAGTGGAAGAACAATATCTACCATCATGAAAGTATAAAACTTACTGGTAGAGCTAGTATGCAGATGAGGAAGAGAAAATATTTAAATATTACCACTACAGAAAATAATCCTACTGCAAAGATAAACAATAAGAAAAAAGGAACAAAAAATATACAAAACAACCAGAAAACATTTAACAAAGTGACAGGAATTAGTCTTCACATACCAGTAATAGCCTCAAATTTAAACAAATTAAAATTTCCAACTTAAAAGATAGAGAACTGGGCCAGGCACAGTGGCTCACGCCTGTAATCTCAGCACTTTGGGAGGCTGAGGTGGGCAGATCACTTGAGGTCAGCAGTTTGAGACCAGCCTGGCTAATATGGTGAAACCCTATCTTTACTAAAAACACAAAAATTAGCCAGGCGTAGTGGTGCGTGCCTGTGATTCCAGTTACATGGGAGGCTGAGGCACGAGAATCGCTTGAACCTAGGAGGCAGAGATTGCAGTGAGCCGAGATTGTGCCACTGCACACCAGCCTGGGTATCAGAGGGAGACTCTGTTTCAAAATACATACATATTTAATTCTATGTGTGTGTGTGTGTGTGTGTGTGTGTGTGTGTGTGTGTGTGTATAGACTGACTAAATGAATAAAGAAAAAAATGACTTAACTATATGTTACCTACAAGCAATTCACTTCATCTATAAAGACACATATAGACTTCAAGTAAAGGGATGGGAAAAGATATTCCACACAGATTGAAACGGAATGCAAGCAGGAGCAGTTATATCAAATAAAACAGACTTTAAGCCAAAAACAGTAAAATGAAACAAAGGTCATTATATAATGATAAAAGGATCAATTCACCGAGAAGATATAAAAATTCTAAATACATATGCACCCAATATTGGAGCACCCAGATATGTAAACCAAATATTACTCAATCTAAAGCGAAAGACATACTTCAATACAGTAACAGCTGGAAACTTCAACATCCCACTCTCAGCATAAGGCAGATTATGTAGACACAAAAGTAACAAAGAAACATTAGATTTAAGCTACACTGTAGACCAAATTGACCTGCGGATCATTAGCCAGAAAAGTAACAAAGAAACATTGGATTTAAGCTACACTGTAGACCAAATTGACCTAACAGACATTTATAGACGTTTTTATTAAACAGCTACAAAATGTACATGCAACAATTTTTAAGATAGACCTCATATTAGGCCACAAAAAAGTCTCAAAAAGTTTTTAAAAACTGAAATAATATAAAGTATCTTCTCAGACCATAATGGAATAAAACTAGAAATCAGTAATAAGAGGTACTTTGGAAACTGTAGAAATACATGGAAATTAAGGAGCATGCTCCTGAATGACCACGGGTCAATTTAAACATTAAGAAGAAAATTTTTAAAATTCTTGAAACAAATTAAAATGGAAATGCAACATACCCAAACCTATAGAATACAGCAAAAGCAGTGCTGAGGGACGTTTATAGCAATATATGTCTACATCAATAAAGTAGAAAGATTTCAAATCAACAGTCTAATGATGGACCTTAGGGAACTAGAAAAGGAAGGACTAACCAAAACCCCAAACTAGTAGGAGAAAAGAAATAATAAATGTTAGAGCAGCACTAAACAAAATAGAGACTGAAAAAAACAATACAAAGGATCAATGAAACAAAAAAATGGTGTTTTGAATGGATAAGCAAAATTGATAAACTGCTAACCAAGGGAAGAAGACAGAAGACCCAAATAAGCAAAATCAGAAACGAAAAAGGAGACATTACAACTGGTATCACAGAAATGTAAAAGATGATCAGACACTATTTTAAACAATTATATATTAACAAAATGGAAAACCTAGATGAAATGAATACATTTCTGGACACATACAACCTACCAAGATTGATAATAAAAAACCCAAACAGACCAATAATAAGTAACAAGATTAATCAGTAATAAAAATTCTTCCAACAAAGTAAAGTCTAGGAGTGAATGGCTTTACTGCTGAATTCCTCCAAACTTACAAAGTAGAAATAACACCAATTCTCCTTAAACTATTCCAAAGAATTAAAGAGAAGGGAATTCTCCCTGACTCATTCTATGAGGCCAGTATCATTCTGATACCAAAGCCAGACAGGGACACAACAAAAGAAAGAAAACCACAGGCCAATATCCCTGATTAACGCAGATGCAAAAATCCTCAACAAAACGTGAGCAAACCAAATCCACACATCAAAGAGATAGCACATTATGATCAAGTGTAATTTATCCCAGGGGTGCAAGGATGGTTCAACACATGCAAGTAAATAAATCTGACACACCACATCAACAGAACAAATAAATAAATCTGACACACCACATCAACAGAATGAAGCAGAAACACCATATGATCATTTCAGTAAACACGGAAAAGCATCTGATAAAATTTCACATCTCTCTATGACAAAAATTCTCAACAAACTAGGCATAAAAGGAACTTACCTCAACATAATAAAGGCTGTATAGGACAAACCCACAGCTGATATCATACTAAATGGGGAAAAGCTAAAAGAACTGGCACAAGATAAAAATTCCCACTTTCACCACTTTTATATTTTATTTTTATTTTTTATTTTTATTATTATACTTTAAGTTCTAGGGTACATGTGCATAACGTGCAGGTTTGTTACATATGTATACCTGTGCCATGTTGGTGTGCTGTACACATCAACTCGTCAGCACCCATCAATTCATCATTTATATCATGTATAACTCCCAATGCAATCCCTCTCCCCTCCCCCTCCCCATGATAGGCCCCGGTGTGTGATGTTCCCCTTCCCGAGTCCAAGTGATCTCATTGTTCAGTTCCCACCTATGAGTGAGAACATGCGGTGTTTGGTTTTCTGTTCTTGTGATAGTTTGCTAAGAATGATGGTTTCCAGCTGCATCCATGTCCCTACAAAGGATGCAAACTCATCCTTTTTTATGGCTGCATAGTATTCCATGGTGTATATGTGCCACATTTTCTTAATCCAGTCTGTCACTGATGGACATTTGGGTTGATTCCAAGTCTTTGCTATTGTGAATAGTGCTGCAATAAACATACATGTGCATGTGTCTTTATAGCAGCATGATTTATAATCCTTTGGGTATATACCCAGTAGTGGGATGGCTGGGTCATATGGTATATCTAGTTCTAGATCCTTGAGGAATCGCCATACTGTTTTCCATAATGGTTGAACTAGTTTACAATCCCACCAGCAGTGTAAAAGTGTTCCTATTTCTCCACATCCTCTCCAGCACCTGTTGTTTCCTGACTTTTTAATGATTGCCATTCTAACTGGTGTGAGATGGTATCTCATTGTGGTTTTGATTTGCATTTCTCTGATGGCGAGTGGTGATGAGCATTTTTTCATGTGTCTGTTGGCTGTATGAATGTCTTCTTTTGAGAAATGTCTGTTCATATCCTTTGCCCACTTTTTGGTGGGGTTGTTTGTTTTTTTCTTGTAAATTTGCTTGAGTTCTTTGTAGGTTCTGGATATCAGCCCTTTGTCAGATGAGTAGATTGCAAAAATTTTCTCCCATTCTGTAGGTTGCCTGTTCACTCTGATGGTAGTTTCTTTTGCTGTGCAGAAGCTCTTTAGTTTAATTAGATCCCATTTGTCAATTTTTTGCTTTTGTTGCCGTTGCTTTTGGTGTTTTAGACACGAAGTCCTTGCCTATGCCTATGTCCTGAATGGTACTACCTAGGTTTTCTTCTAGGGTTTTTATGGTTTTAGGTCTAACATTTAAGTCTCTAATCCATCTTGAATTAATTTTCGTATAAGGAGTAAGGAAAGGATCCAGTTTCAGCTTTCTACTTATGGCTAGCCAATTTTCCCAGAACTATTTATTAAATAGGGAATCCTTTCCCCATTTCTTGTTTCTCTCAGGTTTGTCAAAGATCAGATGGCTGTAGATGTGTGGTGTTATTTCTGAGGACTCTGTTCTGTTCCATTGGTCTATATCTCTGTTTTGGTACCAGTACCATGCTGTTTTGGTTACTGTAGCCTTGTAGTATAGTTTGAAGTCAGGTAGCGTGATGCCTCCAGCTTTGTTCTTTTGACTTAGGATTGTCTTGGCAATGCGGGCTCTTTTTTGGTTCCATATGAACTTTAAAGCAGTTTTTTCCAATTCTGTGAAGAAACTCATTGGTAGCTTGATGGGGATGGCATTGAATCTATAAATAACCTTGGGCAGTATGGCCATTTTCACGATATTGATTCTTCCTATCCATGAGCATGGTATGTTCTTCCATTTGTTTGTGTCCTCTTTTATTTCACTGAGCAGTGGTTTGTAGTTCTCCTTGAAGAGGTCCTTTACATCCCTTGTAAGTTGGATTCCTAAGTATTTTATTCTCTTTGAAGCAATTGTGAATGGAAGTTCATTCATGATTTGGCTCTCTGTTTGTCTGTTACTGGTGTATAAGAATGCTTGTGATTTTTGCACATTGATTTTGTATCCTGAGACTTTGCTGAAGTTGCTTATCAGCTTAAGGAGATTTTGGGCTGAGACAATGGGGTTTTCTAAATATACAATCATGTCATCTGCAAACAGGGACAATTTGACTTCTTCTTTTCCTAACTGAATACCCTTTATTTCTTTATCTTGCCTGATTGCCCTAGCCAGAACTTCCAACACTATGTTGAATAGGAGCGATGAGAGAGGGCATCCCTGTCTTGTGCCAGTTTTCAAAGGGAATTTTTCCAGTTTTTGCCCATTCAGCATGATATTGGCTGTGGGTTTGTCATAAATAGCTCTTATTATTTTGAGGTATGTTCCATCAATACCGAATTTATTGAGCGTTTTTAGCATGAAGGGCTGTTGAATTTTGTCAAAAGCCTTTTCTGCATCTATTGAGATAATCATGTGGTTCTTGTCTTTGGTTCTGTTTATATGCTGGATTACGTTTATTGATTTGCGAATGTTGAACCAGCCTTGCATCCCAGGGATGAAGCCCACTTGATCATGGTGGATAAGCTTTTTGATGTGCTGCTGAATCCGATTTGCCAGTATTTTATTGAGGATTTTTGCATCGATGTTCATCGGGGATATTGGTCTAAAATAAACTGGAGATAATTGACTTCTATAGGCTATTTCATCACATGACAACAGATTATACATTCTTCTCAAGCTCACATGGAACATTCACCAAGACAGACCACATTCTGGACCATAAAACACACCTTAACACATTTGAAATAATTGAAATCATACAATGTCTGCTCTCAGAATACAGTGGAATTAAACTAGAAATCAATAACAGAAATGTAGCTGGAAAATCCCCAAATAATTGCAGATTAAACAACAAACTTATAAACAGCACATAGGTCAAAGAAGAAATCTCAAGAGAAATTTAAAAATATTTTGAGGTAATTGAAAATAAAAAGACAACTTAAAATTTATGGATGCACCAGCACTTTGGGAGGCCGAGGCGGGCAGATCACGAGGTCAGGAGATGGAGACCATCCTGGCTAACATGGTGAAACCCCGTCTCTACTAAAAAATACAAAAAACTAGCGGGGCGAGGTGGCAGGCGCCTGTAGTCCCAGCTACTTGGGTGGCTGAGGCAGGAGAATGGCGTAAACCTGGGAGGCGGAGCTTGCAGTGAGCTGAGATCTGGCCACTGTACTCTAGCCTGGGTGATAGAGTGAGACTCTGTCTCAAAAAGAAAAAAAAAAATTATGGATACAGTGAAAGCAGTGCTTAGAGAGAAATTAATAGCATTGAATGCTTATGTTAGAAAAGGATAAAGATCTAAAATCAATAATCTAAGCTCTCATTTTAGTAAACTAGGAAAAGGAGCAAGTTAAAAGGAAGTAGAATAAAAGAAATAATACAAATTACAGCAGAAATCAATAAAATTGAAAACAGGAAACAGAAAATCAACAAAACCAAAAGCTGTTTTTTAAAAAAAGATCAGTAAAATCAATAAACCTCTAACTGAGAAAAACAGAGAGAAGATGCAAATTACTAATATTAGAAATGAAAAAGAGGACATTGCCACAGACCCCATGGACATTAAAATGATAATAAAGGAATATTATGAACAACTCTATGTCCACAAATGTGACAACTTAGAAGAAATAAACCAATTTCTTGAAAGACACAATCTGCTAAAACTCACACAAGAAGAAATAGACAATATGAAGAGGACTACATGTATCAAATTAACCTTCCAGAACAGAAAACGCCAGGCCCAGATGCATTCACGGGTGAATTCTTCCAAACATTTAAGGAAGAAAGTATGCCAATTCTCTACAATCTCTTCCAGAAAATAAAAGCAGAATGAAATAGAATCCAACAATGTATAAAAAGAATTATATACCATGACCAAGTGGGATTTATCCCCGATATGTAAGGTTGGTTGGACATTTGAAAATAATTAATGCAATCCATTCCATCAACAAGCCAAAGAAGAAAAATCACATGTTAATATCAGTAGATGCAGGAAAAGCATTTGACAAAATTCAACACCGTTCATGATAAAAACTCTCAGCAAACTAGGAATAGAAGAAAACTTCCTCAAATTCATAAGCAAAATATATTTTAAAAACCTACAGCTAACATCATACTGAAACTGATATACTTTAATGGGAAACTTGAAGCTTTTCCACTAAAATCAGGAATAAGGCAAAGAAGTTCCCTCTAAGCACTGCTTTTCAACATTGTACTGGAAGGAAGTCTTAGCTAGTACAATAGGACAAGAAAAGGAGATTAAAGGTATACAGATTGGAAAGGAAGAAATAAAACTGTCTTTGTCTGCAGCTGACATGATTGTCTATGTAGAAGATCTTAAAGAATAAACAAACAAATGAAACAACCCCGCTGGAACTAGTAAGTAATTATATCAAGTTTGCAAGATACAAGTTTAATATAGAAAAGTCAATCACTTTACTATATATCAACAACGAACAAGTGGAATTAGAAATGAAAAACACACTACCATTTATATTAGCACCCCATGAAATGAAATTCTTAGATATAAATATAATAAAATGTGTACAAGATCTATATGAAGAAAACTACAAAATTCTGATTTAAAATACCAAAGAAGAACTAAATAAGTGGAGAGATATTTCGTGTTCCTGAATAGGAAGACTCAATATTGTCAAGATGTTGGTTCTTCCCAACTCGATCTATAGATTCAACACAATCCAAATCAGAAACTCCAAGTTGTACCGTGGGCGTCAACAAACTGATTTTAAAGTTTACGTGGAGAGGCAAGAGACCCAGAACAGCCAACTCAATACTAAAGGAGAACAAAGTTGGAGGACTGACGCCATCTGACTTCAGGACTTAACTATAAAGCTACAGTGATCAAGACAGTGTGGTGCAGTGAAGGAATAGACAACAGATCAATGGGACAGAAGAGAGAGCCCAGAAATAGACCCATATAAATATAGTCAAGTGATTTTTGACAAAGGAACAAAGGCAATACAATGACATAAAGGTGGTTTTTTCAACAAATAGTGCTGGAACAACTGGACATCAATATGCAAAAAAGAAAAAAAAAATTGAGTCACAGACATTACACCCTTCACAAAAGCTAAATCAAAATGGATCACAGACCTAAATGTAGTAAGCAAAACTATAAAACCCCTAGAGAATAACACTGGAGAAAATCTAGATCATCTTGAGTGTGGTAATAAGTTTTTAGATACAACACCAAAGGCACAATCCAAGAAAGAAATAATTGTTAAGCTGGACTTCATGAGAATAATAATAATAATAATAATAAAACTGTTCTGCAAAGACAATTTCAAGAAAATCAGAAGGCAAGCCACAGACTGGGAGAAAATGTTTGCAAAAGACACATCAGCTAAAAGACTGTTATCCAAAATATACAAAGAGTATTTAAAACTCAACAATAAGAAAACAAACAACTCAATTTAAAAGAATGGGCCAAAGACCTGAACAGATGCCTCATCAAAGAAGATATACAGATAGCAGCATATGAAAAGATGTTCTACGTCATATGTCATTAGGGAATTGCAAGTTAAAACAACAATGAGACACTACTACACACATGTTAGAATGGCCATAATTGAGACCACTGACAACACCAAATGCTGGTGAGGATGTAGAGCAACAGGAACTCTCATTCATTGCTGATGGGAATGCAAAATGGTACAGCTGCTTGCAAGATACTTTGGCAGTTTTTTTTTTTTTTTTTTCACAAGACTAAGCATACTTTTGTATGGAGGAATTTCTGAGCCAGGAAAAAGAGAGATTAGAATGGCTAGAAGAGTAAGTCAGAGAAATATGACTAATCCCATGGAAAGGCACATAGGGATAACTTCTAATCTAGGTAAGTCCATATAATATACTCAATAAATTTCCTGATATGCACACCTTCAAATTCTTCAAGTTCTGTAAATGCACATTAACCACTTAGCCAAGTCAGTGAAGGAAATTAGGATCAAGGCCAAGTTACAAGAACCTTAAATGTTATGTTGTGAGCTCTGATTATATTTTCTAATGTAACTTAAAGGAAAATGTAGTCATTTCTTCTGCTCCATTTTAAAAGAGTAAGTAAAATTGGCTTGGTGGTTTTGAAACGATATTGCTTGGTCACTCTAATTTTATCCCATAAGATTTTATTTTTGTTAATTTGTTTTAAATGAGAACCTTATGATGTCTATTATGTTATCTTATATACAACTAAATATACAAGATAGGAAATGGAATCTGATATCAGTTTCCAATACAGGTAACCTTTGAAGAATGTGATTTAGGGGAGTTGTTCGAGGCCAGTTCTGAACTGGGCTTCTCTCACCATATTTGGGTGGCCTGTCTGCTTCTTGCTTCTTATACTACCCATTCACAGGCTTTTACTTAAACACTTGTCCAAGTTTTCTGTAAGAATAGCTTTTTTTTCTTTTTTCCTGTCTCTTCTCCCATCTTCCCTCCAACTTCCTCCTTCTTCCTCCTACCTGTAGGTAACTCATATTAATGATATAATCATATACAATTGTCTATACTCACATAGCATTTTTTCTATTGTCTTTATTATATCACCTTCTCAACATTTTTCTTTCCTCACTTAGGAGTAACTCATGGAAATCTCTCCAACTAAGTGGCCAGTGATTGTCTGTTTTTCAATTGCCACATATTTTAGAGCATGCATTTGGCAACATTTATTCAACCATTTCCCAGCGACAGTCTTTCATTGTTTCTAGCTTTTCCGCCTCTAGAGTGCTGCAAAGAACATCCTTATACATATGTCTCTACAAGTTTTACCACTGTTTAATTACTTCCAAAATATGCTTCAATTAGCCTGTTTTGGTAGAAAAACAAAAATGTGTTCTGATTTTTATAAAATTTTGTTTAATTAATCACCCAGAGAACAGGTTGGCCTTTTATTATATGTAGTTATATTTGATTCATCATATTTTGGCATCTCTCAATATGTTCCTCTTATACTTAAAGAAAAATACAGGAGTCCCCAGCACATTGTTTTTAAAAACTCAACTTTCAAGAAGTCTGTTTATGATTTGGATTAAAAAATATTCTCCCTTGTGCCCCAAATTCTGAACATAGTTTTAATTTAAGAAGTGCAAACTCAAATGTATGATAATGAAGGGTTACTTCTCATTGTATACATAGCATTTGTGGTACCATTGTCTTGTATCATCTTTTAGAAAATTTTATAAATAGGTCAAAACGGGGACTTAGCATGTCTTCTTGCATTAGTGATGAGGATTGTAACTAAGCCCAATCTTTTAAGAAGAAAGTAATCATTGAATATGGCGGTTATCATCACAGAATTCCAACTACAGTTCATGGCTAGAGCAAACTACTCAGTGCTGTCAGACATTGCCATTGGGCATTGGAAACATAGAGAAAGCAATTCGTCAAAAGTTTCATGCTCTGTAACATGGATATCCCACTTCTGAAATAATTCAAAATACATAGAATATATTTCCATGAATATTTTTGTCATAGCTTTTTATTTACATAAACAAAAAAATGGAAAGAAAACTAAATGTCCAAAAATAGGAGAAAGGTTAAGTAAATAATCACAGAAAGATGGGATGGACCATTATGTAACCATTATAAAGGAAGATTAGGAAGACCACTTAGCAGTATTAACTTAAGAGAATAATGCAGGCTACAAAATTATGTGTGCAAATTGGTTACAGCTGTATTAAAATATACATAGGGATAAAAAGCAAGTGAGAAGTACACTGAAATCCTGACAATTGACCGTATGAGTTTTGGAGAGAGGAGGATTTTGATTGATTTTAAAAATTCTATTGCCCAAATTTTCTATAGTTGTGTTATATTACTTCTATGCTTTTTAAAAAGACAGAACCAACTAAGAAAATAGATTTCTGATGAAATTATAAAGAAATTCACCCTTGTGCACCAGTGGGAGTTATCCTGATTCAAGTAACATAAATGAGATGACAGCACAAGTTTTCATAGCAACAGCATCTTTTGAAGGCGAAGAATATTTGAGAACAGATAATACAAGAAAGATTCTGTTTGTTGTAGTTGGGTTTTTCAATATATTAATCCAGAATTTATTCAACCAAAACAGCAGGACTGTTGACAAATAAACAAAAAAAAGGAGAGGACAGAGTTAACTCTGAAGGTGAAAATCAGAGAAGTATGAGGAGCAACAGCAAACACCTTGTGTACTTGAATCCAGCTCTGTCAAAACCTAGTATTTCCAATTTTGCTTATGAAAATCTTTCTTTAACACATTTTCCCCTTTCCTTGCTCAGAGGTAATCAGTATCATACATTTTATTATCATTCCCATATATATATTTATATTGTTACTATATTTGTATGTATCCATAAATAATAAACAGCATAATTTGCAGGTTTTCAAACTTATTGTCAGTGACAACATCTTGAATATATCATTGTGTACTTGATTTTGCACTCAGGATCATGGCTTAAGATTTAACCATGTGGACACATGTAGCTTTATCTATTTACCTATTTGTAGAGTAGTCCACAGAATGAACATGCCACTAGTTATTTATCCTTTCTCCTGTTTACGGATATTTAGGTCATTTCCATTTTCTTTTACTTTCATCGTAATGCTGCAATAAACATTCTTGTTGGCCCACACATGTGTGAGAGTTTCTCTGAGGCATATGCTCAGAAGTAGAATCACTGGGTCACAGAGTAGCTCATTTTCACCTTTATTAGATAAGGCCAAATTATTTTCCAAAGTGATTGTACCAGTTGATACATTCGTAAACAGTATATGCACATTGTTGTAGCTACAAGTATTCTTCATTACCTGGTGTCATCAAAATTTAAAATTTTGACAAACTGAGGGTATGAAGTCTTATGTAATTTGCAACTTTGTGATTCCCAGTGTGCTCAAATTTTTTTTTCACTGATTTATGGTTGAAGTTTACTCTTCTTCTGTTAGTTGTCTGTTTATGTCATTTGTTCATTTTCTTATGTATTTTTTCTTATCAAATTGTAGCTCTGTGTGAATTTAGACACTAGTGTTTTGTCAGCTCTATGCATTACAAATGTTTCTTCTATCTTGTCTTTAATCTGTTCATGATAGCTTTTCTTGGGCATAAGTTGATTTAAATGACAGATCTATCAATCGTTTACATTATGCTTTGTACTTTCTGCTTCTCACGTAAGAAATCTGATTTTTTAAAAGATACTTATTTCTCTACAACCATAAAGATATTCTTCTATATTTTCTATTGAAATCTTGAAGTTTTAATTCCCATATTAAATGTTTAATCTACTTAAGATTTATTTTATATAATGTGAGTTAAGGATTGAATTTTAATTTTTCCTTTCGGGTATGTCACAGCATAAATGATTGAACAGTCCATCCTTCCTGCACTCATTATAGTGCTGCCTCTGTCATAGATCAAGTTTTCGTATCAGTCCATTTCTACACTCTCTATCCTGCTCCACTGATGTCTTCATCCTTCTCTAAGCCAATTTCACATTGTCTTCATTATTATGGATTGAGATAACCTAGCTATGGTATGTGAGCCTCCCAACCTTTTTTTTTTTTTTTTTCTGAGACAGAGTCATGCTCTGTTGCCAGGCCGGAGTGCAGTGGCACAGTCTTGGCTCACGGCAACCTCCAACTGCCGGGTTCAAGCGCTTCTCCTGCCTCAGCCTCCCTAGTAGCTGGGATTAAAGGTGCCTGCCACCACACCCAGCTAATTTTTATATTTTTAGTAGAGACGGGGTTTCACCATGTTGGCCAGGATGATCTTAATCTCCTAACCTCGTGATCCGCCTGCCTTGGCCTCCCAAAGTGCTGGGATTACAGGCGTGAGCACCGCACCTGGCCCCCACCTTCTTTTTCAAAACTATCCCAGTTATTTGATTCTCTTTGCTTTCCTAAATGAATTTCAGGATCGGCTTTTCCTGTTAGGATTTTGATTGCAATTGCATTTAATTTTAGATTATTTTGGAGAGAAGTGCCGTCTCCACCATATCAAGTCTTCATCCACCTTGAACACATTATGTCTTTCCATTTATTTTGGTCTTCCTTTATATCTATCCACAGTATTTTGTAATGCTCTCCATAAAGGCTATGCACATCTTTTGTTGGATTTATTCCTAGATGCTTTATGTTTTTGTTGCTATCATGAATAAATTTTCAATTACATTATCTAATTGGCATTTAGGAAAACCATTAATGCTTGTTATTCTTGTATTTGGAAGCTTGTTGACTTCTCTTGTCAGTACTAAAAGTTTGTATGTAGATTACCTTAGATTATTTAGACAATAATAAATCAGCTGCCATTTGTTATATTCAAAGTTTCAAATTTCATTTACCTCTGATTCCGTTTACTCCCATTATATATTGACATTGACTTCCATTACAATGTGAAACAGAAGTGTTGATGGCAAGCGTTCTTGCTTGTTCCTAGCTTTACTGGGAAGGCTTCTGTGGTTTCACCATTGTGTATGCTATTATTTACTTTAGGTTGAAAACAATGTGCAACTTTTACTTGTTGTATGCACAGATGTATATATTTCTAAGATCAGTATTTCATAAATTGTAGGTCACAATCCATTATTGGGTGTGAAATCCCAATAATTGTGAAATTGATTAATTTAGTTTGTTGTAACTCATGTGTTTTTAAACAATTTAATTTAATTTAAAATTTTACATTTCAGAATACATGAACAGGATATGCAGGTTTGTTACATAGGTAAACGTGTGCCACGGTGGTTTGCTGCACCTATTAACCCATCACCTAGGCGTTAAGCCCAACATCCATTAGCTATTTATCCTGATGCTCTCCCCCACCTCCCCGAAAGGCCCTAGTGTGTGTTGTTCCCCTTTCTGTGTCCATGTGTTCTCATTTTCAGCTCTCACTTATAAGTGAGAACATGCAGTGTTTTGTTTTCTGTTCCCACATTAGTTTGCTGAGGATAATGGCTTCAAGCTCCATCCATGTCCTTGCAAAGCACATGATACTGTTCCTTTTAAAGGCTGCATAGTGTAACTCACGTTTTTTAACAAAGGGAATAAAATAAATAGTATCAGAATGTACTACTCATATTAAAGGTGAATATTGTTTGTTAAACATCTATCACCTGTCTACCTATCTATCTAAATGGGTGTGTGCATGCATGCACATGCGTTTATACACTGGATTTTGATATAAAATATATTTCTTAAACAGGTCACATTTTAAAAGTTTGAAAAATTCTGTATTGTATCATGGTTTTAAAACTGTTCTTCACATTTACTATAGCCTTACTAAATTTTTGCCTGATTGATCTCTCAGTTTTGGATAGAAGTGTCAGAAAACCTTGAATGCTGATTATGGATTTTTCAATTTTCCCTTTAATTCTAATATTTTGCTTTGTATATTTTGAAGTTATGTTTTTAGATGCATAAATTTATAATTTTTATACATTCCTGGCAGGTTTGTTCCTATTATTTTACGTAATTCCCCTCTTATTTCATCTTAGCTTTTTGCTTTTCGCATTAAGTTAACATCATCTCAGTAGCTTTATCTAGTTATTATATACATGTATAACTTTTTATCTCTTTACTTTCAGTCTTCTTGTTTTGATTTGTTCTAGGTATGTATCATATGTTCAGCAAGCAGCTAGATTTAAAAGTTCAATCTAATATGCTAATCTCTGTTTTATAACAGATGCATTTAGTCTAATTAAACTTATTGTGATTATTGATGAACTCTAACTTATGTTTTCTCTTTATTCACATTTTTCTTGTGTTTTCTTCTCCCAGTCCTTTTTGATTGGTAAACTATTTTTAAAATATGTCTTTCATTTTTTCCTCTGTTGCTTGTTAATCTATTCTTTTTTTTTTTTTTTTGAGACAGAGTCTTGCTCTGTCGCCCAGGCTGGAGTGCAGTGGCGCAATCTCGGCTCACTGCAACCTCTGCTTCCTGGGTTCAAGCAATTTCTCCTGCCTTGTTCTCCTGAGTAATAGGACTATAGCCATGCACCACCACATCCAGTTAACTTTTTTGTATTTTTAGCAGAAACGGGGTTTCACTGTGTTAGCCAGGATGATCTTGATCTCATGACCTCATGATACGCCCACCTTGGCCTCCCAAAGTGCTGGGATTACAGGCGTGAGTCACTGTGCCCGGCCTGTTAATCTATTCTTAGTGTTTTTTCTTATAGTTTCAACATATCCTACTTGAGATTTTAAAAGTATTCTAACAGTATATTGTTATTTAGCATTTCTATTCTTCTAAACATAGAATTTTACCATGTGCAGTCAATATTTAAACCTACAAACGTATTTAATTAATTTTTAGATAATTATTTCATTGTTTCCTCTATCCCCTACCTTTGCCATAGTTTTACATTTCTCTTTAGTGAAGTATATCCTTTACCAAGTGTGCCAGTGTGCATCTGCATATGGGGGACTCATTTAGTCTTCATGTTTCTGAAAATGTCTTTTTGCCCTCACTCTTAAATAATAGTTTAGCTAGATATAAAATTCTGTGTTGACAGCTGTTTTCCCTTAACCTTCAAAGGATATTACTACATTATCTTTTGGCCACAGTTGTTACCGAAAATAAGTCCACTGTCAGCCTAATGGTTCCTACTGGTTATCTCATCTGTTCTCTCTGACAGTTTTAGGAGTTTCTTCTTATTATCAACGATCTGTATGTTCACTGCGATATGTCATGCCCTGTCTACAGTGTCCTTTTCATCAGAGAACACATCTGTGATCATGAAAATCTTCAGCTTTAATCTCCTATTAAAACCTAATATTCCTCTTTTTCTGTTGATTGGAATAGTTTCAGAAGGAATGGTACCAACTCCTCCTTGTACCTCTGGTAGAATTCGGCTGTGAATCCATCTGGTCCTGGACTTTTTTGGTTTGGTAGGCTGTTAATTATTACCTCAATTTCAGAGCCTGCTATTGGTCTATTCAGAGATTCAACTTCTTCCTGGTTTAGTCTTGGGAGAGTGTAAGTGTCCAGGAAATTATCCATTTCTTCTAGGTTTTCTAGTATATTTGCGTAGAGGTGTTTATAGTATTCTCTGATGGTAGTTTGTATTTATGTGGGGTTGGTGGTGATATCCCCTTTATCATTTTTTATTGCATCTATTTGATTCTTCTCTCTTTTCTTTTTTATTAGTTTTGCTAGCAGTCTATCAATTTTGTTGATCTTTTCAAAAAACCAGCTCCTGGATTCATTGATTTTTTGGAGGGATTTTTTGTGTCTCTATCTCCTTCAGTTCTGCTCTGATCTTAGTTATTTCTTGCCTTCTGCTAGCTTTTGAATGTGTTTGCTCTTGTTTCTCTAGTTCTTTTAATTGTGATGTTAGGGTGTCAATTTTAGATCTTTCCCGCCCTCTCTTGTGGGCATTTAGTGCTATAAATTTCCCTCTACACACTGCTTTAAATGTGTCCCAGAGATTCTGGTATGTTATATCTTTGTTCTCAATGGTTTCAAAGAACATCTTTATTTCTGCCTTCATTTTGTTATGTACCCAGTAGTCATTCAGGAGCAGGTTGTTCAGTTTCCATGTAATTGAGTGGTTTTGATTGAGTTTCTTAGTCCTGAGTTCTAGTTTAATTGCATTGTGGTCTGAGAGACAGTTTGTTATAATTTCTGTTCTTTTACATTTGCTGAGGAGTGCTTTACTTCCAGCTATGTGGTCAATTTTGGAAAAAGTGCGATGTGGTGCTGAGAAGAATACATATTCTGTTGATTTGGGGTGGAAAGTTCTGTAGATGTCTATTAGGTCCACTTGGTGCAGAGCTGAGTTCAATTCCTGGATATCCTTGTTAACTTTCTGTCTCGTTGATCTATCTAATGTTGACAGTGGGGTGTTAAAGTCTCCCAAGAACAAAGCTGGAGGCATCACGCTACCTGACTTCAAACTAGACTACAAGGCTACAGTAACCAAAACAGCATGGTACTGGTACCAAAACAGAGATATAGACCAATGGGACAGAACGGAGCCCTCAGAAATAATACCACACATCTGCAGCCATCTGATCCTTGACAAACCTGACAAAAACAAGAAATGGGGAAAGGATTCCCTATTTAATAAATAGTTCTGGGAAAATTGGCTAGCCATAAGTAGAAAGCTGAAACTGGATCCTTTCCTTACTCCTTATACGAAAATTAATTCAAGATGGATTAGAGACTTATATGTTAGACCTAAAACCATAAAAACCCTAGAAGAAAACCTAGGGAATACCATTCAGGACATAGGCATAGGCAAGGACTTCATGTCTAAAACACCAAAAGCAATGGCAACAAAAGCCAAAATTGACAAATGGGATCTAATTAAACTAAAGAGCTTCTGCACAGCAAAAGAAACTACCATCAGAGTGAACAGGCAACCTACAGAATGGGAGAAAATTTTTGCAATCTACTCATCTGACAAAGGGCTAATATCCAGAACCTATAAAGAGCTCAATCGAATTTACAAGAAAAAAACAAACAACCCCATTAAAAAGTGGGCAAAGGATATGAATAGACACTTCTCAAAAGAAGACATTCATACAGCCAACAGACACATGAAAAAATGCTCATCATCACTCGCCATCAGAGAAATGCAAATCAAAACCACAATGAGATACCATCCCACACCAGTTAGAATGACAATCATTAAAAATTCAGGAAACAATGGGTGCTGGAGAAGATGTGGAGAAATAGGAACACTTTTACACTGTTGGTGGGACTATAAACTAGTTCAACCATTGTGGAAAACAGTGTGGCGACTCCTCAAGGATCTAGAACTAGAAATACCATTTGACCCAGCCATCCCATTACTGGGGATATACCCAAAGGATTCTAAGTCATGCTGCTATAAAGACACATGCACATGTGTGTTTATTGTGGCACTATTCACAATAGCAAAGACTTGGAATCAACCCAAATGTCCATCAGTGGCAGAATGGATTAAGAAAATGTGGCACATATACACCATGGAATACTATGCAGCCATAAAAAAGGATGAGTTTGTGTCCTTTGTAGGGACATGGATGCAGCTGGAAACCATCATTCTCAGCAAATTATCGCAAGAACAGAAAACCAAACACTGCATGTTCTCACTCATAGGTGGGAATTGAACGAGATCACCTGGACACAGGAAGGGGAGCATCACATACCAGCTCCGATTGTGGGGAAGGGGTAAGGGGGAGGGATAGCATTAGGAGATATATCTAATGTAAATGATGAGTTAATGGGTGCAGCACACCAACATGGCACATGTATACATATGTAACAAACCTGCACGTTGTGCACATGTACCCTAGAACTTAAAGTATAATTTAAAAAAAAACACCTA
Organism: Rhinopithecus roxellana; assembly: GCF_007565055.1. Classification (NCBI taxonomy): domain Eukaryota; kingdom Metazoa; phylum Chordata; class Mammalia; order Primates; family Cercopithecidae; genus Rhinopithecus; species Rhinopithecus roxellana. The sequence goes on along the minus strand of NC_044560.1, from coordinate 93,204,843 downwards.
ATATCTAATCTCTTAATGTTTCTCCATCATTCCCTCCATCCTCTTCTTTTGGAACATCTACCAAGTATATGTTACAGCCTCTCAATGGATCTTTCACGTCTGCTAACCACTGTACTAAAAATCATCTCTTTGTCCCTCTGGACCAAGTTCTGTGTTTATGTCTCAAAACTATTTCCGAATTTACTACTCTCTTTGGATCTAATCTAGAGTTTTTCTTGTCTTTTGAGGTTTTATTTTGGTAACTGGTTTTTTTTTTAGTTCCAGTATATATTTGGTTTTTCTAAATACCCACCTGGTTTTGTTTTATTTATATCTGCTTTGTGTTTCATAGTTCCTTAGTTGCTATTAATGAATGCAATGCTTTAATTTGTGCCTTTGAACAGTCTGGACATCCTTAGAATCTTGGTAAGACTGTTTCAAAGATAAAAAAATTCTATCTCTAGGCATTTCATGCTTCAATTAATAATTTTGATTATTTTCTAGCTTTCTTCTTTAGTTTTAGATTTCTTCATTTGTTATATAGCAGCTACATCTTGAAAGAGAGAGAGAGAGAGAGAGAGAGAGAGAGTGTGTGTGTGTGTGTGTGTGTGTGTGTGATATTTTTCTCTCATCCTATTTGTCTAGCAGTTTTGGGAATTTATAGTTGTCTCCATCTGTCCTTTTCTCAGGCCCCTAGTGCAGCACCAGGCGGAATTTGTTCTGCAGTGATATTGGGGCTATCACAAATCTAGTTATAGGGCAGCAGGTATCTGGCCAAGTTCCTGGTCAGAAAGTACATCTACAGTCTGCTTTCCAAGCCAAGAATCCTGTGTAAAATGTAGTCTCAGGAAGTAGTCGATAATTGCTTTATCTTAATAGACTTTTTTTCTGTAGAGGGAGGAACTTCATTCAAACCCCTGGCTTCCATAGTGAATCTTCTTCTGATCCACTATTGTGCATGAAGCACTTTCATTTCTGTTACATGGCAGGAGTCAAGATTCAAGCTAATACTGTGTGCCTACAGGCCTGGAACATAACAGACTCATGGCTTCAGACCCACTCACCACATTGTGATTAATTTCTAGTTCTGTTCAATGACACTGTTAATTTTTTTAACCCCCTCTTCTTATATTTTAATTGGCATTTAATGTGTTTGAAGCAGAGCAGGTGGATCAAAGTATTCATTCTTGATGCTTTATCTTGACTGGAAGTCCAATTCACATTGTAAAGCTTTCATTTTATTTGAAAGTTCGTTTAATTTTAGTTTCTGAAAGCTACATGATAACTACACACTGAAAGTAATTTTTGTTGTTGAGACAGGGTCTCATTCTGTTGCCCAGGCTGGAGTGTAGTGGCATGACCATGGTTCACTGTACCCTTGACCTCCAGAGCTCAATTTATCCTCCCTCCTCGGCCTCTAAAGTAGCTGGGACCCCAGGTGTGTGCCACCATGTCTGGCTATTTTTTTTTTTATAGAGATGGGGGTCTCCCTGTGTGGCCCAGGTTGGTCTCAAACTCCTGGGCTCAAGCAATCCTCCCATCTTGGCCTCCCTAAGTACTGGTATTACAAGCACTAGCCCCTGTGCCTGGCCTGAAAGCAATATCTTTTAGTAAAATAATTTAACTCGTATTTATTAAACAATTTCCCAAATGTATAAGCATTTTATTGTTTTAGAGAAAATAAGACAACTTAAAAGTCTGTTGTATTTGTTCCAATTTTAGTATATGTGCTGCCAAAGCGAGCACAAAAGTCTGTTGTATTTTTTTTTTTTTTTTTTTTTTTTTTTTTTTTTTTTTTTTTTTTTTTTTTTTTTGAGACGGAGTCTCGCTCTGTCTCCCGGGCTGAGTGCAGTGGCCGGATCTCAGCTCACTGCAAGCTCCGCCTCCCGGGTTTACGCCATTCTCCTGCCTCAGCCTCCCGAGTAGCTGGGACTACAGGCGCCCGCCACCTCGCCCGGCTAGTTTTTTGTATTTTTTAGTAGAGACGGGGTTTCACCGGGTTAGCCAGGATGGTCTTGATCTCCTGACCTCGTGATCCGCCCGTCTCGGCCTCCCAAAGTGCTGGGATTACAGGCTTGAGCCACCGCGCCCGGCCAAAAGTCTGTTGTATTTGTTGAGGGGTTCTGTGCCCTTCATACAACATGGCACCTTCCCCAGAAAACCATCTTAGAAAACTCTACAATTCAATTTCAGAAATGGATAGAGAAAGTGCACAATGCATTTGTCAATAAAAGTCAACCTGGGCCAGGTGCAGTGGCTCACGCCTGTAATCCTAGCACTCTGGGAGGCCGAGGTGGGTGGATCATGAGGTCAGGAGATGGAGACCATCCTGGTTAATAGGGTGAAACCCCATCTCTACTAAAAATACAAAAAATTAGCCGGGCGTGGTGGCATGCACCTGTAGTTCCAGCTACTCGGGAGGCTGAGGCAGGAGAATTGCTTGAGCCAGGGAGGCGGAGGTTGCGGTGAGCTGAGATCACACCACTGCACTCCAGCCTTGGTTAAAGAGTGAGACTCTGTCTCAAAAAAATAAATAAATAAAAATAAAAATAAATAAATAAATAAATAAAAATAAAAGTCAGCCTGATATAGTGGCAAAGAGGCTTGGGAATTTCTGGGAATCACTCAGTCCTGGCTTTAAGTTCCAGTTCCACTGATTACTAGGTTTATGACTTTGGGCAGATTACACAACTTTTTAAGCTTCCTTCTTCTCATTTTAATGTGGTGATAATAATAGAAACTGATAGAACTGTTTGAGAATTAAATGATGTAATATGCATGAAATGCATACACACAGTGCCTGGCACACAGGAAGTGCCCAACAAATATTAGCCATTGTGGCCATTATGAGTAAATCATATGTTTGTCAACTAGCTTTGATAAATAAAACAACCAAATCATGATGTCAAGACATTAATGGAAAGTTCATCTGAAAGAGTAATAGAAAAATAAACTCACTCTTTTACAGTATACATATATTATGGGTAGTCCAAACAATGAAAACCACATCAATCACAAAATCAAAGTGCAAAAATCGCTAGCATTCCTATACAACAACAACAGGCATGCAGACAGCCAAATCATGAATGAACTCCCATTCACAATTGCTGTGAAGAGAATAAAATGCCTAGGAATACAGCTAAAAAGGGAAGTGAAGGACCTCTTCAAGGAGAACTGTAAACCACTGCTCAAGGAAATCAGAGAGGGTACAAACAAATAGAAAAATATTACATGCTCATGAATAGGAAGAATCAATATCATGAAAGTGGTCATACTACCCAAAGTAATTTATCGATTCAATGCTATTCCCATTAAACTACCATTGACATTCTTCACAGAATTAGAAAAAACTATTTTAAAATTCATATGGAACCAAAAAAGAGCCTGTATAGTCAAGACAATCCTAAGAAAAAAGAACAAAGCTGGAGGTATCACATTACCTAAGTTCAAACTATACTATAAGGCTACCGTAACCAAAACATCATGGTACTGGTACAAAAATAGACACATAGACCAATGGAGCAGAATAGAGAACTCAGAAATAAGACCACACGCCTACAACCATCTGATCTTTGACAAATCTGACCGAAACAAGCAATGGGGAAAGGATTCCCTATTTAATAAATGGTGCTGGGAGAACTGGCTAGCCATACGCAGAAAATTGAAATCGGACTCCTTGCTTACATCTTATACAACAACCAACTCAAGTTAAAGACTTAAATGTAAAACTGAAAACCATAAAAACCCTAGAAGAAAATCTAGGCAATACCATTCAAGACATAGGCATGGGCAAAGATTTCATGATGAATACACCAAAAGCAATTGTAACAAAAGCAAAAATTGACAAATGGGACCTAATTAAAGTAAAGAGCTTCTGCACAGCAAAATAAACTATCATTGGAGTGAACAGACAACCTACAGAATGGGAGAAAAAGTTTGCAATCTATCCATTTGACAAGGGTCTAATATCCAGATTCTACAAGGAACTTAAACAAATTTACAAGAATAAAACAGACAGCCCCATTAAAAAGTGGGCAAAGGACATGAACAGATACTTCTCAAAATAAAACATTCATGCAGTCATGATCATTGCAGAAATGCAAATTAACACCACGATGAAATGCCATCTCACACCAGTCAGAATGGCGATTATTAAAATGTGAAGAAACAACAGATGCTGGGGAGGTTGCAGAGAAAAAGGAATGCTTTTACACTGTTGATGGGAGTGTAAATTAGTTCAACCAATGTGGAAGACAGTATAGTGATTTCTCAAAGATCTGGAACCAGAAATATCATTTGACCCAACAATCCCATTACTGGGTATATGCCCAAAGGAATATAAATCATTCTGTTATAAAGATACATGCACACATATGTTCATTGCAGCACTATTAACAATAGCAAAGACATGGAATCAACCCAAATGCCCATCATTGGTAGACTGGATAAAGAAAATATATGGTACATATACACCATGGAATACTATGCAGCCATGAAAAGAAATGAGATTATGTCCTTTGCAGCAACATGAATCGTGCTGGAAGCCATCATCCTCAGAAAATGAATGCAGGAACAGAAACCCAAAGACTGCATGTTATCACTGTAAGTGCGAGCTGAACAATGAGAACACATGGACACAGGGAGGGGAGCGATACACACTGGGACCTGTTGGGGGATGTGGTGGGGAGAGGGAGAGCATTAGGAAAAATAGCTAATGGATGCTGGGCTTAATACCTAGGTGATGGGATGATCTGTGCAGCAAACCACCATGGCAAACGTTGACCTATGTAACAAAATCTACACATTCTACTCTCCGGAAGTAGAAGTTGATGAAAAAAATAAAACTGAAAACCACATCAATCTCTATCACACAAACAATAGTGTTATATAAAACCACAGTCTTTTGAAGAAAATTTGATTCAATTGAGTTTTCTTGACTAGTAATTCTTTTTTTTTTTTTTTGAGATGGAGTCTTGCTCTGTCGCCCAAGCTGGAGTGCAGTGGCGCCATCTCGGCTCACTGCAAGCTCTGCCTCCCAGGTTCACGCCATTCTCCTGCCTCAGCCTCCCGAGTAGCTGGGACTATAGATGCCACCACAACGCTAGGCTAATTTTTTGTTTTTGGTAGAGACGGGGTTTCACTGTGTTAGCCAGGATGGTCTTGATCTCCTGACCTCGTGATCTGCCCACCTCGGCCTCCCAAAGTGCTGGGATTACAGGCGTGAGCCACTGGGCCCGGCCCTTGACTAGTAATTGTGATCAAATTTGTCCCAGCCTCCAGTGGCCAAAATATCATCTTCAAATTTTCAATAGCTGTGAATCAGAAATCTTTCCAGGAGGAAATATTAAGTTCCTCCTGGTTTTCATGTGGCAAATATATTATCATTTCAACATTATTGTACTCTTCTACTCTTATTAGTAGTTTCTGTTAATGAAGAGGTTTCTTTCTTCCTCCTGGAGTTTAAAAAATATCCCAGCAAACTAAAGGATGATCTCAGTCTGAGAAGAACAGTTCAACTATGTGATGATGCAATCCCTATAAATATTGTCCTGTTAGACAACGGCTCCATGGCTTAAGTGGCCTAGTTTAACAATTAAAGCCAACCTGCTTGGTCCCTTGTGGTCATAAAACCAAGAACCTAGGGATTCAGTACAATCCCGGGGGACTCAACTTTAAAGGCACCTTATTTAACTTGCTTTTAAAAATAGTGCACCAAGTTTTCATGTGTTTTACCTGGCAGACACACTGACTTGGGGGTTGGTCTTTCGCCTGGTTTGGCATCAGTGCAACACCTTTTGTTGATGGATGGAGGGAGGAAGTATGCTAAAACGAGACAGTGATGCGTGTAGAAAAGCTTGTGTCTCATTCAAAGAATAATGAGACATCTAGAGGGGAAAGGAGAGGTCAGAAGCAGGGTTTCTGCTAAAGAGAAAAAGGGCTGTATTGCCAGGGCTGAATTCACATCATCTTTGGAACAAGTGTCAATGTTAGAACATATGACACTTCTTTCTTTGGGAGCTGAATAGGAGCCTAGACATACTAGGTCTTTAAGGACACATTTAGAGGCTTCTGGGTTCACCTTCAACACCAGTCCCGGTTGCCAGTTCACTATTCCTTAGACCTTAAGGTGAACTCCACTGAAGAGTAGGCATATTTACATTGGAAGACTGTATGACTCCCCACTCTTTGCCCTAAAGTTTAGAGGGACTGTGCCAAGCACTGTGGCAAATAGGAGATTGGGGGGTTGTCAGCTTTCTGGTGTTGTTATTGCTAAGGAAGGACGTCAAGAGAAAATAGAGAAGGGAGGCAAGGACAGAACCTTGGAGCACTAGGAGAACTATATTAGTTTAGTTTGTAAATGTGCAAACTGAATCTTTTATGATCTGACATTCCTGTCCCTAATTCCTCTGTTCAGACTCTTTCCTGTCTTTGGATTTCCTTCAGCCATTTCTAGAGGTCTACCTCAGATGGAAGTAATCTTTCTCAACGTGATATCTGTTCCTCTTTTGTGGTACTGATCAATCTGTACTTCTTGCTATAGTTATTTGCACACCATGTACTTATATGTTTGAAGATCTGTTTTGTGAGTTAGAAAACTCAGCTTCCTACCATTGTGGTCCAGATCCTCAGGGAGCATCCTGAAGACGATGGTGATGGTAACAGTGAGGAGGCAGGTGATGAAGATGATAATGGCAGTACATCGGAGCACAGCAAGTATGTCTTTGCAAGCAGAGTATCCTTGGTTTGAACTTAACTCTGCCATTTGCTAATTGTAAGGCACTTAGCAAGTTCCTCAACTTAGCTGAGTAAAGTCATTTTGAGGATTAAATGAATTAACCTACATTAATATGTGCTGTATTCTAGAGCACACAATAATATGTGATCTAGAAATATTCAATTCTGTTTTCTTCTCTGCCTCTCCCTTACCCAGTCCATGATGGTTCCGAGTGTATAAAGAGCTTCCATCTTCAATGTAGTAGTCAGGAGTCTTTCCTTGATGGAAACCCAGCTTAAACAAATGAAATGATAGATCTTTTTATTCATGTAATTGCAAGAGCAAGGCTAGGCTTGATCCAGCATGCAAATGACATGATCAGAACCCAGTTTTTCTCTCTTCATTTCTTGACTGCTTTCTCTGTGATTTTTCAGTTCTCAGGTGGGCTCTATTCCTCTCTAGCTGCTCCAGCCAAAGTCCTAGAATTTTATCCAACTGGTTTCGATTGGCCTGGCTTAGCTCACATGCCCATCCCTGAACCAACTGCTATGGCCTGGGGGAAATGATGGCCCGAGTGGCCAAGTTGGGGGTCTTATATTTTCTCTGAGCTGAGGGTGAGAACAGCCCCATCCAATCCACATGTACCAAGAGAATTGAAGAGGTAGCTCCCCAAGGAAAATAAGTGGGCTGTGACCAGAAGAAGGTGATCCAGTGACAGGCAAAACTAACAGATGCCAATCATCTACATGACTGCAGTGAAGCTAAATGCACCTAGGGAAAGCTCTTCTTCTGCCTTGTGCAATTTCTAAACACTTTGAGGTGACATGTAGATGCCTATAGACCTCAGTGGTTTTGGACTTATTACTTTCCCAGTGCTATGGTGTTTGTTTGTTTTTGGAGAAGGAGGGAGGATCTAGTGAGCTAAGTGAAGTTTTGGGAATATGATGCTTCTCTCAGTGTCCTAAGGAAAAAGATGGCACACTCAAAGCATTGAGTCTAAGGAATATTTACATGGATATGGGCAGGGTTAGTCGACAAGGGGTAGTGAAGCTCTGTGAATCTTGCTGGAGGCAGTGAGGAGCAGGAAGGGGATTACGAGTCCAGTGAGAGTTGGACCTGTAGAAGAGGGGCTCCTCAACTAGTCTGTGGCCTTGGAGGGGTACAGCTACTGCTTGAGCTACAGAAAGGCAGGGAGGGAGCAGGACAGTAAATAACCCAGCCTCCCTCTACTCCCATCCTCCATTTTCATGCTGGTGCCTCCTATTGGCTAAACCAGTCAGAAGTTGTAGGGCAAGGGAGGCCAAGTGATACAGTGCACAGAGACAGGCAGAGAAGGGCAGAGAACCAAGAACAGCCAGCAAGGTCCTACTGTTCTGCAAGGTTTGTTGTCTGGGAGGAAAGTGTAGTGTGTTAGACACTTGGCTCATGATCAGTGGAGATGGGGGAAGGGGGTGTTTAGTCAGCGTCTAGCTAAATTCTGATTTATTCTCTTTGCTTTTGGAAATGTAATAATCTCTCCATCAAAGCTCCATCTATCTGCCAAAATAATGCATGTCCTTTTGTACAAATGAAAGAATTACTGCTATTATGCAAACACTGAAAAGGGTAACACATTTGCATGCAGAGGGGAAAAAAGAAAAATCCTATTTGGAATAAAATTAAGTATACCAATGTGGCAACAAGATACATGAGTATCCATTTAACACTTGGATGGGAGCAGGACTAACTTTCATTGCCAACCCCAATGAAATAATGGAAGCCAAAAAGAAAATACTCTGAAAATAGAGGCCTGGATAGAATAAATGGGAATTGGGAATTTCTGGCCATTTTAACACTCCCCCCTCAACAGAAACAAAAGATTAAAATAAAGGTTTTCACAAATACTAACCATGAATATTAATGTTCTGTAGCTGATGCCTGAACCAAGTTCTTCATTAAAAAGGCCTTTCGGCAGAGAAATGTTAGCATGCAGGGTTTGGAACTGGTGTGAGGCTGTGTGGAGAATATGCTTTGCATCTGAAACCAGAAGGAAGGCAGATGCATTAGATTCAGAACTTGTCAGATGTTGATGATATTGTTTGATCATTGGGAAATAAGAGCTTAGAAAAGAAGGCAAAGGAATCACTTATTCTGGAGAAGAGAAAGTTGAAGTGTCACCCGAGGGGATATTCAGTTCATGAAAGGCTTCCCTGTACTCCAGGTCCCGCATGTTATATTGACACTGCTGGTTTGCTTGTCTGTGTCTCAACCAGAATGAGAGTGGACAGGGGGCAGGGACTATGTCTATCAATACCTTATTCTCCTCTGTAGCTCCTGTGCTTAGCACAGAGTAGGCACCTAAGGAATGTTGAATTGAGAATGCACCATAGAATTTTAGAGCCCAAAGTAGCCTCGGAAATCACCAATTTCAATGGTTCTAAACTAATAGATGTGCTTGGGTTGGGGATTTGGGCAGTGGTGGTTGGGGGGAGAATAAGGAAAATGAGATGTATCTGGGAGGGATTTTTTTGAAATGCACCACTCCCAAACCCACCTGCCACTCTAGCCCTGACAACATATGTGGTACATCAAGACCCAACGAAAGTGAACATTGCATTTTGGAAAGATTCACTGGTAACCCCCTCCCCAACCATGCGGAGAACCACTGCCCAATACTTACCCACCCAACTACTCCACAATCCTTCCTGCTTCCAGGGTTCAGCTCAGTGCCTGGTGCAAAACAGGTGCCACCAGCAGTTGCTGAGTGAATGACTGTCACAAGAGAGATGTTTAGAAGAAGTAATAATTTACCCAAGGCCACTCACAGCCAGGTTATAAAGGATTATCATATGTGCAAAACTCTTAGAGAACAATGGCATTTAGTAAATGCCATCCAAGTGTGAGCTGTCACTAGAATTATTATTGCAGAGGAACTGCTGACCAACTTTTTTCAACACCTGCCTCTCCATTCCTAAAATCAGGGAAAAGCTGAATGCATTCATTTGTGAATGAGGACATTGGTCAGGACTTTCTGTTTATAGGTGTCCTTAAATAGTGGGACCAGCCCTCAGAGGAAGCTTGGGATTCCCTTGCTCCATCCTCTGCTGAAGTATTAAAATGTGATGGGCGCTCATCTTTCAAGGTTGATTAAGATTAGATGCAGCGGCCCGGGGCGGTGGCTCAAGCCTGTAATCCCAGCACTTTGGGAAGCCGAGACGGGCAGATCACAAGGTCAGGAGATCGAGACCATCCTGGCTAACCCGGTGAAACCCCGTCTCTACTAAAAAATACAAAAAACTAGTCGGGCGAGGTGGCGGGGGCCTGTAGTCCCAGCTACTCGGGAGGCCGAGGCAGGAGAATGGCGTGAACCTGGGAGGCGGAGCTTGCAGTGAGCTGAGATCCGGCCACTGCACTCCAGCCTGGGCGACAGAGCAAGACTCCGTCTCAAAAAAAAAAAAGATTAGATGCAGCTTTCGTGGAGGCAAAAAGTGGTCTAGAGCTAAAAGCTTCCTAGGACCAGGAATCACACCATCACACCACAACTCTATAATCTTCATTTGGAAACTGCATTACTACTATTGAATGCACTGAAATGGATGAAAGAAACGACAGCTCTATCTCATTATCTCTCGGTCTGTAGAACTGATCGTAATTACAGTTTATTTATTTGATGATAGATATAGTTTTGGTAGTATAGTGTGTCATTAAAAGCATGGATTCTGTGAGTGTACTAAATACCACTGAATTGTATGATTTAAAATGGCTAAAATGGTGAATTTATGTTATATAGATTTACACACACACACACACACACACGCATAAAGCTGCTGGATTCTAGAGCCAGATAGTTTGAGTTTGAATACTGGTTCTGTTACCTACAGGCTGTGTGACTTTGGGCAAGTTTCCCAACCTCTCTGTGCTTCTGTGTCTTCATCTGTAAATGGGATAATAATAGCACTTACTTTCTGAGGCTGCTGTAAGGATTGAATGAGCTCGTATATGCAGTACTCCTGGAGCTGTGGCATGTAGCAAATGCAATCCAAGCATGAGCTCTCGTTAGTATTAACATTGCAGATGACATTCCCACAGAGAGATGAGGCTGTTGTTAACTTTTGTTGCTTATCTACAATGATATGCATTATTTAATAGATGATATTTAATAGATGAAGTACAGATTGACAACTGAAGTTATCTTAGTTGTATGATATTGAGTCAGACTGTGCCTGTTTGTGAGAGAGAATAGTTTGTTTTCCTCGGCATCGTGTTAATATAAATGATTTCTTTTGCATTCCTGAATCACAGAATCTCAAACACTAGAAAAGGGCTCACAGCTTATCTCAGCCTGAATAGAGAAGAAACTGACTTGCCCAAGGTTACACAACTAGCTGTGGCCTGGTCTTCTAATTGCTAGAGCACTGCTCTGTCTGCTCATCACCATAGCTACAATAACTCAGTGAATGGAAATGCATTTTGTTTTCACATCTGTAATCTTTAAAGTGAAATACACACACACACACACACACAAATCAAGGTGCAGACAGTATTTCAATTTTGCAAGGAGTCATAGGCATTTAATTGGAATGTACCATGTTTTCTGTTTTGAAGGGAGATGGTTAAGACTGCATTAATGTAACAGGGTTCCTAGTTAAAAGTAACAGAAACAAGCTCAGGCTAACTTGAACAGTCAAGGAATTTATTGGAAGGATATTGGGTAGCTTGAGAATTGAAATGGGGTAGGTGAACTATGCTCAGAAAATAACCACAACAAGAGGTCAGGGAATGGCTGCCAAAGCCAAGGTCACCCCTCAGAATTGGTCTGGTAAGGATGCTCCCAGGCACAGCTGCCCCTGAACATGCAATGCCAAAGCCCCAGATCTTGCACAACACAGCAGCCAGTGGACTCTCATCTTTGGTGGCGCAGCTGTTCTGTGTACTTTTACCTGCTCTCATCTGTGTCTTTGCATCACTCGTCATGATTCCAAGTCCCAGAAGGAGTATCTGGTTAGCTGGGCTGGGTTAGATGTCTGAGACCAAGTGTGGTTGGCCAGTGGGGGTGTGGGACAGGGCACAGAGAGAAGGTTCCTACCTATAACCAAGGTTTACAAAGGAGGACTCCTCCCATTTGGATTCTCCCCACATAGGAAGGTATTAGAATGCTGAGTAATTGAAAAAAAAAATTAACAAAAAACCCAAAAAATCCATGTCAATCAGGAAAATCTAGAAATTATGCCTAGACCAGCAGCTTGCCTTTTGCCCTCTCTGGAGTCAGCATCCTCTACTCTGCCTGTTCTCCCCCTACTCCCTTCCATCCCCATCACCCCCCATGCAGGAGGAAACAGATGTTCCAAGCAGGACTACAAGGTCAAACGATTCTTTTACAGCTCTGTTAACTTCAGTCACTGCCAGATTCACCCCTATAACCCTTGAGCATCTTCCTACTCAATTAGAATAAAATCCAACCACTTTACTGTTTTTTTATTGTGAGAAATTTGCATAACATAAAATTCACCATTTTGGTCATTTTAGAGGAAACAATTCAGTGGCATTTAGTACACTTACAAGGTTGTGTGACCATCACCACTGTTTTATTTCAGAACATTCTTACTATTCCCCAAATGAAACCCCCTACCTATTAAGCAGTCACCCTCCATTCCTGCCATTCCTTAGACCCTGGAAATTGTGAATCTGCATCCTGTATCTATGGATTTGCCAATTCTGGAAATTTCATAGAAATGAAGTGATATAATACCTAGCTGCCTTCCTGGAATACCTACTCCTCCCCCTGCTCCGGGCCCTCCACGGCCTCATCTCAGTGTAGGATGGGAAACCAGCACCAGTTACTTAACCCTTCCCTGACAATATCTCAGAAAGCAGAGGGAACCGCAGAAGAGAGAGGAATCTGAAAAACCATTGGAAAGACACTAAGAATCCCCTGGGAGCTGTCCACCATAGAGGGAGGACACTGAGGAAGAACAGCACTTGGAATCAACGTATGAGGTGGTTTTCCGAGGCACAGGGCTGCCCAGCAGGGACTCTGCAGCAAACCAGCATATTTAAGCCCAGATTATAAGACCAGAGGCCCTCCCCTCTCTCCATCCTCCACCCCAATCCACACTCCTGGCAACTTAACCAGAAAAAGCATAAGTTAGGGCTATGCTAACAGCCAAGATGGCTGTCTTAACTAGGGCAATGTTAAAATAATGTAACCAGGAGATGGTAAAGTAGAATAGCTTAAATTAGATAGGGATGCATTTCTCTCATACATAACAATTACAAAATGTTTTAGACTGGTGGGCAGCTCTGCTCCACATTGTCATCCAGGGACAAAGATTGACTGCAGAGCTGTTATCTTCAACACAGGGCTTCTAAGGTGTCTGTACTGAGGGTTCAGTAGGCCAACTGGGATATGACGCCTTGCAAAGCTTGAGCTCACCTGTAGGATTAGTATATACTTTAAACCAGCAGTCAGTATCTGGTCCTGTCTCCTTCATAGCATGAACTGTGGGGTAGGAAACATGGGGAAGCATTAGGAGTGACCCTTGTAACTATCACAGCTAATACTCCACTTAATAGAACTTTTGCTTTCCATCTCCATGATCTTGAGCCTGAATATTCCTAAGGGAGGAATGTTCCCACCAAGGAATTGGAAGCTGAGCCTGTCTTTGGCCATTTTGGAACTCACACTATTGAACCAACAGGAAGAGGAGGGATCACTATATTGGGTACCAAGAAGAAAGCGGGTTGCTGCCATGCAATAGGGCTGGGAAGACTATATTTTAAACTCAGGGGATTTCTGGGGTCACTTGCCAGGACTTCCATGGACTTCCATGTCCAATAATGAAGGTCAGTGGGAAACTGACCACCCACTGCAGAGAGGAGTAGTAAGGGCTCAGCTATTTGGGGATGAAGGTTTGGATCTCAGACCTTCTCAAGATAAGGTGATAAGTGTTTAGTAGAGGATAAAGTGATCACAGAATAAAAGGAAGCAGTGATTATTTGCTCCGGCCTCATGAAAGACCACAGAAGGGGAGACCATAGCAACCATACTTATTTTTTATGCCAATTACCTCGTCCTCCCCTCGCCTTCTCCATACTATTTTACGTGAGGAGTGCTGATGGTAGCCAAGCTCAAAATTTAGGGTCCAGGTGAGAGTACACTTGAAATGATGTCACCAGTAATAATACAGTGGCTGATAACTTGTGTCTCCTTGTGTTTGGGATGGGATTCTCATTTAAATGAAGGGAAAAAAGGGGACCTGGGTGGAAAATGGGGTGTTGTGATTTGATTATTCTTTGTTCATGCTGCCATATCTGTTATCTACATCTGTCTTAGTTCTTTCCCCAGGCTGATCCCTATAGACTATCATCCGGACTCCCTTGCTAGTGGGTTTTCTGTCTGAGTTAGTGGATGATACATACTTGCAGGGTATTAGAGAATGGGAGGGAAGATAGGTCAAGGCAGTTTCTCCCATGGTCCTAGCCTTGAAGCCTCCCCTCTGGTAGAAGCCAGATCTTTGTCTGACTGCAGCTCCTGAGGGAGCCCCTCCTCCATGGTTCCCACTCTCCTGTTCACTCTACTTGTCTCTTCATTATTAGGGGTGGTAATGGTTCTCTGCTGCTGTTGGTATCTAGATGCCTCATCAGCTCTGCCCATACTTCTCTAAGTCCTCCCTTGATTGAGATCTCGTTAAGTGGGGTGAGCTCTGTTTCCTGCTGGACCTGACTGATGTAGTGTCCTTTTCCTCCCCGAACTCCTGAGCTCCTCAAGAATGGGACTATTGTCCCAGTCATCTCTATATGCAAAGGTTATCTGGTCATAACATGTGAAATGATTCAATCACAACAGTGCTGAAGGTCTTTTCCCATGAATCTTGCAAAGCCAGAGGAGAGAACAAAGTTAACTAGCAGCATGCTAGTTAATTTCTTAATTTCTAACTATTTCTAGAAAAACAACCAGGATTCTTTCCATATTAACTCTTCCCTGAGGTCCCAGTAACTTCGGGTATGGCCCCAGTGTTCCAACACAGTATCTATCGGGGACCTAGATAATGCTTTTTCAAATTAGGACGTTGATTAAATTGCATTTCCAAATGCATTATTTTTAAAAGGCTATGTATCCAGGAAGCCAGGTATGTGAAAACTTTCACACATAATTGCAAGTGCAGTGTATAAAACAATTTGCTCAAACCTTCAGGCTTCTAAGGTGCTTAATGTCTTTTATTAAGTGACTCTGCTCCACTAAATAACCATCCCTGGACTTCTTCCTTTAGGCCGTGTTGCTACAGATAAACTAATCTGTGCTTTGGAGTTGCCTAATATATCACCACTTCCAACTGATTGAAAGTGGTCAGGGCTGGGAATGTAGACATGAGGGCATGATGCCAAGTTAAATCTATAATCCAGGGGTCAGATCTGGGGAGGGAGAGAAGGCAGAGGAGAGTGATCTGGGAAGACTTACGTCAAAGAGTTTGGGTAGAAGAGGTCAGAATCTGAACAAGGGGTCCAAGGCCAACAAGGGGCATCAGCAAGAATGATGAAAGCAAGCAAGCAGGGCCACTTTGTAAGGTTCCTTTCCAGATTACTATCCTCTGCCCCTAACTATTCTCAGAGTATAGGAATAAGTGGCTGAAGTATAGGGGGCTAGCAGGGGAGGTGGAGATCAGGGTAACTCCTAGTACAGGCCAAAGATGAAGGATTTCTGTTTGCATTTCTAGTCTTATCTTTCTTTTGTTGGGCTAAACTGGACAGTCCTACTATCCTTAGTGTTTACTGGTAAAAGACAATATATTTAAATTTTCATGAGTGTATTTACCCTTCAGAAAGACTCATAGGATGTGAGAACTGGCAGAATTCTTTTTTTTTTTTTTTTACATTTTTATTAGACTTTTATTTAGCCTCATTATTAGAACATAAGGGAGATCACAGATTTGATGTATGAAACTATTTTTAAATTCACACTTAAATACATTACGATTAAAATGAATTATCTTGAACCACCCAGTCATTTCGCTATCTTTTGCTGAGTAGATAATCTGTGCCAGTCATTGTGAAAAAGTCTTCATTTTAAGAAAAAAGTTTAGTTAACAAAAAATTTAACAAGTTTAACTTAGCAAAATACACTCAAAAGGAAATCACAGTACAAAGAAAGTTTTAAGTCAAGGCCTCACCAATTCCTCCAGTATTAGTATTGTGTCTCAATTTTCAAAACTCACTTTTAAAAAGCTTCAACTTAACCTGAAGGATCTTAAATGAAAATATAAATTAGAATGAACAAACATGAGAAACATTTCTTTGAATCTGGGAGCTGGTGCCTTTGAGTTTTCCAAAAAGCATATCTCCCCAATGTGTTCACTGTGATGTGGTGTAAAAGGTCCATGTGTAACATACTGAAAGTCGGATAACTTCTCTCTGAAGTATACTAACAAAATGTTAATTGAGAAAAGCTGACAATAGTTTTAGTTTACTCAATAACACATGCTAGAAGAGAATTTTGCATGAGAAAACACTGAAGAGGTATATATATAGAGAGAGAGACAGGGTCTCACTCTGTTGCCCAGGCTGGAGTGCAGTGGTGCATCTTGGTTCACTGCAACCTCCGTCTCCTGGGTTCAAGTGATTCTTGTGCCTCAGCCTCCCGAGTAGCTGGGATTACAGGAGCCTGCCACCTCATCTGGCTAATTTTTGTATTTTTAGTAGAGAAGGGGTTTCACCATGCTGGCCAGGCTGGTTGTGAATTCCTGGCCTCAAGTGATCCACCCGCCTCGGCCTCCCGAAGTGCCGGGATTACAGGCCCGAGCCACTGCGCCTGGCCTAAAGAGGTAATTTTTAAATCCAGATTTCACAAACTCATAGTGCAAAATGGGTCCCACAGCTTCCTCCATTATGACTGGTCTTCACTGCTTGTTGGCGGCCTGTGAGAATTTGATTGAAATAACTCAAATGCTGCTAACAAAACAAGTCCTATTCACCCATGCTGTTCTGCCCGCTGTGGCCAGTCCTATCACAGCCGCTCACTGACTGGCTCTCCAGACAACTGTAGGCGGTCACGCCCATGCCTCGCATCCCCTGACTGCTGTAGGCCCCGTTGCTGGCCCCTGTTGTCAAATTCAGGAATAGTTCTATGTATCTGTGCCGCATGCTGGCCGTGTCTCTGGACGTAGCTGCTACTGCTTCTTCCTGAGTAGCAAACTCAACATCTGCTTTGCCAGTCACTTTTCCATCTGGGCCCATCTCAATGTGGACTCTCGCCGGGTTGAGAGGAGAGAAGAGGTTGTAAATGTCTCTCTTGGTCGCTTTGTATGGCAGCCCCTCATTCAGAGGCAGTGGTGGTGGTGCTCTGCCCTGTGACCTCACTGTCGCTGTATTTGTGGTCACACATTCCGGAGAGACAATAGCTGAGGTTCCCCCACTCGGTGCACCTCGGCGGTGCAGAGGCCGCCGTGCTCCTCGTGGCTCCGGATCCTGCGCCTGCTTGCTTCACGATGCCAGGGTAGCTACCGGCGGCCCCGGGCTGGTCACAGGGGTCCGGGGCTGCACGGATATGAGCCTCAGGGGGACCTGAGTCCGACCTAACTTCCTCCTGACCGCTCTTGAACACCTCCATGTCCCTGTGCCTTGTCCTCTCCTTGGGCGTTCCAAGAGCCTTCTCAGCTAACTCCTGCGAGGCCAACTCCTGCGATTTCCAACCCTGAGAAGAACTGAACGATTTCTTCTTTGTGCATCCAGACGCGAGTGCTCGAAGTTCGTGCGGGAAGCCCTAGTTGGTGCTGCCGGCACTGTTGGGACTGCGGTGTTTCCTTCAACACCCGACCCACCTCGGTTCTGTGGGACTCGAACACCGCAATGCGCCAGTGTCCCATGCTTTCTTGGTCTTTTTCCAGGGCCATTTTTACATCATCTCCTGATCCAAGTTCAACAAAAGCCTCACCACTCTGTCCACCCCTCTCTGGTGTGGATGAAATTCGCCTGCAGCCCAGTTGGGCATGGTGCAGTTGGAGAGGACGTCCTGCGCATCCTCAACAGAGCAGGGCCAGGGCGGGCCACGGAGCCTGACCACAAAGCCTTCCCCTCCCTCAGGGCTCAGCAGCATGGACTCTTGATGGCGTGGATGTCAGGTGAGTGGGGTGTGGCTTTTTTTGTGGCACGGAGTCGGGCAGAACTGGTTTCTGTTGCTATCAAGCAAGCGTGGCTGGCAGCCCAGGGCCCCCAGATTCCACCGAAGCGCGACCACACAGAGGGCTCCAGGGAATGTCCAGGTGCCTCTTTTTGTTCTCAACCTGCATCAGAAGTCCACGTGGACTGGGGCGGATGCCTTCCGTGAGGTCTGAAGGCCCCGGCCTGATGCGCGTGTTTGGCTGAAAGCAACGAACCCAGGCCCTTGGACCAGGTGACCACGTTCCCACAGCCTCCTCCCAGCACTCCAGCAGCCTCAGAGGTTATCCGTATTACTTTTATGTATGAAATATGGAGGCCCAGAGAGATTGTTACTGTTAGAACTATTTATGGTATAGACAGAAAACTAAATTCCAACAATAAAGGGAATTGATTGGTTCACGTAACTGAAGCATATAGAGGTCTATCAGCTTCAGGTGTTGTTTGAACCAGTTGTTCACTGCCCAGCAGTATAACCAACATTCTGTTTCTTTTCCCATTCTGCTTTCCTCAGTATTCTTTCACTGCCTGGTAATCTCATCTCTATCCTAGTGGTCACACGTGGCTGCATTATCATTGATCTATCATTAATCTATCATTGATAGGATCTACAACAGGCAGAGGAATCTTTTCTTTGCCAGAAGCCCTTTGCAAGTGTGTTTCAAATCCCTTTGCTCTGATTGGGTTTCATGACTGCCCTTGAACTAACTTCTGTAGCCAGGCGGATGGGCTAGAAGCAATGGCTTTAAGACAATCAGGCCCAACTCCTGGAGTCTGGGGTCAGGTGAACAACCATAATATCATATAGGTTAGAACGGAGAAAAAGTGGTTTCCCAAATTTTTGGGGGGGTTCCAATGGTGGGAGAATAAAGAAATGGATACTGAGAAGACTGACAGCAGGTGTCCAAGGGCAATGTCTTGTCCAAGGTCAAGCCGCTGGTCATGGCTAAGCTGTGACTGAAATCCAGCTCTCCTCACTCAACGTTTGCAGATGGATGGTTATATAATTCCATTTAAGGTACATGTTTCACAATAGCCATCCAAACAGAACCATGGATTTTCTTGCTTACATTCTGTTTATTCTTCAACTATGATTAAAAATATGTACTAAAACACACTTTGCCATTTAGTCACAGTGATGAAGACAATTGTCTGAGTTAACTAATTTTGTATCTTATTAAAGCATGAAGGATTTCAGGAGAAATTAAGATTTTAGAGAATGAGAGCTATCATTTAAATAAGTGTCCTTCAGTCTTACTAGGGTCTTAGCAGTGTTCTGGAATGTTTTTCAGAAGAGGAATAAATTTTTTTGATAACCTATATGAGATGCCTCCAGCCTGGATTTTCATCTCTGTGATCAAAAGATTCGTTAATGTCCTATATTGAGATCCCTTTCTCTTACTCAGGAATTATGGAGGCAGAGAAACAGAAAAGAAGGCACAGCCCTCGAGGAACTGCATGTTTGGTGGGAGAGGCAGATAACAAAGCAGGTAGGTGAAATACCATGACAGTGAGTGAGTGGGTGGGAAAATCAAGTACCTTGAGAACACAGAGGAAGGCAGAATGTTGGGATCAGGGAAGAGCCAGGGAAGGCTTTCTCAAGTGAGCTGGATGGGAGCACAGAGGGGTTCTACGGAGGGGGCTCATGAGTATTTAGGCATGAAACCTCATAGATTATGTGAAACCCCAAATAATTCAGAAGGGCAGAGATGTAAGGGCAAGGCAAGGAGTAGGGCGAGAAGGTGCAGACAGGGAGCCTGGAACACAGTAATGGAGGGTCTTGGGGCTTGTATTATGGAGCTTGGTGTCTTTCCTGTAGGTGATGGAATGCTTCTAATGAATTTTCAGTAAAGACATGGTTTGCGTCTTGGACACATTGCTATATCAGATTCTTTGGTTGAAGATAATTCTAATTAAGTTCCTACAGGGGAGTGCATTGGAGATATATGGGATCCTTCAGAAAACCCAATAAAAATCTGAAGAACCCAGGCTCGTAAGGAATTTCCCAGGACCTATATAGCAGGAATCAACTGCAAGTCCCCTCGGTCAGGAAGTATCAGGGCCAACTGCCCCTAGTGTTATTCCACCTAGGATTCAAATTCCAAATGAAAGATGTCATAGTGCTCCAGCTTGGGGGCACACCTGGCCAGGTAAAGTCATCATCTTCACTGGCAGTCCCCCTAAGTCCGTATCTCATGGAGTGAGTTCCTGAAGGAAAATCAGCGTGGTTACCCTAAGAAAGAGCTACGCTGGCTGAAGTAATGGGTGTCCACTTCAACAGCTGTGTGGAAACTAGATCCGAAGGGCACTAAAGACGAAGGGAATTAAAAGTCAAAAGACAGTGGAGCTATGGACCAGGGCTGTGGTAGTATTGTGGGATTTATGAACATTTATGAGATAAAAATTGGTGATTGATTTTGGCAGAAGGAAGAGGGCAGAATCAAGGATTATTCCCAGGTCCTAGAATGTGGTAGTAGATGTTACTACTGGAGAGAAGATAGAGGATGGGGAAGGGGAGATGACAAATTGCTTATGACATGCCAAGTTTGAGAACTCTTTGGGACATCAGGTGGAGGCTAGAATTTGAAGCATAGTAACTGAACTGAACTCATAAGTATGGACGATATAACTTAGGAAGGATTCTGAAAGGAGCCACAAAAAAGATCAAAATAAGTTTTGAGCTTTGAAAAGATTAAAATAGATCCGCCAAGAAAATAAGATCAAAAGACAAAGAACAGAAGGAGGAGGGGAAGCAGGAATGTGTGGGGTCATAGAAAGCCACAGGATAAAATTTCAAGGAGAGAGCAGATTTGAGCTCTGGTGCAGGCAGAAGCCACATTGTAGGGAGCTAATGTATAAGTGGGAGTGAAAACGTGTGGGCTACCCTTGCAAGAATCTTGGATGAGAAGGGCTGGTTAACTGCATGGTAACTTGGAGGGCATACAGTGTCAAGAGAGGTTTTTGTTTGTTTGTTTTGTTTTTAATTATTTGGTCATTTGGATTTTTGGTTTAAATTATCATTCACATACCATAAAATTCACCCTTTTAAAGTATACAATTCTGTGGGTTTTTTTTTTGTTATATTCACAAAGTTGTACAGTCATCATCATGGTGGTACATGTACCACCACAAAGTGGTACATCACCACTGTCTAATTCCTTAACATTTTAATCACCCCCCAAAGAGGCTTTGTACTCATTAAGCAGTCACTCCTCATTCCCCTCACTCCCAGTCCCTGGCAACCATTAGTCTACTGTCTCTATGGATTTGCCTATTTTGGACATTTCATATAAATAGAATCATACACTATGTGGGTTTTTGTGACTGATTTCTTTCATTGAGCACTACAGTATTTTTAAGGTTCATCCATGTTGTAACATGTAACAGAATTTCATTATTTTTTTATGGCAGAATACTATTCCATTGTATGGATGGACCATAATTTGCTTATCCATTTGTCAATAGATGGACATTCAGTTGTTTCCTTTTTTGGCCTTCTGAATACGCTGCTATGAACATTTGTGTACAAGTTTTACTATAGACATGTTTCCAGTTCTCTTGAGTGGAACTGATTTTTGTTGGGCGAGACCTGATACTGTTTACAAGCGGAGGGTAGGGAGCTGGTGCGGCGGGAGAGCCAGGAGATGGGGAGGAGGAGGGAGGGCTGGAGCAGAAGAGGCCACTTTCTTCAGCATCACTCACTTTCTGTTTGGCACAGCCCTAATGCGGGCTAATCTCACTTAACATCTTCTAGACCCTCTGCAAACACCTAGACCCTCTGCAAACACCTCATACTTGCTGACCAGGGAGCGAACCCAGCGCTTGAATAAAGCACCCCTAGACCCGGCAGAGCCAGGAATAGGTTGACTGGCTCGTTTTCTGATGCAGATCAGTTTGGGGTCTCCTCTGGTTAGAGCCTGGCCCATTCGGGTTTGGTTTTCTCCTGGAAGTTCATTCACAGGTGAATAAGGTCAATTCACCGTGGAGTCTGCGTCTGAATCCTTGTTCCTTAGGTCATCCTGGCGTCCCAGCTGCCCGGGATGAAAAAACGATACCCGGGTACCGGGGGTTGGGGACCAGGAACGCCCGCGCTCAGCGTAACCGCTACCCTCCCCCGCCACCGCGCACGCGCCGCTTCCCTGCCAAGGAAGGGGCGGGGAGTGGGCGGGGCGGGCACCTTTGGGGCCAATTGAAAGCGAACATCCCCGCCCTCCGAGCCGTTGGACCGAGTTTGACCCCGGCGGTGGGCGGAGGAGGCGGGGCGAGCCGCGCAGCCAGGAAGGGGGCGGGGCCCGGGGCCTGGAGGCGGGGCCTGGGGCTGTCAGTCCCGCGCCCGCCGCCGCGCCGCGGCTCCTCGCATGCCGTGGCCCGGGTGGCTGCAACGCTGCCGCCCGCCGCCCGCCACCCTGGCACCCCGAGCCGCCTCCCGCCGCCCCGGCCCGGCGCGCAGGTAAGGCTGGCCGCCGCTGCCGAGCCATCGCGCGCCCTTCCTCGGGCTCGGTCCGCCGCGCGGGCGCCCTCTCCGGGCCGTGTCAGCGCCGCAGCTCCCCACTGCGCCCGGGGGCGGTCCCGGGGGGCGGGACGAGAGCCCTCCCCATCCCCCCGCACGCCTCCGGGCGCCGGCCCCCACAGCTGGGGTCCCCTGTCCGGCCTCCGCAGCTCCAGCGCGAGGAGCTGTCCTGAGCCCCCTTCCCCGGCCGATTACACAACCTCCGGCCCTAGGGCGGGGGCCCCTCCTCAGCCCTGGCCCCACACCTGTCCCCGCGACGCGCTCCCAGGCAGAGGGCAGAGACCCGGCGCGACCGCGGGGGCCAGGAAAGTTTCACTTTGTGGTCAGGGTTTGTTGACGTCCGAGAGATGCGGGGAGACAGAGGCTGAGCGGCGAGGATGCGCCTCGCCCGCCGCGTTCCCTGTGCCCGGGGTGGCCCTGGTCCAGGTTTCCCTTTCAGAAGTCCTGCCGGCAGCCCGGCTCTGGGCCGGGAGGCTGCTGCTGCAGGGCGCCCGGGTCTCTCGTCTCTACGTTAGCGAGCTCTGGATTGCAGCAGTCTGGGGACGGCTCAGTCTCTCGCGCTTGCCCCCTTTCTTAATTTAACATTGACATTTAGACCAGTTGGGCGAATTTACTTAGCCTTTTCCTGACTGTATTGGTGAGTTGCTTTCCCATCCCTAATTAGTTAATTAACAAGGTGGGAAGGCTAAATAGATCCTGGAACGAAATGCCTTCAGTCTGGCAACTCTTTGAAAACCTCTGAGAGCTCTGGGCTCTGGGCGCGTGGAGAGATGCTTTTGGCCAAGGTGAGAGAGCGATTCCACGTCTTCTGGTTGCTCGAGGAGGCTTTGGTAATAATGGCACGGCTTTCTCTGCCTCCCGCTGATTGTGCCGTTTATTGAGGGTCTTCAGTCTGTGGTGGGTTATTTGGTTTTCTTCACTCAAGAAAGGAGGAATCAGAAGTGTTGCTGATGAAGCAGTTAAGGAAAACACTGAGGTTCAAGTAAGTTTGGATACTTGTCTGCTTTACCAGGTTACCTTCGTGTTCAGAAAACCTTGGCTCTTCCCATTCTCTCCCCATCTTCCCAGTAGGGCTGTGTCCAGCTGGGTTGTCATTACTGGTTCCTCATTTAGTCTGAAGACCTCTTGCTACTTGAGTGTACAGTTCTGCCTAGGGATAACCTCTAAGAGTGGACTTAATTATTAGCACTTTTATCTGTCCATTAAGCAATGCAGCTTGAAATCTCTTGTAGTCAGGCGCTGTTGTAGTGTTGAATCTTTAATAATATCTGATTTATTTTAATAGTGTTTCTATAATAATCTTTCTATTAGCATGCCAGTTCTGCCACACCAGTAGTTTTGGTATAGAAGCAGCAATTTACTAGAAATATTATCATGGTAAAAACAGTTTTCTAACAGATTTGCAGCCCAGTTTACTTAGATAATTACTGATAGAGGCTGTTAAGATTTTTTTTTAAAGTTTATTATTTGGTGCAGTAAATGTTACAATGCTTCTGATGTATGAGGTCTTTATGAGGTCATTCCTTCCTGTAGTAGTGATTACAGTTCTTGTGTCACTTAAATCTGTTTTGGAATAATATTCTATGAGTTTTCACCCATGCTGATTCATTTTTAGACAAAATTCAGAGCTAACAAGATTTGGTTTTAATTTGCCAGCCTATGTTTTAATAAAGAAGATATTTATTGTATTTTGGGTGTTACATTAGAGGTAGGATAGCATGTTTTATTAACATACGTACTGTTTTTAGGGGTTTGCAGATATTAAGCTACTAATTCTCACAACAGTCCTATAAGGAAGGGATGATGAGATTGAGGCCCAGTGGCTTGACTCAGATCACATAGTTAAGTAAATGACAGCGAGATTCTAACCTAGGCAGCCTGAGTTCAAAGTCCAAGTACTTACTGCTGGACTATCCTGCCCCTGCAGATTATGCTTTCAAGAGGCAATTATTTCTACCTGCTGTCTGTACAATATGATATTCTGCATGATGGGGAGGAGAAGAGCACTTTACAGTGTAACAACAAACACTGGGTTAGGAGTTCTTGTTCTGGTCTTAACTCTGCCACCAGCTAATCTGTGATTTTGAGCAAGAAACCTTTTCTCCTTCCTTTTCAATTCCTCACTGGTGGAATAACAGCAATTGAAGCAGATGAACTAACTAGCCTTACTGCCCTAGGGAACTGGAGAGATAAGTCAATGCAGATAAGAATAAAATATCCTTCTTCTTAAGGCATAAGACCAGGTGTCAAGTGAATGGAGTGTGTGTCATAGGAAGGACTAGGAGGGCATATATTCTGCTGAAACCACTGGCTACCCATGGGAGTGCAGTGGTTAAGGACTTCATGTTAATACTTCAGTATTGTTTTATTTTGTTGCACCAAGGATTGTTACTTTTGTAATTTAAAAAAAAAACACGACAATTAAAAGAAGTCATCCTATAGAGGTGGGGTAACCATGTGCAGGACCATGTGAGGAGCATTATAGGGGACTGTCTGGCATCGCTTTGCAGGAGGCATCACTTTGCAGGGGCCAGATGATGGTAGGACCTGCATGGCAGACCAAAGAGTTCCCAGAATCATGGGAAGTCAGGCTTGAAAGGAAACTTTAAAAGTCATTTAGTTTAACTCCCTCCTCCCGTCTCCCTCTGCCATCTATCTAGTGGATAAATCCCCCTGCATGCGGGCACCTGTCCCACTCAGTGCTCATCCTGCTTCTGCTTGGACACCTCCAGGGTCAAACATTTGGTGTGCTTCACAAACTGTGCACCAAAGAAGACAGGATTGTATCTGGTACTAGGGAATGGGAAACCACAGAAGGCTTCTGGCTGTTCTAGCTTGTGCTCTTGAAAGACTGTCCATTGTCAGAGTGAAAGCTATATTTGAGGAGAAAGGCCAAACCAGGGAGACCAGTTAGGAGGCCATGGCCAGAATCTAGGATGAGGGGATCCAGGCTGAGATCAACCGTGGCATGAAATGGGCCCAGGAAGGAGTGGATCCCAGAAGGCAAAATCCCTGCACCCAGCAACTGCCTGCCCATAAGCAAGAGAAAGGAGGAACAAGATGACATTCCCAGGGGAATGGTGGGGGGCAATAAGAGGACAGAGGTTTGGGAGAGCCACTGATTGGAGCTGGGAAATCCACTGGGGTGGGGAGGAGAGACAGTTTTAAATGCGTAGCCCCAAAGCTGTATCGTAGACTGTGGCTAATGCAAGGCCTGTGCAGACCAAAAACAGATTACTCAAGAAGGGAGTTTACCATCTAAATATGGTGGGAAACCCTCTGCATAATGAAGAAAAATTGCAGTATTTCCCAGTGGGTGTTGCAGCTTTTGACACTGGCTCATTTAACCTCCCATTGCACTTCTTGGTCAGGTTGGGAATCGGGTATTCTTCCTGCCTCAGAGGTAGAGGGGGTGGCAGTGAGATGGAGCCTGCACCAGTGAGTCTTTCTGACTCCGAGTCTTAAATACAGAATTGGAACTGGAAGCTGTAGGGCTGGAGCATTTTGTGTGTGAGAGGATGCTGCCTTCCTGTGGTTACACAGAGATGGGATTGGGGTGTGACTGTTTGGAGTTCGGCTGGGGGACGCATTGGTGACGCTTTTTCCTGATTTTGTAGGGAAATGTTCTTTTAGGGGATTCTGTTGTCCAGTGACACCTGTTAAATAGATTCTGGAGAGCCAGTGCATGTCATGGGGAGTACTGAGAAAGTCATTGGAAGTTTTTCTTTCCGATTCAAACACAGATTATGTGGCATTCAAAGAGGGCTCGGAGCACAATATTTTGATTACCACATTGACTGGAAAACAGGATAATTTGGAGGAAACAAATAAGATTCACATAGGAAACCATGAAGACAGAGCAGATTCACACAGGAAGCCATGAAGACAGAGAAAATATAGTTGTGAAGGTTTTAAATTAATTTTACTCTTGTTCCTTTATATATTTCTCGCTTAGGATACAACATTTACAAAATATTTATATTTACAAATTTATAAGTTGGAAGATGTTCTATATGTAGGAGAAAAACTATATAATCTCATTTTTTTGGGGTGTGGGGGCAGGACAATAGTTGTTCTTGGATTTTCAATATTTTTTAGACTAATAGTTCTTTACCAGAGGTGATTTTGTCCCTCAGGAAACATTTGGCAATGCCTAGAGATCTTTGGGTTGTCATAAGTTGGGGTGGTGTTTGTGCCACTGGTATCAAGTGGGTGCAAACCATAGATGTTGCTCAACACCCTGTAAAGCATGGGACAGCCCCCACAACAAAGAATTATTCAGCCCCAAATCTTAATAGTGTTGAAGTTGGAAAACTCCACTGTAGGCAATTAAAAAAAAGTCTTACTAGGAGCAAATTGAGTTTAAAGGGAAGAAGAAGAAAATACAAAATATTCCTACAAGCTGATCACGTCTGACATCCAGGAGGAAGAAGCAGCTAAACAACCTGTTGGAACACAGGCGTTTGCCTGCCACCCAGGGGCTATTTCAATAACTGGGTTGTTCGGCACAGTAGTCTGGAACCGGAAGTAGAGGCCATAGCAGTAGGAAGAGGCTGTAGGGGTAATTAGTAGAGGCAGAAGGGTTTATAGGCCAAGAAGGGAAGCTGGGTTCTTCCAGAATACTTTTGAAAAGTTCTAGTGAATTTTTCAGACGTTATTTTGTTAAGGACATTGAGTAGTGCTTAGGAGATACAGTCTCCACTCTGAGGGCGCATGAACCCTCTAGGCTGCTGATGAGGGAGCCTGAGCACTTCCCAGGTTTTTCTGCGTCTAGACATGAGTAGAGGGTGAAGAACACTTGGTTTTGTTTTCAGATTATATCTGTGTCCTCCTGCGACCCTCCCTTTTAAAACTTTTTCATTATGTAAAATTTTAAACATGTACAAAAATGGAGAAAATAGAATACTGAATCCCTGTTTACCCAATGCCTGTCTTCAATGATTGTCAACTCCTGGCTGATATTGACCTATATCTTAGACACCCCTCCTTTTTTAAAATCTAGAAAATAGCATAAATAGTTACAGATTGCCTGCCTAATAGGAGAGGCTTGGCAGTGAAGGATATAAGTGATTTTCTGGTGCTTGGGCCTCCCTGGAGGAAAACTGATAACCGACATGTGTGATTATAAGAGCCACGAGGGCCTGAGAAATAAGAATAGGCCCAGGCAAATCTGGACCTCCACAAAGAGGTGTAGATGGCATTAGTTTATTATGAACATTCTGTATCACAATTGCAGATTTTCAAGTATCATGCCTTTCTCTAGGAAGGGGCTGCTCCTAGTCTGTTAATAATAATCATTATTCCCAAGAACCCTTCTAGGTAGGAATTAGCATCTTCATTTTGCAGATGAGTAGACTGAGGTTTGGGGAGGTTAAGGAATAATGCTAGGAGGTAATACTGAGGTTTTTTGTTTTGTTTTGTTTTTAGTCCAGAGCCACTTGATTTCAAAGCCCAAATGGTTTTCAATAAGCCTTCTGTCTCTCATGGTTAAAAGTTGGTGGAAGTTTGTACCAGGATTGGTAGAGAAGATGGGGACAGGTGCTGTGAAAGGGGACTGAGAGTACTGGTTACTCCAACTAATGAAATCTTCACACTGAGCCCCCCTGAGAAACATTGCTTTTGAGTGTGATAAATTACGCATGTCCTGTTTTTGAGCTGACTTTACAAAACAGAAGTTGTACCCTTGTATCTCTTAGCCAGATTTGCTCGGTGGATGTATATACTTCAGTCTGCATAGTGTTTTTTCTTGTAAAAAAATTAGATTAGTTGTCATTTAACAAGTGGGAGATTTCACGCTAAAATACAGATTTCTGCCTTCTCTTGAAAAATCAGAAGATCCGGTGACATTGGCCCCATGTTCCTCTAGGCAGTAGTTAGTTACAGTGGCTGCCCTCTTTGGATGCAGCATAGACTCCCGAGTTTGCCATATTCCCCACCCTGGCCTCTTCACCCATTTATCTTACCTGCCAGGATTCTGAAGGCATTTGAGTTAGAGGCACCCTAGTAGAAGTTATATATGTTCTCTCTGTTGGTGTCAGGGATGTATTAGAGAAGGCTTGTTTTGTTTTTAATTAAAGATTCAGCAGCATTTATTTCCTCTTTGTAGAAGCCTGGGGAGGGTAACTATACTTGGCATATAAATAGATACACTCACATTCCCCTCCCCCTGGCCCCCAGCAATGGCTAATTGGACTCTCGATGGGTTTTTGGACTAAGAAAGACCAATCAGATTTGGGATTTGGACACCAAGTCAGTAAGCTGAGGAGCCTCAGGCAGGGAGGATTTATAAACTCAAGCTGGAAGTGGTAACCTTGGAAAGGTGGAGTGGAGTAGTGAGTAAAGAAGCTAGATGTCAAGGAGGTGGAAGATCACGTGGCGGCAGAAAGAAAGGTGCTTCCTGGTCTCTCCTTCTACTGTACTTCCTGCAGTTGGGTTCTTCTGTGTCCACAGCATTCATTCTGTGATATTTACTGAGCACTTACTATAATGCCAGGCACTGTTCTAGATGTTTGTGATATATCAGGGAACAAAACAAGACAAAGTTCCTATTCTTCTAAAGCTTAGATTTTGATGGAAGAAAAGACAACGCTAAGCAACAACAACAACAAAAAATAAAATATATTAGATGATAATAAATACCAAGAAGAAAAATAAAACTGGGTCAGGAGACAGGAGTGGATATGGGAGGGAACATTATGTTAGAGAGATTGTTTAAGGAAGGCCTCTTAATAAAGTGATATCTGAGCAGAGATGTAAATTAAGTGAGAAAAAGTAAGCCATGAGGAAATTTAGAGGTGGAGCATTCCCTACTGATATGGTTTGGCTGTGTCCCCACCCAAATCTTAACTTGAATTGTATCTCCCAGAATTCCCACATGTTGTGGGAGGGACCCAGGGGGAGGTAATTGAATCATGGGGGCCAGTCTTTCCTGTGCTATTCTCGTGGTAGTGAGTCTCATGAGATCTGATGGGTTTATCAGGGGTTTCTGCTTTTGCTTCTTCCTCATTTTTCTCTTGCCACCGCCATGTAAGAAGTGCCTTTTAGGGCCGGGCGCGGTGGCTCAAGCCTGTAATCCCAGCACTTTGGGAGGCCGAGACGGGTGGATCACGAGGTCAGGAGATCGAGACCATCCTGGCTAACACCGTGAAACCCCGTCTCTACTAAAAAATACAAAAAACTAGCCGGGCGAGGTGGCGGGCGCCTGTAGTCCCAGCTACTCGGGAGGCTGAGGCAGGAGAATGGCGTAAACCCGGGAGGCGGAGCTTGCAGTGAGCTGAGATCCGGCTACTGCACTCCAGCCTGGGCGATAGAGCGAGACTCCGTCTCAAAAAAAAAAAAAAAAAAAAAAAAAAAAAAGAAGTGCCTTTTACCTCCCGCTATGATTTTGAGGCCTCCCCAGCCATGTGGAACTGTAAGTCCAGTTAAACCTCTTTTTGTTCCCAGTTTCGGGTATGTCTTTATCAGCAGCATGAAAATGAACTAATACACCTACAGAGGGTTCAGCAAGCACAAAGGCCTTGAGGTAATTGTATGCTTGACCTGTGTGAAGCACGGCAAGGAGGATGTTGTGCCTGCAATGCAACAAGTAATGGGAGAGGAGGAGGTGGAGGGAATGCAGGGCCTCACAGTTATTTAAAGACTTTGGATTTTATTCTGAGTGACATGAGAAGCTATTGGAAGATTTTGAGCACAGGTGACATGATCTAGCTTCTGTCTTAGAAATGTTAATTCTATATGGAGAATGGATTGTAGGGCAGCTAAGGTGAAGCAGGAAAACTCATTAGGAGGCTACACAATAGTCCTGATAAAATACAATTGTGGCTTGGACTAAAAGAGAAATGGAGATGGCAAGAAGTGGACAAGTTTTGAATATATTTTGAAGGTAGCATTGACAGAATTTGCCAGTGTATTGGGTATTGGTTATGTGTGTGAGAGAGAGAGGAGTCAAGATTATTTGAACCTTTGTGTAAAAACATAGCTTCATTTGGTGGCATTTCCACTTGTCTTCCTAGAAACGTTCAAAAGCAAGGTCAACAACAACAACAACAACAAAAAACCTTGAAAACTCTATTCACAGCAAATGTAGGAGAGAGATTTAGTCCGTAGACTTCAAAATACATGTAAAGACTGTCCCAAGTAGATGAGATCAGGCAGAAGCCATTGAGGAAATGAAGGGAAGCAACATAGAAATGGTGAGAGAGCCGAGAGATAGTAGATCTTGGAAAGCACTGGAAAAGTCATGTTCTTTAAGATGAAAAGTCCACCCTGACATGAAAAAGTTATATCTGTTGCTTGCAGTAGTTTTGGGAACTGAGTGTACAGCTGGTGGAAGAAAGCCTCCTACATGTAGTTCGGTTCAGACAGCAAAAGAAGAGGGGTTCTGTAAAGAATCATATAGTCAGGCTGCCATATTTGTAGGAAGTACTCTGTCTCTGTGGTAGCAGGGAAGAAGAGTCGTTGGGTTGTAAAAACAGCTCATCTGAAAGAGTATTCTAGGCGTGCCCTCCTCCCCTGCCAAGAGGAATCTCATGCAAATACTGTAGCTTGTCCAGGAAAACCCGCTCAATGATAATGGAGAGAGGAAATGGTAGGCTTTGGTTTCTGATAATGGTAGGATAGGTTATTTGGACCAAAATTCCACTGAAAATATTAAAATATTGGATATATTTTTTAAATTGAAAAAAATTTGGATTTTCTTAAAAGCACTAAAGAGCTGAGGAGAGAGACTAAAACACTAGAACACCTAAGTTGCTTTTGCCCTGAGAACATTTGTTGATCCTAATAAATATAGACTTTAGCTTTGGTAGCCTTGCAGGACAAAGAGGTTTTTGTCAAAGTACATGCCTTGCTCAAGGTGGAGAGTCTCATAGGAGACCATCTCCATATAAAGCTGGATTTATTCAGGGCAAAGGTGAACCAGAAATAAAACTAGTTCTCTCTACCCTTCTGGGACAGCAGGGAGGTTGCCCTGGTACTGAGCAGGGTAAGAGAAAAAAGGAAAAGTACGTTGTTGTGACTGACAAGCCTTTTCACAGATCTTTTTTTTCTTTTTTGAGACAGGGTCTTGCTCTGTCGCCCAGGTTACAGTGCAATACCACAATCACGGCTCACTGCAGCTTCAACCTCCTGGGCTCAAATGATCCTCTCACCTCATCCTTCTGGGTAGCTGGGACTATAGGCACACACCACCAAGGGCGGCTAATTTTTTGTATTTTTTGTAGAGACGGGGTTTTGCCATGTTGCCCAGGCTGGTCTTGAACTCCTGGGTTCAAGAGATCTGTTCTGCTCAGCCTCTCAATGTCCTGGGATTACAGGCATGAGCCACCATGCCTGGCCCTTTTTACAGATTTGAGGATGGTTTTATGTCACCTCAATTTCTGAGAACTTCAAGCTATGAACTTGGTTTAAGGTAGTTCCAAGTTTAAGGTAGAACCAGTTCCAGGTTCCTAACCCCACCCCCAGATACCTGGCAGAATCAAAGATGAATCTTCAAAGGAGGGCACCTTCTTCCTAATTTTCAAGGGACAATGAGCAGTACAGTCGGAAATAACAAAGCATACAGGGAAACAAAATACGATGCGAAAAACAGCAGAAGCAATGAATAGAAAAAAAGAAAACTAGACTCACAAATTCTGTATGTATTATAAGTATAGAGACAAATAAAAACCTATGCTTATTATGTTCATAGAAATAAAAGTACACTTATAAATATCTTCATGGAATGGGTAACAATTAAAAGTGGCTTGGCAGATTTTAAGAAGGTTAAACAGAACTAGAAATAAAAATATAAAACTGAAATTTTAAAATGTAGTGATTTCCCATTAGACAGCACATTTGAGAAAATCAAAAAGAAAGTAGTGAATAATTGAATGGTGAAGCATAAGAAATTATTCAGATGCTACATAGGGAGACAAAAGACAAAAATTATGACAGTCTAAAAGACATGGAAGCTGGAGTGAGAAGATCTAACATGCATTTAATTGGAAAGGAGAGGAAAGAGAATGGGGCAGAAACAACTATTCAAGGAGATGATGCTTGAGATTTTTCCAGAATTGATCAAATTTATTAAGCTGAGAATTCATAAGCAGAGCACTGAGGGCAAAGAGAAAATTCTAGCAGCAGCAACAACAACAACAAAAAATATGACTTTGGAAAGAGTGTTTTACTTACTTCTCAACACCAATGGAATCTAGAAGACAGTAGAATAATATCTGTAACTGAAATAGCTGAAAACTTAGGATTATATGCACAAAGTACCTTTCAAGAATAATGGCAAAATGAAAACATTTTCATATAAAGAAGAATGTGGAGTTTGCCACCACTTTAGTGACTTTACCTCACTGAAGGCAGTCTTAATTGTTATGTACTTTATGCAGAAGGAAAGCGATTGCAGATGGAAAAAGCTGAGATGCTATGAGGAATTAAGGATTTTATAAAGAAGTCACCATGTGGGTGAATGTAAATATAGATGAACAATGAAACATAAACAAAATTTTAGTATCTTATGGGCTAAAATATTTAGAAATGAAAGACGACAACAGCATATAAGTTAAGAAAGGGGGTAAAAAGAATCAAGAGGATTCTAAGGTCCTTATATTACCTGGAAGGAGAGTAAAGATAATGACTATCTTCAGGCTGATACATTAACAATATATGCTGTCATTTCTAAAATAAGCACAAAAGGAATAGAAGCAGGGTATTCAACATCCCAGCCAGTTGAGGAAGACTCATTGGAAACATAAGACTACAGAAGGAGTGAAAATAAAAGAATGGAAAACTATATACTGTCAAATAATAAGCAATGTATCAAATAAAGTAGAGATTGTGATTAAAAACATTATTAGGGATAAAAAATTATGTTCACAAGGAAAATATGTTTGAAATGTATATGTACCTAACAACTAAATAATATATAGAGAAGAAAATGACAGAACCACAAAGAGAAAGAGAAATATCCATGATCATAGTTATTTTAAATGAGGAATACCTAAGACATTTTAAAGGAGAACTAAGTCAGAGAACTTGCTGTATGGATATCATGTCTTATTATAAAGCTATTGTAATAGCAATGGCATGGTATTGATTCAAGGATAAACAAAGAGTCCAACAGAACAAAGTAGAAAGCCCAAAAGCACTACTTTGCATTTACAGACTCTGGATATATTACGAAGGAGACGCTACAGATAAAGGGTAAACTTTACAATAAATGATACTAGGACTCATGAATATAACATGAAAAAGATGTAATTTGACTATCACTTTACACAGGGCATAAAAATCAATTGCAATGGATGTCCTGAGACTGGGTCATTTACAAAGGGAAGAGGTTTCATTGGCTCATGGTTCTAGAAACATGATGCTAGCATTGGCTCAGCTTCTGCAGTGGCCTCAGGAAACTTACAATCATGGCGGAAGGTGAAGGAAGAGCAGGCATGTCACAGAGCCCGAGTAGGGGCAAGAGAGAGAGAATGGCGGGAGGTGCTACACACTTTTAAACAACCAGATCTCATGAGAACTCACTCACTGTCAGGAGAACAGCACCAAGGGCATGGTGATAATTCATTCATGAAGGATCCACTTCTGTGATCCAATCACCTCCCATGAGGCTCCACCTCCAACATTGGAGATTACAATTAGATGTGAGATTTGGGCAGGGACACAGATCCAAACCATATCAATGGGCTTTTAAAACTTAAATTTGAAAGCAAAAAAAATGGAAGATTTTGAATGGTAATATAAGAGAATATCTTCATGATCTTTGCGCAGGGAAGGGCTTAAATAAAATTCCAAAAACATTAGCTTAAAAAAAGGTTGATGGCCAGGTGTGGTGGCTTACGCCTGTAATCCCAGCACTTTGGGAAGAAGAGGCGGGCAGATCACTTGAAGTCAGCAGTTTGAGTCCAGCCTGGTCAGCATTGTGAAACCCTGTCTCCACTAAAAATACAAAAATTAGCCAGGCGTGGTGCCACATGCCTGTAATTCCAGCTACTTGGGAGGCTGAGGCATGAGAATTACTTGAACCTGGGAGGTAGAGGTTGCAGTAAGCTGAGATTGCACTACTGCACTCCAACCTGGGTGACAGAGTGAGACTCTGTCTCAAAATAGATAAATAAAAATAACAAATAAATAAAAGTTGAGAAAATTTATTACATTAAAATTGAAAATTTTAAAAATAAAAACCACTATGAAAATAATGGAATAAGGAGTTACAGCCCTGGAAAAGAAATTTGTGAGCTTCGTGAGGACAGGGGCTATGTCCATTTTATTCATCATTGTATCTCAGCATGTTCCATAGTGCCTAAAATCAAAGCTCCAGCACCCAAGATACTTTAAGTACTTACAACCATTCCCAGACGATGGATACTCACCTACAGAGAAGACTCCACATAAACCGCAAACATTATTCTATTACTTTCTTCTGTTGCTGTTCATTCCTTAGAGAAAAAAGAAGATATATATAGAAGTGGTGACTTAACCAGACAATTGTTTAAAAATACGCATTTAGTGTAGAAACTATGTGTTCAGGATTGTGCATGTTGCTGAGAAGAATATGTAGAAATATGAAACAAGAGTGTCTTCCCAAAGGAGTTTACAGCCTACTTGGGAGATTATGACAAATATGAAAAAATACTTGACAAATCTGGACCATTTAAATAATGCTGTTTATGCTGTAGCCATACACAGGACAGAGATAACACTTCCAGATGTGGTAATTGGGAAATATATCATGCAGGAGGCGTGGATTTGATCTGTGTGTTGAAGGAGGGTGAATTTATGGGCAGGAAGAGAGCATGGAAGCAGGCATCCCATGGGAAGGATGCTTTGTAGGAAATAAAAATTTAAGGTGCTTTGGGAAAAGGGCAATCTCATCAGAGTGGAAGGAGACAGATTAGAAGTATAGGTTCTTTATGAATAAATATGAATGAGTAGCTGGAAATTTTCTGAGAAAGAGTAGTAGTGGTGTGAACATAAAAGCCTAACTAGTTACGATAAATGTATCCGTAAGTAAAGTAATTAAGCCATTTTGGGGTTGGCAGAGGAATTGTAGCAGGCATCTGTGGATTTTGCTACCCAGCAGCATTCACTTTTCTCCTGGTTGTGGGGCCCCGCCCTGTTGTTATTACCTGGAACTAATGGTTAAGATGATGGTTCAAAGATTAAGCCACCATGGAAGAGAGCATAGCGGACAAATGGAGAGAAACCGCATCCAGGTGACCCCATTTGTACTAAACCTGGTTACCTGGTTTTTCTTTAGTACATATGCCAGTTTGAACTGGTTTTGTCATTTGAAATGAAGAATGAAAACTGACAGAAGAATAGACAGAGAGATCAGGAGAGCAGAGTAGAGAATTCAGAAACAGACTGATACACACGTGAGAATTTCCCCACACTGAACATTCTTCAGTCGTTGCTCTGAATCTCTTCCCAGCTTCTTGTAGTATCCCAGGTCTCAGGCCCTAGACTTCTTATCCATTCTCAGATGAAGGAATTCAGTCTTGTGGTATGAAGTATCTATTTGCACATGACTCCTAAGTTTATATTTCCAGTTTTTGTTATTCTCCTGAGATTCAGACCCATATATTTGCTTGTCCACCAAGATTCTCCACTTGAGTGTATAAATGGATCTGAAGTGTAATATGTCCGATACCAAACTCCTGACTCCCAACCACCCCCCTTACCCTAAATCTGCTCCTTTCTTAAGAGTCTCAGGTGTGTAAAATGGCACCATTGTCCACCCAGCTTCCCAGGCCAAAAACCTAGGAGTTACCCTTGAGTCTTTTCTTTCCTGTAACTCTCACATTTAGGCCATCAGCAAGTCCTGTTGATTCTACCTTCAAAATATAGCCTGGATCTGACCACTTCTTATCTCCATATAGGAGGTAAGCAGATATGTAGGTTCCCAACATAGTCCAAACCAGCACCATCCCTTGCTTGGATTATTGTAATAGCTTCTAAGTGGCTTCTCAACTTCCTTTTTTCCCTCTTATGGTCTATTCTACACACATTAGTTAGAGCAATCTTTTCAAACACAAGTCTGATCATGTTACTTGCTTGTTCAAAGCCAGTGTTTTCCCATGACATTTTAAATATCCCATATCATTACCATGGTCTCCAGGACCCTGCAAAATCTGACCCCTGCCTAGATTTCTAAATCATCTCTGCTTCTCTCTCACTCACTCTGCTACAGTTACACTGGCTTCTTCACTCTTCCTACAACATGCCAAATACATGTCTACCTTAGGGCCTTTACATGTCTTCCTTTGGATCTTTTGATGGCTCATTCCCTCACCATTCAGGTTCTCCTCAAAGTGGCCTTTCCTTTCCACCTCCCCAGACCCTAAGCTTTCTTGGTTCTTTAGAACACTTATTACTGTTTTGTTTATTGTCTGTTCTTCTCATTAAATGAAAGCTCCATGAAGCAGGAATGTTGTCCTCTTTAAAAGTATATTCATTCCCAACATTGGAATAATGCCTGGTTTATAGTTTGAGCCAATACATATTTTTGAATTACTTATTAAATGAAATTTTTATATGATTGAGGTAGCACAGCATACCATTTTGTAAGAGATTTATTATCCAATGACTGGTTTTGAGAAAACTAGTTAGATATTTTAGGAGAAGATATATCCTTAATAAGAGGATATCATGAATGACAATTTAGATGAAATAAATTTTTAAAAACCTGATATACCAAAGCTAACACAAGTAGAAACAGAAAACCTGAATAGAGCTGTGTCTAGTTAAGAGTGTAATTCATTATTAAAGACCTTTGCATCAAACAGCAGACAAACAAATTTTCTGGGGCAGATGGTTTTTCCAGTAAAGTCTTCCAAACACTTAAAAGAAATAATAATGTCAATCGTACATACTCTTTCAGAGAATAGAAAAAAAGTAACATTTCCCAGCTCATTCTCAAGAAAAAACATTATATCGAAACCTGACACAGACGTTACAAGAAAAGAAAATTAAAGACCAAACTCTCCTGGACATAGATACAGAAATACTAAGCAAAATACAATCAAAATGAATTTAGTGATACCTAAAAAAGATAATCCATTATAACCGAGTGGGATAAACTTTAGGAATTCAAGAGTAGTTTACCATTTGAAAATAAATCAAGATGATACCTTGTAGTAACAGAATAAAGGTGTAAAAATATACAATCATCTCAGTAGATGTAGAAAAAGGATTTTATAAAATTCAGTATTGATTCATGATTTTTAAAAAGCCTAAGCAAAGGAAATTTGTTAATCTGATAATGAGTACCTAAAAACATCTTAAACATCATACTTGATGGTGAAATGTTGAAAGTCTTCTCCTTGAGATATCTGCTAGCATCACTTTAATTTAACATTACATTAGAGATCCTAGCCATTGTAGCAAGGCAAGAGAAAGAAATAAAAAGTATATGGTTTGGAAAGTAAGAAATAAAACTGTCATTATCAATAGGCAACATGACTGTATATATAGAAAATCCAAAATAATCTATAGATAAACTATTAGAATTAATAAGTAAATTTAAAGCAGGGGTGCTGGATACCAGGTCGATATATAAAAACCAATTGTATTTACATATACTAGCAATCAAAAATAGAAAATGAAATTTAAAAAACAATACCATTTACAATAGCCTCAGAAAACACCAGATTCGTAGGAATAAATATGATAGAGATGTAAGATCTCTACACTGAAAACAAGAAGATATACTGAGAGAAATTGAAGAAAACTTAAGAAAATGGAAAGATATACCATGTTCATAGAATGGACGGCTCAATATTGTGAAGATGTCGATTTTCCTTAAATTAATTTTTATATTGTACAAGCCATTCAAAATTCTAACAGGCTTTTAAAATGGATATCAACGAACTGAATATAAAATTTGCATGGAAAAGAAAAGGACCAAGTTAAATTGAGACAATTATTAAGAACATGAAGGAGGCTGAGATAACTTATGGCACCAAATATTTAGAATTATTATAAAGCTATAGTAATTAAGTCAGTGTGGCATCTGTGCTAAAATAGACAAATGGCCCTGTTGGGGAGGAAATAAAAATTTTCCTCAACCTCTGTGAGTTCTTAGTTGAGACAGATTCCTGTAACAAAAGACAAGATTAACAAGATAAAAAACAAACAAGCTTATTAACACGTGTAGCACATATCATGAGGGAGAAACTTTAATGAAAAGTATCTCAAAGCGATGGCTTAGAACTCTGGCTTATATAGCATCTTCAGCAAATAGCAATATGTTTGTAGACAACTGAAAGGACAAATGAAAGTGTTTTAGGCTTCCAATGGTGGGAAATGATGGGAAGGTAAATATATGGGAGGAAACTAATGGAATGAGGTTTATTTTCAGGTTCCTCTGATGCTGTCTCTGGGCTGATAAAGAGTCTAGAGTTGTCTCTAGTCAAGGAGAATTTGTATCCTGCCTGTAGGCGGAAAGTAGGGTAGGGTGAGCTTTTTCTCTGTTTACTGCTGCTTAATTGCCTTTAGCTAAAAAGTAATTTTTATGTCAGAGGAATATTTTGGGGTGACATATTCCTGTTTCCTTAAGCCCAGTGGAACAGATTAGAGAATTTAGAAAGAGATCTTTATGTGATCACTTGTTTTATGATAAAGTTGACACTAAAATACAGTAGAGAAAAGATGTCTTTTCAATAAATAGTGCTGACTCAATTTAGTATCCATATGGAAAAAAATGAACCTTCCTCAAGCCATTCACAAATATCAATTCTAGCTGCATTGTAGATCTATATATATTAGGTAAGACAATAAGGCTCTTAAAAGAAAACATAAGCGAATATCTGTATATCCTTAGAATAACCAAACATTTCTTAAACACTACACAAAAGGACTAACTCTAAAGGAAAATATTGATGAACTAGATTAGACTAAAATCAAGAAATTCTGATCATCAAAAGATACTATTAAGATAATGAAAGAGCAAGCCCAGAGTAGGAGAAGATACTATAAATAACTACAAATCAATATGAGAAAGGCAAATAACCCAATAGATAAATGGACAAAAAGCTTGAACAAACACTTTACACAGAGGATGTTCAAATGACCTACAAATATATTAAAAGTTATATCAATTGCATTCATTGTCAGAGAAATGCAAATTAAAACTACAAAAAGATGTCTACATGTTCTTCAGAATGGCTAAATTTAAAGTGTCAGACAATACCAAATGTTGACAAGAACATGGAACAACTAGACTCTCATATATTATTGGTGGGAATGTAAACTCATACAACTATCATGGAAGACTGTTGGGCAGTGTCTACTGGGCAGTATCTACTACAGCTGAACATATACTCTGTACCCCCAATTCCCCACTCTTAGATATATGACAAACAAATGTAGTATATATGTTTGCCAGAAGACATATATAAGAAGGTATGTAGCATTCATAATATTCATAATAGCCTCAAACTGGAAGCAACCCAGATATCCAAAGACAGTAGAATGGATAAATAAATCATAGTATATGGAATATATACAGAAATGAGAATACGTAATCTATAATCACATGCAAAAGCATGGGCGTATGTTACAAACATAATGCTGAGAAAAAGAAGACAAACACTGAAACAGGCAGCACTAATCTCTGGTAATAGGAATCAGGATAGTGGTTACCTGGTTGTGGTAATGACTGGAAGTGGGAATTAAGGGGGCTTTTAGGGTGTGAGTCATATTTGATTTCTTGGTCTGGGTGTATGGTATGGGATGGGGTTATTTTGTGAAAATTCATCAAGCTGTACAATGATGTCTTGTGCCCTTTTCTGTATGTATCTTATACTTCATTAAAATTTTTATTTAAAAAATCCTGGATCCTTACTTCAATTCTTAAACGAAAATGAGTTTTTTAAATAATCTCAGAAACATGAATTGGAAAAAATTTATTTGAAAAGAAAATTAAAATGGTAATAAATAAATATCAACATGACGAAAATGTTTAAAAAATAATAATGTATTATGTGTTGCCAGTCAGATCATCAGACAGTAAAAGATACAAAATACTCAGTGTTGCTAAGCTTTGGTGAAAGGGGACTCTCATGTTTGATTGTTAGAATAATTTATTTCTACAGCATTTTTTGGAGGACTTTAAAATTTAAAGTGTGCATACTATTTGACCTAACAATACATTTCTAGGAATTTTATCCTAGGAAATATTTGCATACATAAATATCAGGATAGTACTTAAAGCATTTTTATAATATCAAAACTGGAAATACTTTAAATGTCTATGAATAGAGTACTGGTTATATAAGGTACACCCTGTTTAATAAAGCATACTATGTCTGGTAGAAAGAATGAGGTTGATCTGTGTTAGTGGATGAAGTCATATGACCAGGAGACGCTGATTGCTAAATGAAAAGAGTAAGTTGATGAACATTTGTATAGTGTGATCTCATTTAAAGAAATATTTCATTGGAAAATTCTGGGAAAATATACACCAAACTATTTACATAAAATGATCACATATAGTTAAAAGTATTCATGTGCATATATTAAAATCAGTAGGAACTATACCAAAATGTCAACACTGGCTCTCTCGGGGGATTACTGAGGCATTTAAATTTATCTTTGTATTTCTTTGTATTCCAAATTGCCTACAATGAGTGTATGTTGATTTAATAACCAGAAGATGCTAACTAGGATTATTAAATTTTGTGTGTGTTTTACCAGTTTCATGATAAAGATCATACTCCTAAAGAAAGTGTTTCTTTCCCATCCTTAACTGCCTGTCTGTCCACCTTTATCTGGCACTGATCTTCCACATGCACCCTCCATTTCATTTGTATACAGAACACAGATACTTTCTTATTGGAAATAATTTAAACAATGAGGAGCACATAGAGAAAAAAACGTGGAAACTCGATCTTTTTCTGTACGTTTGCTCACATATGTATGTGTATATACAAATAGAGTCTTTTTAAAAGCATAAATGGGATGCTTGCCTCTTCCATCTTAACCACATTCCATTACTTGCTGTCCCTTGAACCATTCACGCTATTTCAGCCTCACATAACTAGCCAAAGGCCCCTTTTACCCTTTCTTCCTGTCTCTATGCAACCAGCAATTACAGTGTCTAATTATTTGATGTTTTTCCTAAAGACTTTTGATGCAAGAGGTTCAAAAGGGACAAAGCCTGAAAGGAAAGCAGACATAGCCATTGCTGTGTAGGCAGCTGAAGGATGATGGAAATGTGGCAGGATACTGTTTCCAGTTATTCACTGAGATTTTTGTCCCTCTGGTTTCTCTTAGTGAAGGCACATCCCCTGCCTAGGCAGCTAGGGTGCTCTGTGCTCATTGCCTCAGGGGACAAGTGACATAGCGGATTTCAGAAATCGATGCTTAGCTTTTGATTTGCTACAGTCTGGTTCTTGTGGGGCACCAAAGGACTCAATGCAAAAAGATTTAGAAAGATGCCCCGTGAGTAAGAAAAGCCTTCTTTAGTACCTTTAAACTCCCTTCCTGATGGGGGTGATGTTGCCCTTGGTGAGGAGAGAGGGGGAGAGCTGGAGGGAAGGAGGAAAGGCAGATGTCCGTGGTTCCTTAGGAGGCAGGTCTTGCTCTGTGTCTACACTGAATTCTGAAGGGCAGTGACCATGCAAACCCCTCACAGGTCTGGCAAGCCAGAGAGCAGAGGAAACCCATGCGCCTGTATTTAGGCAAGACTCAGAGGCTTTGGCACTCACTGAGTAAGGCCTTGGAATGTAGACTTAATTCTGGGGAGATGGGGTTGGAGGAGAGACCTTGAATTGCCTGGAATTAATCTGTAACAGAGGATTGCATTATAAATTAAGATGATTAGAGAACAGGTAAGTTGCATTCCGTACATATGTGAGTTTGAAAACTGAGAATTGTCCTCATAACAAATACAAGAATTCTGATTTTATTTCTTTGCTTTGGTGGTGGTGCTGGTTGGGTTTTGATGTTGGCCATGAGCCCTGGGGATTTCCTTAAGCATGATCCTGGGAAGCTGTCTCACTTTCTCCCTGGCTTTGCCTCTCCACAGGGCTGCTGACCACCAGCAGCATGGACCTCTGGAGGCCGAAACAGGCCTGACAGTCACAGATGTGTTTGCCATCTCATCTTTATGTGAGTGGAGTAAGGGAAGATGAAAGCCACAGAATGAGACCTTTCTGGACACAACTGTACAGGAGCCCAGCCTGGAATGCACTCAGAGTTGATGCTGAATAATCTAAGAGATGCAGATAAAAACCAGCAAGGAACCCTTCTTTAACTTATTAAATTTGAGGGAAAATTCTTGTCATTGACTTGCATTCATTCAAGGGTTGGTTAAGTAATTTTCAGACCTAAATTTATCATTGATCATAGCATTTAGAGTGAATTTTGGAAATCACTCAGTAACTTCAGCTTCATCGGTGCCTAGAAAGTTCACCTAAGCAGATGTCACAACACAATAAGCCAATGGAAACAAGAGGACAGATCGGCATCACTGGACCTACAATAGAGGAGGTTATTTCTTTGTGGCCATTCTAGGTACTCTGTGAAGCTCAGGATGTGGATATTGTTGGCCCAGCTGTATTTGTGCTCTGTTGTCCCACCATCATTTC
Source organism: Rhinopithecus roxellana (assembly GCF_007565055.1). Taxonomy (NCBI): domain Eukaryota; kingdom Metazoa; phylum Chordata; class Mammalia; order Primates; family Cercopithecidae; genus Rhinopithecus; species Rhinopithecus roxellana. The sequence goes on along the minus strand of NC_044560.1, from coordinate 93,161,921 downwards.
AGATTTGCTGATCTTTGCCACAAGTCCGAATCAACTCATCCATTTTCTCATCTTTCTCTGCCTTTTCCCCACCTCCTCCTTGTGCTTTGTACCCCCTGCTTCCTTGCTCTGTGCTGGGGCTGCGTGACTTTCTCCTTTCCTCTGAACTCTCACCCTGCTTGTCCTTGGTCCCTTCTTTCTCTGTGATATGAATATCCTTGCTTAAATCCAGCTGTATTGTTCATTTTGTGGCATGCCATTTCCTTTCCATCTGGCAGACTCTCCACTAGCTGGGAAGGGACATGTATCTGCTCTTCAGGAAATGCTGTCCTTTGGGTGGAAAAGGACTTGCTTCCTGGCAGTGCCAAAATGAGGATCTTTCTCTGCTGAAAACAAAACAAAACCCCTTTATCTGTGGAACTTCCTGCTTTCTCCACTGAAAGCTGTGCTTCTCCAACATGGGGCGTTATGCCAGGGGCACATGAAATCATAGGACAGACTGGGTGCATCTTCCTGGATGCTGCTTGAAACTTTGGGGGGAAATAGTTTTGACTTTTTCTTCCTCGTAAAAGCTATTGCCGTACATGGATATGTAAAAATTTCTTGTTTCTGGTAAGCTGCTTTGGGTTATGTCTTCAAAATTCCTGGAGTGTCTTTCTGCTTCTCTGCTGTTGGGAAGGACTAAAATGGAGACTTCTGAGCAGCACCTAAAGTATTCCTTGTAAGTGGAAGACTGCTATGGGTTTGACCCAGCACATTTGACAGCTTGGGCTGATTTAATGAAGTTGGACAAAATTTTGAAATATTAATAGAGATGTCTTCCTTCTCCACCCCTTAAAATTTCCCTATGTCCTCCCCCCTTATTCTGTTATTAATTCATTACTGGAAGCATTTGCACTGTTACAATAGGAATGTAAAGATAAAGAAACAGGTAGGGCTCCTGTTGAGATTTTAAATATCTGTATTTTCAAATTCATAGCAGAAACAAAGCATGACTTTTCATTTGGAAGAGTTTGGCTTTCAACATCAAAAGCAAATCTTTGAAGAAATTGAGGTGTTATGGGTTGAATTGTGTCTCCCCAAAAATTAGACGTTGAACCCTTAACTTCCAGTATCTCAGAATGTGACTGTATTAAGGAGAGAAGGTCTATTACAGTGGTAATCAAATTAAAATTAGGTCATTAGTGTGGGCTGTAATCCAATATGACTGAGATGCTTACAAAAAGTAGAAATTTGGACACAGAGCCATACATACAGGGAAGATAGTGTGAAGAGACATAGGGAAATGATGGCCACCTACAAGCCAAGGAGAGAGGCCTAAAACACATCCTTCCTTCAGCCCTCGGGAGGAACAAATATGGCCCACACCTTGATCTTGGACTTTAGCCTCCAGAACTGTAGACAATAAATTTTTGTTGTTTAAGCCAGTCAGTTTATGGCAGCCCTATCAAACTAATACACAAGGCATAAAGTTTTGCCATAAACAACAGATTGGAAATGTGTTTCTTCACATCTAATATCTTGGTCTGTTCAGGTTGCTATAACAAAGTAGCATGGACTGGGTAGGTTGAACAACAGACATTTATTTCTCACAGTTTGGAAGCTGGAAGTCCAAGATCAGATGCCAGCATGGTTGGGTTCTGGTGAGGGCCCTCTTCCCGGCTTGTAGACAGCTGTCTTTTACAGTATGGCAAAGAGAGGGAGAACTCTGGTCTCTTCCTCTTCTCTTTATTTTTATTTTTATTGAGAGGGAGTCTCGCTCTGTCTCCCAGACTGGAGTGCAGTGGCATGATCTTGGCTCACTGCAACCTCCGCCTCCTGGGTTCAAGCAGTTCTCCTGCCTCAGCTTCCCAAGTAGCTGAGATTACAGGTGCCCACCACCACGCCTGGCTAATTTTTGTATTTTAGTAGAAATGAGATTTTACCCCATTGGTGAGGCTGGTCTCGAAGTCCTGACCTCAAATGATCTGCCCACGTAGGCCCCCACCAAGTGCTCTTCCTCTTGTTATAAGGGCTCCAGTTCCATCATGGGGACCACACCCTCATGACTCACTTAAACCTACCTACTTCTTAAAGGCCACTGCTCCTAATAGCATCATATTGGAGGTTAGGGCTTCAACATATGAATTTGGTGGGTACACAAACACTCCATTCATAACATATAAGAGGTCACCAATTGTAAGGTACCTCCCAATTTTAAAAGACATCTATGTCTAAAGAAATGTACTACATCTTAGAATCAATAAAACATGGCAGTGTAGATGAAGAATAAAAGTACCCTCTTCTGTAAACTAGCTAAATATGGCCTAAGTCAGGGACAGGGAGAAACCAGAGGAAATGTTCCAGGGTTTATATTCCAGTGGGTTCATGGAGAGATACCTAGTTTCCTGTCGTTTTTGCAGTGGGCTGACCCTTGGAGGTGGGGTGAGAGGAGCAGGGACATCCTTATGTCACTTTCCATTCTTGCTGTTTCCCAGGATGAGGCCCTGTAGAGAAGTTCCCTGTGTCTGCAAGGTACAGCACCAGCAAAAGTACAAAAGAGCAGGGTAGCTTGTCTTCATTAGAGACGAGAGAGTAGCACAGGACAGTGTCCAAAACTCCTGGTCTATAGATAATTTATTTGGAAATAGCAAAGAGGTGGATGGAGGGAGAGATTGAGAATAAGGGAGTCAGAGAACCCAAAGGAGCTCGTAGTTGAGATTGGAAGGTTGTGGGCGATCCCTCTGCCTTGGTGCTTGGAGGCCAACATGAGGACCGTGGAAGCGGTGGAGGATTTGATAGGGATAGAGGCCAATGGGCAATGACCAGGTGGAAAGAAGGCAGTGGATGGAGGCCAGGGCAGGCACCATGTCCCCAAACGCCTGAGAAACCTTAGCTAGAACCCTAACAAGAAGGGTGATAGTGGTGTGATATCTTGAATTGATCAGGTTAAGCTTGAAATGATTAATTTTACCCAGAAGTAACTGAGTTTACCTGGAAATAACCTAGATTTAACTTCTAACTTTGCAGGGAATAGGAGGCCAATACAGAAACTCATTCTTGTTATAAAGAGAAAATGTATTTGACTTTATACATGTGAGTCTAGATTTTAAAATATTTCACTCGGTGTATCAATTTTCACTTCTAATCCCCTGCCCTCCACATTAAATTGGCTTTCCAGATACTCTGAAACTCTTCATTGTCAAAAGAACTGAAATAAAGTTGACTTGTGTTAATAGAAATGTACACAGGATTCTTTTTCAAGATGACAGACTGAATACATTCATTTGCCTCCCCTGCCTTCTTGGAATCCTCTGAAATGGTGGCTAAAGGCATCTAGAAAAAAAATAAATTTGTGACAGCTCTGAAAACAGGAGGCAGTACTCTGGGTAGAAAAGATATTTCATCAAGACAAGCTGGATGGGCTTGCAGTTTGTTATTTCAATGGGAAACCATGTACTAGAACTAAATGAAGAATTGTGTCAGAGGTGGGAGACCTTGTTCAGACAGGATCCAAGCTAGGAACTGGCACATATGGAGAATGAGAGTAAGCTTTGAACAGTGATCTTGGCTGAGCCTTGGAGGTGGGGTGAGATGAATTAAAGAGCAGAGACATCCCTCCTTTGGGTGGTTAACTAGAAAGATGTCCTTGGGACATTTTGGTTAAGTAACTCTTTCCTTTCTAAGATGTGTATAGAGCAATTTGAATTCTAAGAATGGTTTTCTGAACTTATGAATGATTTGCTAAGGGACAGCCAAAGGTATAAAGTTGGGACAAGAAAGCACTGCAAAGCAATATCTGATGTAGACCCAGCAGATAAAAAGGAAATCCTGAGGGTAGAGCCAGAGGGTAGAAAGGAAAATCGTCTCCAGCTAGGAGGGAAATACTTTTAAGTGCCCTACTTTCCTTTGAAGGTGGTGGAGTTCCAAATGTACTTGCTTGCTCCCTACCTGCATGTTCCGAAGAGAAGAATCTCTGCACACAAAGGCTAGAGTCAGCCCTCACATTCAGAGCAAACAGACCTGCCTAACTACAAAGGAAATACACATGAGCTACCTGTACTAATCTACAGTCCTTCAACAACAAATATAAAGGATCTCCTAAGGACCTCTAGACATCTGAGGGAAATCAACAACATAGGAAACAAAGACCAAGACAAACAAACAAGAAGTCACTTGAGAGGATATGGAGATATTAAAAACAATTCAGAGATTTTTACATAGATAAAACAATGACTCACTGCTATGAAAAACATGTTATGATGGCTGGGCACAGTGGCTCACGCCTGTAATCCCAGGATTTTGGGAGATCAACGTAGGAGGACTGCTTGAGGCCAGGAGTTTGAGACCAGCCTGGGCAATATAGTGAGATCCTGTCTGTCCCAAAAGAAAAAAAAAATTAGCCAGGCATGGTGGTATGTGCCTGTAATCCCAGCTACTCAGGAGGCTGAGGCAGTGAGCTATGATGGCACCATTGTACTCCAGCCTGGGCAACAGATAAGACCCTGGTTTTTTTTTTTCTGTTGTTTGTTTGTTTGTTTGCTTTTTAAAAAAGGACATGGTATATTCCAAATAAGTAAATGAGATAAAATTGAGAAAATCTTTCAGAAACTAGAAAAGATGGCAAATTTAAGAAATATGTAAAAAGACAATATAATAGTTTGAGAAGGTCCAGTATTTGCATAATACAAAAGAAATGAAGAAATAATGGAATAATTTTTCTCTGAGCTAAAGGAAGAATCAAATTCTTCAATCAAAAGGAGCCCACTAAGTGCCAAGCAGGATAGATGAGAACAGATCCAGATCAAGACACATTATGATGAATTTCGATACTCTGGGAATGAAGTTATACATTGGCTAAGTAGCTATTTCCTTTCTATGATGTGTATAGAGCAATTTGAATTCTAAGAATGGTTTTCCGAACTTATGAATGATTTGCTAAGGGACATCCAAAAGAGTGAAGCTGGGGCAAAGAAGCAATGCAGAATAATATCTGATGTAGACCCAGCAGACAAAAAGGAAATCCTGGGGGTAGAGCCAGAGGGTAAAAAGGGAAGTCATCTCCCACTAGAAAGGAAATATATTTAAATGCCTTACTTCCTTTGAAGGTGGTGGAGTTCCAGATGTACCTGCCTGCTCCCTACCTGCATGTACCGAAGAGAAGAATGAAAGCTCTCAGCAACAGAAGAAACTACATTATTCATAAGGAAATAGGAAGTAGATTCACATATTACTTCAGTAATCGATGCAGTAGATACCGGTACACAATGGCATAATGCTTTCAAAGTTTTAAGGGAAAGTGAACTAATAATTCTATACCCAGCTGTATTAATTAGGATTCTTTTGGCTGCAAGGAACAGAAAGCTGTCCCAGTGGCTTAAATAAGAAGGGACTATATTATCTCACATTTTCTGAAATTCAGAGATAGGGCATCACCAGCATTAGTAAATTTATCAGCTTAATAATGACAAATAATAATCAGGATTCCTGATTCTTCTGTTATTTTGCAGAGCCTCCTTAGCTTGTTGGCTTTGTGCTCAGGCTAGCTCCTCTATGATGACAAGATATCCACGGTAGTTCTGGGAACCACAGTCAGAAATAACAGTCTCCAGAGGAAGATGAGAATGCCTTTTATTCAGAACTCCTGGAAAACTTATTTACCAAATTTTAACATGTCTATTTCTAAACCAATCACTGTAAGGGTAATAGGTAGACCACCCGCCTGTGGACACACAGACAAGGAGAATACCTGTACAAAGGAAGATTCTATTACGAAAAGTATCGGGATGGGAGTAGATGAATGTTGTGACACCCAGTAGTGTCTGCTATACCAGCCATGTGACCAGTTAAGTGTGTGAGTGAAATAAACATTTTCGGACATGTAAGAACTCAGGAAGTTCACTTCCTATATAGCCTTTCCAAAAAAAGAACTATTAAAGGGTATCTCCAGCCAAACAACAAATGATCAAGAAATGGTTAAAATGTTGGATGCAAGAAACCATGATAACCCAGTAGTGCAATGAAAAGAAATCCCAGTATAACAATTGTGGAGCCGATTTAGAAAGCAGCTGCCAACAGTCAGAAGAAGCCACGGTGTCTTCAAAGAGAAAGTGATTCCATTGCAGAAACTATATAGCTAAGAACTAATAAGGGCTTTATCGTATGATGCTGCATATGCCTTTTCTTTTTTTCTTCTTGGGAACTGTGGGGAAAATACAGTCATAATCCACATACAAAGGAAACAAAAATGAGTCTTGGTTCTCAGCAGTTGATGGAGAGAAGGAACAGAGAGTCCACTTGATCTTCACACTTGAAACATTATTCTTCAAGTGGCACAGATTTCATGTCACAGGATCACATTTTGTTCTTTTGGGTTCAGTCACACTTCTTGGTTCTGTACATTCCATTGTATTTTCAATACTGTTTACTAGTTTTTATGCTTTAGAATCAGTTTAAAAACAAAGCATGGAAAATACAATAACAATATGATGTACATTTATCAATCACATTTGGAGGCTAGGAGATGAAGTGGAAGAAATATAGGTGAGTCTTCGTGGGAGTTAATGTTTTTAAAAGGGATACAGCAAGAAATAAAGATGTAAGTGCATTCAAGTTAGGAAGGAATCCATCAGAAGAACTAAAGGGAGAAATAGATATGTTACCTCTAGGGCGTGGACTGTCATGGGGGTGGAGTCAGAATAAGACTACTCTTCCGTACTTGTTTTTTTAAGCAAATGAATGTATTACTTTTGCGATAACCATTTTAGTACAAATACTGGTATATCGTGGAGTGGAACACTCAATAGTAGGCATTGGCACTGACGGAGCTGAGAAGCCCCATTGGGAATGCTGTGTATTTCTGGTGAGCTGTGTGCCCTTACCCCTGTGTCAGTGAATTCTCTCATCACCCAGACGCCTCTGCTCTCATCACAAGCCTCCCTATTACTCACGTGTTGCTATCACAGTAGAACTCAGCCTTGTCAGAAAACTGGCCCCTAAGTGAGGGTGAAGTTTCAGAGATGGCAAAAGGCCAGTATTAGTTACCCTTGGAAGTCCTTAAATAGCCCACCAAATACGCCTCATGCAGTGCTAGAGACTGTGCTGCCTTCAATAAACTTGGTAAAGCTGGTGTTCCCCCATTCAATTGTTGTTCCTTGCATACACAAGCCACGTTCTACCAAACCAAACTGAACCAACCGGTCAAAAATGTCTTAATCCACAGATTCCCACTCAAGATGTCAAAATGCTCATACTTGAAGAGAACTGCAGTGAGCCTCGTGAAGGACCAGGGGATTCACATCCCTACGTCATGGTCACTCAAGGGCATGTACTTTTGCAATGAAATGGTACATGCAATTGATCAGGCTCTCTCTCTGCAGTGGTGGAGATGCGGGTGAGCAGAGGGCATAGACCCAAGTCCGTGTAAGTTGAATACTTGACTGAGTCAGCTCTACTGTATTTCGTAATTGTGCTTATTACTCTGAAAAACTCAGATTAGGCAGAAGCTTCTGCACACATGGAAACACAGATAGTCCAATGCTGAGAGTACTCATCAGAAGTTAGAAAGCCTAAGTTCTGCTGCCTGCCTTCCCACTCCCTGCTGTGACCTTTGGTAAATCATAGAACTTCCTCTCTCTGAGTCTCAGTTTATCTGTCTTTAAATAGGAAATAAGTTGATAACATTTGGCTAGTACAGTCATTCTCAAAGTGTGATCTGTGTGTCCTTGGGGGTCTCTGAGAAACCCATTCAGGGATGCATGAGGTCAAAAATACTTTCATAATAATACTAAGATGCAATTTGCCTTTTCCATTTTCATTCTCACGGGTGTACAGTGAAGCTTTACAGAGGTCACAGGACCTATGACATTGCAACAAACTTAATGCAGGGGCAGAGATTTTAGGATCCAGTTGTCTTCTATTAAGCCAGACATTAAAGAGACTCACTAAAGTGTGAAACAGCACCACTCTTTTCACAGGTTTTTTTTTTTTTTTTTTTTTTTGGCTTTGGGAAAGTATATTTTTCATAAAGTATGTTACTTATGTTAACATGTAAAGAGGTTATTGACAATGAACTAATAAATATTTTAGTAATTTTTGTTTTAATTTCTGATATGGCAAATAATATAAATATTACCCCATAAACAAAGACTCTTTGGGATCTGCAATAATTTTTAAGAATGTAATGAGGTCCTGAGACCAGAGAGTTTCAGAACTGCTGCTCTGGTGCTTTGCAGTTAGCAAGGTACTTTCCACACCTTATTTCATTGGTCCCTCTCCTCCCTGTCTCCTTCCTTGTCTCTTTCAGCCTCCCCCCCCCCCCTCCCACCCCAACACATGCAACACACACACACTGAAAGACAAACCTGTAGTTTTTAGCTTGGTCTTATATCATGCCTCAGTTTCCAAGTTTTGCTTCATATGGTTTGATCATGTGGAGGAAATGGGGACGATTGCATGAAAACACCTAGCAATGATCCAACGATCTTTTCTAATGGTCAGCATTCATTTTTAACTTGTCATGACCTTAAAGTTATCTGTGTAGAACTGTTTTATAGGAAGATATCTGGAACTGGAAATTCCCAGGAAAATCATAAAAAAGAAACTAGTTATGAAAGACTGGAAACCTTGCTTCCAAACCACTCCCACTGAACCAGCCAAGAAGAGATCATCGGCTTTTGGCACAATTCTACAGTTCTCACTTCAAGCTAGAAGCAAAAGTATTAAATTTTAGTTACCTCTAATAGTTGTGCAATTTTTAAACATGGGAGAAGACTTTATTTGAAAGAAAGTATTGTCAGATGAGTAGTGCATTCAACTGACAGCAAAGATTTCTACATCCAGCTTCTTCATTAGTGATTCATAGTGCAGTTCTAGCAACTTACTCTTTCCTGAATGTGGTTGCAAAACAAGGTTATCAACCATTCAGATATCTTCAGAAAGATGAAGCATGGGAACCAACACTGGGGTTGCCAACTCCATGGGCGATGGCAACTTCTCTCTGGTTTATAAAGGTAGCCCCCCATCGTTTGAGCCTTTACAAAATAAATGAAGGCTGTGCAACCAAAGGTTTATCCTGGAATTTGCCTGGCTCGTTTATTCATTATATATATCTGTGTAGATATATATACACACACACATGTATGTGCGTGTATACATATATATGTATGCGTGCGTGTGTCTGTGTGTACACCTACTATGTGCTGGGCACTACAGACTGCCATGACTGCAACTTACTTTCCACTGAAGGAAGACATACAGAAAACCCTCTACATTAATAAGTGAATTATATAGATCTTTAGAAGGGCAAAATACTTTGGGAACAGAGAGCAAGTGAAGGGGAATCAGGGATACAGGGTGGCCTTGCTGAGATGATGACATTTAAGCCAAGTCCTGTATGGGGTGGGGTGGAGGGGGCAGTGATCCCATCAGCAGGAATGGCCAAGGCAAAGTCCCTAAGGTGGCAGTGTCCAGGACAGCAAGGAGACCCGTGTGGGGATTTCCTGTCCTCTCTGAAACAGATATTGACCTTTTGAAGCAAAGGATTTAGAACTAGGTGACAGATGTATTTGCAGCAAACTCTAATATTTGAAACACATACATTAGGAGCTATTTTGTTACTAAATGTGTTGCTGTAGCAGTCATCAAGATCACAACGGTGACTTGAAACACAGACTGCCGGGCTCCACCCCCAGAGTTTCTAAGTCAGTAGGTCCAGGGTGGAGCTTGAGGATTTGCAGCTCTAATGGGTTCACAGGTGATGCTGATGCTGCTTCTTTGGTTACCATACTTTGAGAACCACTGCTCAATAGGCGATGGGATTTTCCTAATAGTTCCGTGGTGCATTTTAGGTATAATGTATTGACAACTTGCTTGGGAACCTATCTTTACATAAGCGACTTCTATTCCTCAAGAGTTCATGTGATCATATGGCATGGAGCTCAAGCGGTCGGCAGGCCTGACCCTTTGCTTTCCAAGCAATCATTCTGGCCTCGTGATGCAATAGTAACTCAGAGAGGTTGCAGCTGCCCATGTCACCTAGTTGTTAGGTTGTTGAGAAGATGCTGATATACAAAAGTAATGAAAATAAAGCTCGCCTCTCTTCCTTATTTCTAGAACCACTGGATATGCAAACATAATTAAATCTTGCTTTTTTATTAAAATAGGGAGGATACATTTTGCCCTTGACTGAGAAAATCAGAAGTCATGAGCCCTTGCTGTCTTTGCCACATTTTAAGGCTTAGAATGCCTACAGTGGATGGATGTGGGCTCTACCTGTTTTGAACATGTGTGCTTCTGATTTCTTCCCGAGCTCTCTGATTTGCTTCCTTGATTTGTTTTCCTCTCCTCTTTCCTCCTGGGTCATGCCTGGGGCCTGCTCTACCACCTGGTTGGTGTCCACTTTGCAAAGGCGGACTTGCTGGGAGAGGTGGCAGTGAGGTCGTGTCCTCCTTTCCTTAGTTGGCAGTTGCAGTGTGGAGGGGTGACCTACAACATGAGATGCCTTGTCACTCTGCCCGGATTTAGTACCTAACCTGAGACATTTGCATTGATTTGTTCCTTTTTTGGTGGCAAAATTTGTGAGACAAAAAAACGACACATTTAACAGCAGCTTAATTTAACTAAAGATCTCAAGCTTATGTCTCTCCCAGAGGCATGTGTGAGGTTTTTTCTCTTTACTGTACTCTTGAGGTGATGAGAGTGCCTTTTTTTTTTTTTGTCCTAAAAAGACATTTGCCCATTGACTTGGCCCCTTTACCTCCCTGCACCTTATAATCCTTGTCAGCAACACAGGAAATGTGATCCTTCTTTAGAAATGAGACCTTTGGAGGTTCTTGAGCTCAATGGCCTGGTTTGCTGCCAATCTGGGCAGCCTCATGGGAGGAGCATGATTTCAGGATCTGTGCCAGGAAGGAGTGCCTGGGGGACTTGCTCCCAAAGCGGTTTGTCTTCTGTCGCCACTGTTCTCCCTTCTGGCTCTGTCAGTCGACTTCGATGTGCACAGACAAGGACCTCTTTGCTGAATAAAGGACAGGGTACTTTGGAAAACGGCTCAGAAACAACAGGGGCTCATTTATATTATGTTTTGTTCTTTTGTATGGTATTGTCTTTGAGAAGTCAGCTTTTTAGGCGGGGCACGGTGGCTCACGCCTGTAATCCCAGCACTTTGGGAGGCAGAGGAGGGTGGATCACCTAAGGTCAGGAGTTCGAGACCAGCCTGGCCAACATGATGAAACCTTGTCTCTACTAAAAATACAAAAATTAGCTGGGCGTGGTGGTGCGCACCTGCATTCCCAGCTACTCAAGAGGCTGAGGCAGGAGAATTGCTTGAACCTGGAGGTGGAGGTTGCAGTGAGCCAAGATTGTGCCACTGCACTCCAGCCTGGGCAACAGAGCCAGACTTCATCTCAAAAATTAAAAAAAAAAAAAAAAAAAAAAAAAGAAAAAGAAAAAGGAAAAAAAGAGAGAAGTCAGCTTTTAAATATTCATTTCTAGATATTTAAAAATTTTAGTTAGCAGTTAGAAAAAAAAAAAACCCAGAAATCTCTAAAATATTATACTGAATGATGCTAATAAACTCACAGTGTCATATTAGGATTTGAATAAATATCTTTCTTGTCCTTACTGTCCAGCTGCCATGTGTGGGCAAAATGCCAGAACCCTTTATTCTCAGGACCTTTCCCCAGTGGAAAGGGGACACCTCTCAGAGCTCCATCTGCGGTATGAGCTTGTGGGCAGGGTGGGAGGGGGAACCTGGAGCCAGAATGATGTCTGGACATTCCCCTTTTGGACTACTGACTTATACAGGAGCGAGGAACCCCAGGGATCCATCTGACTGACCCTTGGAGGCAGTTCCCATATCTGGAGTCCCCTAAGCCATGGCAGGCCCCACTGGATCTGCTAATGGAATTGGCTGGGGCCTGGCATCTATATCTTAAAAGCATTCCTGAGTGATTCTAAGGGGCAGCCAAGGTTGAAAACAAAGTGTTCATGGGGAGCCCTACTGCGTTTGAGTCTGGTTTTGAAGATCTCTGTCAGGGCCCATCCTCATCTTTCCTGGCACCTGGATAGGTACAGGGATTTCCCAGCAACCGAGGTATCATGTGAGTAGATGGGTGAAACTCCCTGAGTGGTGTTGTTTGCACTCTTTCGTGACTGACACAGCCAGCAGGAGTCTGTGTCTGTGAGAGGCCAGGGGAGGTAAGAAGGTCCTGCCTGTTCCCTTGGTTGCTGGGCCATCTGGGTCCTTGTCGCTGGGGCCTCTGTTCTGAAGGTATCTGCTGATAGAAGCTGCAGTGGGTGGCAGAGGAGGAGGAGGTAATTTGGTCCCATCTTGGCATGATGTCCTCTGAATCAGCGAGTCATTGCCAGACAGTTGCTAATTGTCACATTGTGTGTCTGATGATTCTCCTTTATTTTATTATTTTATTTTTAAAAAATAAAGACCTACTGTTTCTAAAGAGACCTGGCAGTCAACCAGAAAAGTATGAGTTAAAAGCTTGTGGAAAGGGGGATTTGGGGCTACTTTTAGTGATTACAAGCAGGGGCATTGATACCCACCAATCAGAACGAATGCAGGACACACACTGGAATGGGGACTTGGGGGGTCCCCTGTCAGGCCTGAGCTGCCCCCCAGTTGATGGATCATGGGGAATGTTTGGGGTTCCTGAGAGTGGGGTCAGGGCAGGGTGGGGGTAGTGGTGAGATACCCCAGAGACCTAGGCAGTGACTGTTTATCAAGTAGTACAAAATATTTCAGTATTTTACCAAGCAGTATGTCTGTACAGGTATATATCATCCAGATATCAGGGCTGCTTATAAAAGATGCCAAAAATTCTGGTTAACCTCAGCTTAAGTATGGGATGAGCCAGGCTTGGTGGAAGATATTGTGGGTGCATAGCTGTGCCTGTCTCATCATTGCTGTGTCCTCGGGGCCCAGCCCAGGGTCTGGTAGATAGTAGGTACTCAATAAATACTTGATCCTTGAATCTAGTTTTTCAGCTCTTATGGCTCTCCTAAGGAAAATTAAAGGAATGCTGTTGAGCATGACAATGTACCCGACATTGTATTGGCCACTGTGTAGTGAGGTTATCTCCAGACACCCGGATGCCTTTATGGGCATAGCATCTGTGGAAAAGGAGAGGATATTTTCATGCCAGTAGAATGTGATGAGTCTTTAACCTGGATTTGTTAAACCAGACTGCTCACACCCTCCATAGACAATGTTGGGGCTACGCGGACAGGCTTATGCTTCTGAGCTGACATTTCAGTGTCTAGGTTATGTTACTAATATTATATCTGCTTATTTATTCTGTTGCAGACTCTTCCTTTTCAGTGTGTCCTTTTTTTCCTGTTCCCTTGCTCACCATTTTTACATTATGACCTATCTGGAGTAGAGGTTCTGTGTCTAACCTTGGGGTAAGGAGCACAGACTCTGGATCAAACCACCTGGATTCAAATCTTACATGTGGTGTGACCTGTCTGTGCTCTGACATCTTCAGCCATAAATGGAAATAATAGTAGGTCATGCTTCACGGGGTTGTTGCAAGTATTACTATATGTAACGCACTTAGAATAGTGCCTGGCACATCCTCAGTGCCATATGGATGCTTGTTCCATTTACGATCTAATTTTAAATGACCAGATTTCAGATATGCTAATGTAAGACACAAGAGCTAAACCAGGTGACTCTTATTACTAGGGGAGGAACTAGGGAGCGATTGGTTGCTCTGCTTCTCTATTTTAGAATTCAATAGGGTCTTCCATTTTGAGCATTGGGAGAATAATCTTTGTCAGGAGAGTTTTGGGGTGCTGATTTGAAAGTCTCTTTACTGTATTTCTCATCATTATATATTGCAGGAGAATTGTCATCCATCTGCAGTGCTTCCCAAGTAACTGTCTGGGGCCTATGGTGATGTATCCCCACTGCTGAGATGGAAGGGAGTCTTCCAAATACCTGGGAGATCAACTGTGCTAGTTATAGCTGTCATGTGCTGTGCATACTCTCCCATCCTCCTCTTTCTCCTTTGGGAACCTGCTCCCCTACCTGGTGTGATTCTGGTGGGGCTGTCCATGAAGGTGACTTGTGCCTCCTCCTGCCTTCACACGTGGGCAGTGACCTGCAGTGGGCCAGCTGTAGTATTACATTCCTCCAGTTACAGTGGCTGGTTTAGGGATGGGCAATTTGTCCAATCTGGGCTACAAAGGTGCCCCCGGGGGGTTCTTCTCCTGGATCTACTGAGGGAAGACTATTCTCTTCATTTGTGTTAGCAAGTTGTAAGGATGTTGGCCTAGGCCCACCAGAAGCTGCCTTTCCTAGGATATGGAAAGAGTATCTACAGTAGGAAAGAGTGACACTAACATGCAAAGAGAAGTGGATACAAGCAGAGCAGAGAAAGAGAAGTGGAAACAGAAACACAACCAGATCATTTGAGTACCTAGGTCCAACTTTAGCTGAACCAGTCTATACACTAACTTTTCAATTATGTGAATTAATAAATTTCTACTTGTTTTGCTAGTTTAAATTGGGTTTCTGTCAAGTGTGATGAAAACATTCCTCACTAGTAGAGTCTTGAAATATTTAATAAACACTAGATTTTCTGGAATTCCCTAATATGGCCTCATAATAAAAGTTTGAAAAAAAAAAAAAAAAAGAATGGATCAATTTGCTGCCTGGCTTGACTCTCTTGCTGCTTTAAGAATGGGCCAGCGAGGTACTTCTGTGACCTGATGATGAAACCATTCATATTGGACTTCAACACTCTGTGCCTTCCTTTACGTTCCCTCTCTTTGGAATGCTGTTCCCTTTGACTTCTTAGGTTCTTGCTGGCTTGTTCACCATTCAAAGTTCCATTTAAATGTTTTTCTTCTGCAATCATCTTTGATCTTGCTAGTCAGATCCTTTCTCTTCCTTCTCTGGGTTCCCATAGCACTTTAATTTTTCTCTATTTATATCAATTTGTATTATGTTATACTCAATTGTCCAAGTGACCTATGTGTCCTCTGGAATCATCCTGGCTTTGAGATTCTAATGGCACTGACTTGAATGCCCATTGATGTGAGGTGCAAACTTGGTCTTCTCCTAATTAGGGTTTTGGGGTGGGACTGTTGGGAGGTGCCCATTAAAATCACCTGTATCTCCCTCTAGCACTTTTATGAGTTAGTTTTTATACTTACATCTTTTCTTTAATTCTAATTGCCTTTAAGGATCAAGAATGAGAATCTAATTCAGGGTGTTTAAAATAAATTATTATGGAGGATTTTAACTTTTTTGTTTAGTTTATATTTTCTACATTTTCTGTACTGGGCATGTGTTACTTTTATACTTAGAAAAAAAGTATTATGGCTGAGTGTGGTGGCTCACATCTGTAATCTCAGCACTTTGGGAGGCCAAGGCAGGTGGATCATGAGGTCAAGAGATTGAGACCATCCTGGCCAACGTGGTGAAACCCCATCTCTACTAAAAATACAAAAATTAGTTGGGTGTGGTAGCATGCACCTGTAGTCCCAGCTACTTGGGAGGCTGAGGCAGGAGAATCGCTTGAACCCGAGGTGGAGGTTGCAGTGAGCCGAGATCGCACCATTGCACTCCAGGCTGGGGACAGAGCGAGACTCTGTCTCAAAAAAAAAGAAGTGAAAAAATGTATTAAAAACCAGCAAAAATGATTCTCTGTTATGTAGATGGTATCAAAATAAGAGTGGCAAAATCACGTGAAGGAAGTGATAATGATAGCTTATTTTATTTTCTAATAATCTTCTTGTTATATAAAAGACATAAGCAAACCATTAACTATTTATTAATTAATCCCTGATTATTTCAAATGGTCAGTGTAAATAGACCTCAAATAAGGGTTTTTATGATCTGATTTTCAACAATTGGCCTTGACATTCAATACTAATATTTATGCTTAATTTTATATTTGACAGAACTAAGCCATACACAAGGTATTTATTCTCAGGATATTTAATATCTGCTGTGTGGTTTACAAACATCCATGATAAGACAGAAGGCAGAGACCTATCTGAAATGCTCAGTATTCCTAAAGAATATAAAACATTTAGCAGAAAGTATGACATCACGAGGGCATACATTTTGCTTAATTTTCCCCCCTCATTTGATTAAATATGTCAGATATCCAAAATCAAAAGTGGAAGGAGACAAATAGTGATTGTCAGTTTAACTGGGCAAAATTCAGTGTCCAGTGTCTTGAATGATACTATAGTGATAAGGCAAAGATTATTTAATACTTAATGTAGAGAAAATTAAGATGGAATATAAACTTTTTTGACATGAACTATGAACTGAACATATTATATTCATTTTACAGTATATTGGCTTTCCTTTTAAAAATTAATCTTATGTGTACCCCCTTGTTAATCTTTTTTTTTTAATAGACAGACTTTTAACACTCTAAGAGGGTGGTTTGTTTCTTGATGGTAAGCCAGGGTACCTAAGGATATTTTACAAACACATCCATTAAATTGCTGACTTCTCCAAGTTTGACAATTTACTAAACTGATATAACAGGTAGTTCAATTTAGCAGCTGTATGGAGAGCAATCGTTTAGCACAGTTTGATATTTAACACTGCAGCTTAACCATAAAAATACAATTTATGCTAATATGTTCTATTCAGGCCTGTTTCCAACAAAGCCTACAATTTAGCCACTTCGAGTTCTCACAACTGCTGTTTACTAATAATGCTTGATTTCAACAGAAAAAAAAATTCCTTCAATTCAAACAACATGGGAAACTTGTATTTTGAGGGAAGTTAATCATTTGGTGATTCTTTAATCCTTATGCTAAAAGTTGGATGTAATTTTCACGTCTTCTCTGTTTTCTTTCTTCATGTTATATGGTGTTTTGGTCCTTAGAGAATTAAAACAAGTACAGCATATTCACATTTTATGCAGAGGATGCATTCCTAAAAAACTCACATAATTTAAAACTTGCACAATTGGAGTCTAGTTTTCAGTTAGGAATAAATATAAAGTAAGATTTGCTTGACTTCAACTGTGCATAAAGAGAGGGTTTATTAATTTTTTATATGATATTATTTAAAATTTACATGAAATGCAACTGCATGGTGTATCTTTTGCCCTCTTTCAGTGTCTTCTGGACTGTCCATCTCTTTTCATGTTCATGTTGCTGAGTCAAAAACGGGGGTGAAGCTCCTCCCCCATTAGCCAATGTGGAGCAGCCACAACAGGAAAGGTGTGGCAGTTTCAAACCATGGCCACATGGCCACACATTCATTGGCACTCCTTCCATTGAGAGGTTGGGTCTATGACTCCTCCTCTAGCATCTGAGCTGGCTGTGACGACTTTGACCAGTCTTTACTGTGGACGTGATGCTATGCTATGTGATTCCCCAGGTGTAGTTGATAGAATAATGTTCCCTCCCCTTGCCATAGATGTTCACATCCTAATCTGCAGAACCTGTGAATATGTGTTACTTTAGGAACTTGGCAGTTACCAAAAAGAACTTGGCAGATGTGATTGAGTTAAGGATCTCGAGGCTGGAAGATTATCTTGGATTATCTGGGTGAGCTCAGTGTAGTCACAGGGGTCCTTATAAGACAGAGACAAGAGTTTCAGGGCCAGAGAGAGATTTGAAGATGCTAGGCTGCCGCCTTTAAAGACGGTAGAAGGGGCCATGGGCCGAGGAATGCAGGTGGCCTCTAGAAGCTGGAAAAGGCAAGGGAACAAATTTTCCCCTGAGTCTTCAGAAGGATTGCAGCTCTGCTCACACCTTGATTTTATTCCAGTGAAATCCATGTGGGACTTCTGACCTCCCAAACTGTATGATAATAAATTTGTATTGTTTTAAAGCACTAAGTTTGTGGTAATTTGTTATAGCAGGTATGGGAAATTAATACACAGGGCTAGGACACGAAAGGCCTGGTTCTCCTGGAATGTTCATTCCCTGGCTCCTCCCATCCTTTTTCTCAGGATGCTCCCTCTTGGAATCCAGCTACCATACTATGAGAAACCCAAACTGTGCATAGGTACTCTGGTCAGCTGCGCAAAGGAGCCCCACCTTTGAGCCACCCCAGCCCAGGTGTCAGATATATCAGTTAAGAAATCCCTCTATGAGTCCAGCGCTTAGCCATTACAGTTACTGCCAGCTCTTTTTTTTTTTTTTTTTTTTTTTTTTGAGATGGGTTCTTGCTCTGTCGCCCAGGCTGGAGTGCAGTGATATGATCGTAGCTCACTGCAAGCTCAAACTCTGGGGCCCAATCTGTCCTGTAACCTTAGCTTTTCCAGTAGCTAGGACTACAGGCGCACACCACCACACTCAGCTATTTTTTTTAATTTTTTTTTATTTTTTGTAGTAGGAACAAGGTCTTGATATGTGGGCCAGGCTGGTCTTGAACTCCAGGCCTCAAGTGATCCTCTCATCTCAGCCTCCCGATTGCTGGGATTACAGGTGTGAGCCACTGCACCTGGCCCCCAGCTCTTTGAATTTTTTGAGCTGAGACCCCAGACATAGTGGCACAGAGACAAACTATTTCTGCTGTTCTCTGCCAAAATTTCTGACCTGCAGAATCCAGGAGCTTAATAAAATGGCTGTTTTAAACCAGTAAATTTGGGGTGATTTGTTGAGGCAGAGGACGAGGTGAGGATACATGAACCAAGGCAAAACATCTCACTGTCTAGAGGCAAGTGTGGTTTGGCCTCTGGTGGAGGTTAATGTTACAAGCTGATTCGGACTGATGCTGTGATAGAGCTGAAGGAAAAAGGGATGAACCCGAAAAGAGACATTAGGCATATCTCACTCATCAAAGGCTCAAATTACTTTTAAACTCCCTTTATTTTCCTCCTGAATGATACAATGATCTCAGGACACTTTAACTCCATTTACTTCCCTCCTGATCATAAATTATTGTTGTCATGCATTCTATTCCTATCATCTTTTTAACTGACAAGGCATTTTTGATGTTTTATGCAAATAGTGTTAATTTAGATTTATCCACATCTTTGTTACTTTTTCTGCTTTCCTTATTGTATCTCAGATCTTTCATCTGGGATCACCTTTCTTCTTCTTCATGACGAAAATTCTTTAGAATTTCTTTTAGAGAGTGTCTGCTGGTAGCAAATTCAGTTTTTGTCTGAAAATGGCTTTATTTGCTCTCATTTTTTAAAAGACACCTTCACTGATAATATGATTCTAGATAGGCAATTGTTTTCTTTGAATTCGTTGAAGATATCATTTCATTGTCTATAATCTCCATTGTTTCTGCAGGGAAGACAACTGCAGTCTTGGAAGGTAATCTTAATTTTCTCTGGTTTTCTTTTCCCCCTCACTTCTGTTACTTTTTTCACAATTTTGTGAAGTTTCACTGTGATGTGTCTAGGAGTGGGTTTCTTCCACTTAGTGTGATTGGGTTTCACTGGGCCTTTCACTGGATACTCATGACCACCATCTTTCATTTGTTCTGGAAAATTCTTGGCGATTCTCTTTTAAAATATTTCTTCTGCCCATTCTCTCCCTCTTCTTATACACTGAATAAAACATATGTTGGACTTTTTCCTCTCCGTATCTTAGATTTTCTTTTATATTTTCTGTTACTGTCTGTCCTTGAAATATGTTAGGTCATTTCTTTGGGCCTTTTCACTAATTTTCTCTCTAATAATGTCTAATCTCTTGTGAAACCCAGTCATTGGTCTTTTTTTTTTTTTTTAATTTCTGGAGACTCTTGGGTTATTTTTCAAATCTTTGATGTCATTTTCAGATCCTTGTTCTGTGTAGATAGGCTCATACTTTATTTGAACTTAGTGAGCATGGTTGTTTTATGGTTTGCATTTCTGTATTAGTCTGTTTTCACACTGCTATAAAGAACTACCTGAGACTGGGTAATTTATGAAGAAAAGAAGTTTAAGTGACTCACAGTTCAGTAGTCTTAACAGGAAGCGTGGCCGGGAGGCCTCAGGAAACTCACAGTCATGGTGGAAGGTGAAAGGAAAGCAAGCACCTTCTTCACATGGCAGCGAGAGAGAGAGAGCAATGGGGGAAATGCCACACAATTTTAAACCATCACATCTCGCAAGAACTCATTCACTGTCATGAGAACAGCATGGGGGAAACCTGTTCCCATGATCCAATTACCTCCCATCATGTCCCTTTCCCAACTTTGGGATTTATAATTCAACATGAGATTTGGTTGGGGACATAGCGCCAAATTGCATGAATTTCATAATTCCAATATTGCTTGTATTGGCTTATCTGTTTCTGCTGATGTTGCTTCTGCTTATATTACATTGTTTCCTAGGCTGCTTGGGTATTTTTTTTTTTTTTTGCTAAGTCTATTATTGTCCTTAAAAAATAATTTGTGGGAATTATCTGAGACCTAAGATAACATGCTCCTCTCCAGAGAGGATTTCTTGTTCTTTTGCTGGGTACGCCAGGTCACTCCTGGTCTAATATAATTTTTAAATAAACTATGGCTTTTGTTTGTTTGTTTTGCCTGCACAGGTAAGGTAAATTTGGACAGAAAATTCTTGCTAGAGCTGCCTTTTTCCCTTTCCTTAGTTATCCTCCTGATTAATTTCTTAACGCTCTTCAGAACTCTGTTCAAATATCTCCTTATCAATGAATCATTCCATGACCACTTGCTATAAAATATTATTCTTGTGTAGCGTAGTCTTCCTATCCCATATTATTTTGTTTATAACATTTTTTACCATATAGAATGCTCTGTGATTCCTTGTTTTTGTAGATTTTAATTTTTTAAATTGACAAATACAAATTGTATATATTTATGGTGTACAATATGATATTTTGAGATTATATATATAAAATATATATACACACACTGTGGAATAACTAAATCAAGCTAATTAACATACCCATTAACACACATAATTATTATTTGTTTTGTGGTGAGAGCATTTAACATCTACTGTCTTAGCAATGCGTAAGTATATAATACATTGTTATTAACTATAACCACCATGTTGTACAGTAGATATCTTGAACTAATTTTTCCTATCTAACTGAAATTTTGTCTTTTTACCAGCATCTCTCCAACTCATCCCCCACCAGTCTCTGGGAATCACCATTTTTATTCTCTGCTTCTATGAGTTTGACTTTTTTAGATTCCACATGTAAGTGAGATCGTGCAGTATTTGCCCTTCTGTGCCTGACTTATTTAGCTTAACATAATATTCTTTAGGTTCATCTGTGTTTTTGCAAATGATAGATTTCCTTATTTTTAAAAGCCAAACAATATTCCATTCCATCCAATACATATTACATCTTTTAATCCATTCATTTGTTAATGGACACTTTGGTTGATTCCCTATCTTGGCTATTGTAAATAATGCTGCAGTGAACATGGGAGTTGCGTATATCTCTTCAACATACTGATTTTATTTCCTTTGAATGTATACCTGCAAGTGGAGTTGTCGGACCATATGATAGTTCTAGTTTTAATTTTTTGAGGAACTTCCCTACTGGTTTTCATAATGGCTGTATATCTTACATTCCCATCGATAGTGTAGAAAGGTTCCCTTTTCACCACATCCTCACTAACACTTGTTATTTCTCATCTTTTTGATAACAGCTATCCTAACTGGTGTGAAGTAATCCTAATTGCAATTTTAATTTACAGTTCCATGATGATTAGTGATGAGTATTTTTCACAAATCTATGGCCGTATGTATGTCTTCTTTTGAGAAATGTCTTTTCAGATCTTTTGCCCATGTTATTTTCTTAATACTGAGTGGTTTGAGTTTCTTATATATTTTGGATATTAACCCATTATCACATGATTGGTTTGCAAATATTTTCTCCTGTTTGGGTTATTTTTTCATTCTGTTGATTATTTCCTTTGCTGTGCATAAGCTTTATAGTGTGATGCAATATCACTTGTCTATTTTTGCTTTTGTTGCCTGTGCTTTTGGGGTCATATCCAAGAAATCTTTACCAAATCCAGTGTCAAGAAGCTTTTCTCCTTTGTCTTTTTCTGGTAGTTTTATAGTTTATTATGTTTAAGTCTTTAATCCACTTTGACTTGATTTTTATATATGGAATGAGATAAGGGTCTGATATGGTTTGGCTCTGTTTCCCCACCCAAATCTCATCTTGACCTGTAATCCCCATGTGTTGAGTGAGGGAGGTGATTGGATCATGGGGGTGGTTCCCCCATACTGTTCTCGTGATAGTGAGTGAATTCTCACGAGATCTGGTTGTTTGATAAGTGTGAGGCTCTTTCCCTTTGTGTACTTTCTCTCTCCTGCCTGGTGAAGAAGGGGCCTGCTTCCCCTTCTGCCATAATTGTAAGTTTCCTCAGGCTTCCCCAGCTATGCAGAATTGTGGGTCAATTAAGCCTCTTTCTTTTATAAATTATCCAATCTTGGGTAATATCAGTGTGAGCATGGACTAATACAGGGTCTAATTTCAATTGTCTATCCAATTTTCCCAACACCACTGCCCTCATATGGGTTCTTGGCATTTTTATCAAAGATCAGTTGACTGTAAATACGTGCATTTATTTCTGGGCTCTCCATTCTATTCCATTGGTCTCTGTGTCTGTTTTTGTGCTAGTACCAGGCTGTTTTGATTACTCTAGCTTTGTAGTAGATTTTGAGATCAGATAATGTGATGCCTCCAGCTTTGTTCTGTTTGCTCAAGATTGCTTTGTCCATTTGGGGTCTTTTGTGATTCCATATGAATTTTAAGACTGATTTTTCTATTTCTATGAAAAATGTCACGGGACTTGTGGTAGGAATTCAATCTGTGGACTTTGGGTAGTATGGTCATTTTAACAATATTAATTCTTCTATGTTACAGATTTATTCCTATCTTGTAAACTTCAAAAGGGCAGAAACGTTGTTTCATTCATTGCTCATTCCTGATACCTACAATGATGTCTGGCGCATTGTAGGCACTAAATAAATATTTAGCAGAACATATACATGAATGTTTATTATCTCAGATACTCAGAATCCTTTAGACAGAATTCAGTATAGTACAGTATACAGATATTTGTTGATCAGGGATATGAACAATACAAAGCAGTATCTAGAATAATTGATTACCCTTAGAGATCCACTTAATTAAAGAATAAAACTTCTCTCTCCATTACTAACACATATTTTTAAAAATCATGTTTAAATATATTTGATAAATAGTATTCATTTAATACTCTGCTGGAAGGACAGTATCATAATAAATAGTTTATGAAATGGGCAGCGATTAATAAATACATTCATGCTAAAAATGTCCTATTCAACACAAAAATGTAATGTCAGTAAAACTGTACCACTTGTTCAACGAATACTTACAGGACTTCAGTGTTATGCATGGAAGCCTTGTAATTATGAAAATGAATATGATAATGTTTTGGTAAAATAATATTTTACATCTTGTGCAAGAAAAACCTGAGCAGTTTATTTTAGTTTGGCACCAAAATTTCCTTCCACTTCTGAACGTTCAACTAGATAGTTATATAAGCAGGCTCTCATCTCTTAGAGATTTTCTACATATTAGATTCCGAAAGGACCTTAGAGAGCAGGACATTCTCTTCCCTTGACTTTAAAGATGAGGAAACTGAGGTACAGATAGCACGACTTGAGCCACATCATATAATTGGATAAGGGATCTAGATCTTGGCTCCACAAACTTTCCAGATGGCTGCCTCCTAGTCTATAAAGATCTTAACTTTGAAATAGATTGACTAAATCTGTGACAGGTTTAACATGAGTGGGTCATTTTTTTTTTAAACTGACTTGTGTCTTCACAGAAGAGACTTAGAGTTTAGCCCTGCACTGAAAGTTTTCCAGGCAAAACTTTTAGGAATTTCAGTATTAGGAGGCAAATCTACTCTGCAGCCAACTAGACATGGACAAGCATCTGACAAGGGCCTCCTTTGAGCCACTCTCCTTTATAGATAACTGGGATAGTAATGGGCATTTCCTCCTTCTAACTATTGCTGTTCCTCACCCCTATATCTAAAATGCAGGAGGAACTCAGCTTTTCCTGGACTTACAAGAAATATTTAGCAGAACTGCATCGTCAAGTCCCTGCAAATTTGAATGTTGAAACCCTAAACCCAATGGGATGGTGTTAGGAAGTAAGACCTTTGGGAATGAATTAGGTCATGAGGGCAGAGCCCTCATGATGGGATTAGTGCCTTATAAGAGGAGACACCTATAGGAAGAGAGTTTGCCTCCTCTCTCTCTGGCATGTGAAGACACAGCAAGAAGGTGGCCATCTGCAAACCAGGAAGTGGGCCCTTACCAGATGCTGGATCTGCCAGCACCTTGATCTTGAACTTTCAGCCTCCACAACTCTGAGAAATAATTTCTATTGTTTATAAGCCACCCAGTCTCTGGCAATTTGTTATAGCAGCCTGAACTAAGAGTAGACTCTTCATGTTCTGTACTATGTCCTGGAAAATTCTACATGACCTGGCTCCTGCCCCCTTCTTAGGCCTCATTTTGTGGTACTGTCATCTTGCTCACTACAATCCATCCTCTTCTCAAACTCACCTTAGCATAGCAAACTATGCCTAGCATGGTTCACATGCCCTTAACCTGGAATTAGTTTTCCATTCTTCCCATGGCTAGCTCCTTCCTACCCTTCATATCTCAACTTGAAAGTTGTCTCCTTGGAAAAATCAATTAACCAACCAACAAGTCAATCAATCAGTCATCCCCTGGGAAGGGCCTTCCCTGCCATTCTGTCTAAAGCAGGTCCTTTTCTTTTGGTCCTCTGACTTGGTGCCTTTTTTATTTCTTACATAGCACCTGTGACAATTTATAATCATTTTATTTATTTGTTTATTTTCTGCTCCTTTTCAAGATTATATGCCCCTAGAGGGCAGAAGCCTCATTTGTTTTGTTCTGTGGGCCCAGCTGGGTGCCTGGCATGTGAAAGGCAATCCATAATGGTTTGTGGGATATATAATGAAATGATGTCTCAGAGTTACCTCTAAACTCTCCATCCTGTGGCCAGCAGTGGCCCTTCCCCCGTTACCTGTCCATTAGCAAAACCGGATCTTTCTAGTAGTGGTCAGTGTGCTTTTTTTTTTTTCTTTTCTTTGAGACGGTGTCTCGCTCTGTCGCCCGGGCTGGAGTGCAGTGGCCGGATCTCAGCTCACTGCAAGCTCCGCCTCCCAGGTTCACGCCATTCTCCTGCCTCAGCCTCCCAAGTAGCTGGGACTACAGGCGCCCGCCACCTCCCCTGGCTAGTTTTTTTGTATTTTTTAGTAGAGACGGGGTTTCACCGTGTTAGCCAGGATGGTCTCGATCTCCTGACCTCGTGATCCGCCCATCTCGGCCTCCCAAAGTGCTGGGATTACAGGCTTGAGCCACCGCGCCCGGCCAGTGTGCTTTTTTACAAGAAACGAAACTTCTCTGCCATGTGTCCTCCATGAGGTTACATTTTAAACTTTTGATCCCTTCTCTCTGCCTTCTGGGTGATTGCTTTTCCCTCCTCTCAAGTCAGTGCTCCTTGCATAGACTTTGCTTTCTGAAATGTGAATTCCACTTCTGGATATTTGTTGTGCACCTTTGAGTTCTGAGTTGGTTGCTTTTTTCCTCACTTCTCCCTTACGGCTATCATGTCAACTTTGATATGACAGTTTCGATCTCTTTTTTTCCCCATTCAGGTCATATTCTTCAGAGAACAAAATGTTGTTACTGAATAGCCCTTCTGTATTGTCCACTTGTTCATTTTTTTCTCAAGAAAAGTTCTATCCAGGTTTATTATTTGGCCAAAAAATACATAGTATGGGCCCAGCGTGGTGGCTCACGTCCATAATCCCAGCACTTTGGGAGGCTGAGTGGGAGAATCCCTTAAGGCCAGGAATTCAAGACCAGCCTGGGCAATGTAGCAAGACCCTGTATCTACAAAACAAACTTGTTTAAAAATTAGCTAAGTGCATAATTTCATAGCCCCAGTTACTCAGGAGGCTGAGGAGGGAGGATCGCTTGAGTTCAGGAGTTCGAGGTTACAGTGAGCCAAGATTGTGCCATTGCACTCCAGCCTAGGCAACAGAGTGAAATGCTGTCTCTCTCTCTCTCCAAAAATATGAGTATGGATTTTCTTTCTTCATTGTTCTACTTGTTTATCTGAGCATCACTTGAATTCTCCTTTTGTACATGAGAGGCTGTACGTTTGTTACATCCTGCTGCTGTCTATGGACAGTGGGCAGCAGACGGAGCCTTCCAGTAGGCTACTCATCATCAGGACAGTTTTTTTTTTCTTTTGTTCTGTCTTTTTAATTAAAAACAAACCAAACCAAACTCCAGGAGCCACTCAGCTGAGAAGGAGGTGGATCTGGTGTCCTGATGGCTTTTGAGCTCTGGCATCCCATCCCATTCTGCTTGCTGGTGAGATAGCCACTTAGGAGTGTGCATGGCTTGTGGCTCTAGGGGTTTGGCTTACATGTGACTGTTTTTCTTTTTTCTCCACCCAGCTGCACCTTCATTGGCGGTTGCTTTTTTCTGTAAGACAGACAGTTAATCTTTGGTGGTTATTCCCCCATACCTTTTCTTCTCATTTATGTTCCGGAAATAATATATATTTATGCATGTGTATGTGTATGTGTGTGTCTTCCTGCACATAAGGAAAAGGATAACAAAAAGTTTGATCGTGTTTTGAACTATGAGTATGTTCCCTACTCTATGTTTGCACTTGTTAAATTTGATTTTTGTGCATTATTGATGTCTAGATCTTCTTGATTTGGATCGGTCATGGTTTCATTGCTATAAGTAATT
The DNA here is from genome assembly GCF_007565055.1 of Rhinopithecus roxellana. Classification (NCBI taxonomy): domain Eukaryota; kingdom Metazoa; phylum Chordata; class Mammalia; order Primates; family Cercopithecidae; genus Rhinopithecus; species Rhinopithecus roxellana. Next base: position 93,135,240 of record NC_044560.1, on the reverse strand, counting down.
TTTGATAGGGCTTTAAATTTATAGTAGATATTAATAAAAACTGTTGTTAATTATTCTCCTTTTCTTCCTCTAGGGCAGGGGTCTGCTACTGCTCTGTGGCCTATTAGAAACTGGGGTGCACAGCCGGTGAGCTGTGGGCGAGCATTACCGCCTGAGCTCTGCCTCCTGTCAGATGAACAGGGCATTAGATTCTCGTAGGGGTGCGAATTCTGTTGCGAACTGCTCAAGTAAGGGATCTAGGTTCCACACTCCTTTTGAGAATTGAACTAATGCCTGATCATCTGTGGTGGAACAGTTTCATCCTGAAACCATTTCCCTGCCACCGGTCTATGGAAAAGTTGTCCCTGGTGCCAAAAAGGTTGGGGACCACTGCTCTAGGGACTCCCTCATACTAGACTTTCATTTTGTTGGCATTTGTTTCATTCAACTAACATTTATTAGGCACCTACTCTGTACCAGGCAGAGCCTTGAGGATACCAAATAGTCTCTCCCTGTCTTTCAACTGGCCAAGACCTATTCATATTTCAACTTTTTAAAAATTGGCAGATTTAATAACATGCCTCCTATTCTATCACCAATTCTGTTGGTAAGTAATTAACGGAAATGTTAAATAGTACTGGGCAAGAACTGACCCGGTGGAATTACATTTGTTAAATTCCCCCAGGCTGACATTTACACTGACCTGTTAATCAATTTTGTCTTCACTGGATAAATAAATTATAGTTTCCCAGTTTCATGATGGGTAGGTCATACAAGATAAAACTGAAAGCATTACATAAATTCCTCTTTTTGAAGGACACGATTTATCAGATTTATTCTAGAAACCTGTTGATTTCTGCCATGGCCGTAGCTGTTCATCAAAATAAAGTAGGGCTGCGCTCGTGTGTTCTGGAAGCTTTGAGTGCAACAGCAGGCAAGGGGAAGGTGAGAGGGACTCAGTTTCATCAATGCCATTAAACTGCTTTTGTTTGTGAGGAAGAAGAAAATGGAAGGACAAGGATTTTTTTACCTCTGAATCCCCTTTTGCATTCTCATTCTCGAAACTTTAGTTGTCACTCAGGTGGATTCAGACCTTTCCAGCCCCTTTGACGTGGATGATGGATAAGGCTTCACTTTCAATGCCATATGGTTGCTGTTAATTAAAACCAAGCAAACAAGGAAATCTTATAAAGTACCATGATAAGGAAATTGATGTTGGAAGCACATCCTTTGAAGTATGTTTTACAAATGGAATGAATATACGCCCATTCCCTCATGTTTTCATCTGCCACCTTCTCATTTGCAAGAAGTAAGCATTTCTTTACTTTTACTGACTCACCTCAGAAATATTTACTTCCCCCTCCTTTTAAATGCTAGGCAGCAGAACCCCTCTGCAGACCCTGGACCCCCACATTTCACCAGCTGTCCCCTTGGCCTGAACTTGCCACGTGACTGAAGTGCCCACACATTCAGTGGAGACTGGGATATTGTCTTTCACATTTTCCCTTCTCTTCCTTCACCTTTAAAAGTATGTAGAAGAGACAAAGTCCCAGAATGATGAATCCAGTGAGAGCAGTGAGAAGCCATATATATATATACACACACACATATATATAAAATAAAACACAATTTCCTTTCCTTTTAATGCTTTACCTTCTCTACCCTCATTCTCTCATCAGTCCTCACCCAACTTTTTGCAGCAGGTAAAATCTCCACTTTACCTTGGAGGAGATGGAGTGGGAAAGTGGTGTGGTTACCCAGTTTGTGGAGGGTCACACAGCTAGTACACTGCAGAGCAGGAAGACGTGGCAGGCCTTGAGTTCAGCCGCCGGCTCAGCAGAGGTGGGGAGGCTGGATCTGACATACCCTGAGCCTCCCCACCACTTCCTCCCTCCTGCCCCCAACAGAGCCGGCTCCTCCAAATGTGACCCTATAAATAGGGTTTGCATTTCCCCATTTGCTTCCCAGCTCCATGGGGATGAAGGCAGAGTCCTTCTGGAATCTTGCCTTTATTTTCTGACAGGGTTCCTATAGGGCTATTTTAGGTGTTGTTATTTCGATGTTTTACCAGGCTAATGCGAATGGTGCCAAGCTCACTGTAAGAGCTTGCTCCCCTTGGAGCCACGTACCTTCTTCTTCTTGTTTGCTTTCCACCCTCCTCACTGTTCTCACAAGGGGAGGACTTTCCTTATCTCCTTGCTCCTGGGCCCAGCTTGCCAGAGCTTACCCACACTTTGCAGAAGCGAATCCTGATGTGTGCTTCTGAGCCAGGCCTCTCTCAAGCTTGCCCAGCCTTGCAACGATACCCACTTTAGCCCTGCTGGGCATGGCTTGCCCTGGTCTTGCCTTGCTTTCTCTCCTGCTGGCCCCGACACCAGCAGGCCCATCCTCCTAACATTCCTCAAGGAATATTTGCTTGGCAGCAGAACCTCTGCTCCAAGGAGACTGTTCCTCTGAATTGTCTGTCAAGGGATTTATCCAAGAAGAAAACAGCTTGCTACTTCTTGTAGCTGATATGTGGTTTAGGGTTAATAAGCCTTGGTTGTTCTTAATCAAACAGCTCAAGCCCATGACCCTCAGATGGTTCCATTCATACCCTTTCCCCCTTTTAAAAACAGCTTTTTTGAAGTATAATTTGACACCATAAAATTAATGAATTTTAATTGTACAATATAATGATTTCAGAGTTGTGCAACCAACACACATTGCAGTTTTAGAATATTTCCATCATCCCCAGAAGATCTGTTGTACCCAATTGTAGGCAGTCTTCATCCCATCCCCAGACCCAGGCAATCACTGGTTTACTTTTTGTTGCTATAGATCTGCCTTATTTGGGCATTTCATATAAATGAAGTCATATAATAAGTAGTCTTTGGTTCTCTTTCTCTGTTTTTTCACTTAGTAGAATGCTTTTGAAATTCATCGCATTGTAGCATGTATCAGTTATTTCATTATACTGCCTACTGTATTCTATTGGATGAATGAATATCCCTTGTTTCGTTTATCCATTTGCTAGCTGATAGACATTTGGGCTGTTTATACCTTTTGGCTATTATGAATAATACTACCATAAAAAGTCGATTACAAGTCTTTATGTAGACGTATGTTTTCATTTCTCTTAGATAGTTAGTAGGGAATTGCTGGGTCACAGGGTAAGTTTATGTTTAACTTTTTAAGAAACTGCCAAATTGTTTTCCCAAGTGATTGCACCATTTTACGTTACTGTCAACAATATCAGAGGCTTCCTGTTTCTCTACATCCTTCCAATACATACCACCATTGTTTCTTAAAGGTTGGCTTCGAGCAGACACAAAGCCCTGCCTTGCTTCTTTGCTAAGCATTGCACCTTCACCAGACTGCAGATTCATTCATTCAGACCTTTCTGCTCCCCAAATGCAAGTCTAAAATGGCAATAGAAAATATGATTTTATAGTATTCATTTTCCTGCTCCCATAACTAGTAGCAGACTGTTTTTAGTTTCTTTCTTTATAGTAGATACTTTTTCTCCTATAAAGAAGGGAAGAATATAAATTTTGTAGTGCACCGTGCAGCAAGGAAGAAGGGCTCATGTTAAAGTGTAAATGGGCCTTCTGAGTACGCAGAAATCCACCAGTGTTACTTTCAGAATGTGGCTCTTGCTAAGCCCTGGATACGCGATCACAAAAGGCTCAGGTGAGCTGATTCCCATTAGGCCAGGTGGGAGCTGATTATTGTGTGGTGCAATGATATGTTAAAAAAAGAAAAGAAAATAGAGTGAGTGACAGTAATAGGGAGAGAGAACAGGACAGTGGAATAGGAAAGGCCTGAGGAAAAAGTGTGCACTTTGGCCTTTTTGAGTCCAGATCCCATTACTTAGCTGAGAGCTTGTGAGCAAGTGACTAAGCCTCTTGGAACCTCAGTTTCCTCCTCAGTAAATGGGGATGATTTTCTCAACCTGTGAGTACTGATGGTCTTAGAGCCAGCATGTGGAGTGTCTCACACCAGGCCAGGCATACAGAAGGCAGAAGCAGCAGATTGCTGCTGTTAGGAGGAGGAGGAGGAGGACAGCAGCCAGAACCAGGTTGTGGGTCAGGGTGAATGTCAGAGGGTGGGTAACAGTGGTTCTCAAACTTTCATCTGCCTAAAAATCATTTGGAGGCTTGGGCTGGACCCCAAGAATTTGTGATCCAGGAGGGTAGAAGTGGGGCCTGAGAATCTGTGTTTCTAACAAGTTCCTGGGGGCTGCTGATGTTGCTAGTGCAGGTGCCTTGTGCTGAGAACCTCAGGTGAAAGCAGGGGTGCTGGGGAATTGAGTCCCTGGCACAGGGAAGAGAGGATGCCTTCTTGACACTGCCTGCATCCCAGACTCAGTTTAAAAAGATGACGACGGCCAGGCGCGGTGGCTCAAGCCTGTAATCCCAGCACTTTGGGAGGCCGAGACGGGCGGATCACGAGGTCAGGAGATCGAGACCATCCTGGCTAACACGGTGAAACCCCGTCTCTACTAAAAATACAAAAAGCTAGCTGGGCGAGGTGGCGGGCGCCTGTAGTCCCAGCTACTTGGGAGGCTGAGGCGGGAGAATGGCGTAAACCCGGGAGGCGGAGCTTGCAGTGAGCTGAGATCCGGCCACTGCACTCCAGCCCGGGCGACAGAGCAAGACTCCGTCTCAAAAAAAAAAAAAAAAAAAAAAAGATGACACAATTCCTGTCCTCAACTTATCAGTCTGATGCAGTGATCGTTGGAGCAGAGGGTGAGGGGCAAGGACTGGGAAGGTGGCTCCTGAAGTCTAAACTAGATCCTGCATGCATACCTTTTCAAACTCTACTTGTCCCCAGCAGAAGATTCTAATATTGCATTTCAGGAAGGCTCCCATGCTTCTCCTCCTCCATGGCTCTGTCTCTTTTTTGTTTATTGCTGTATTCTTGGTACCCAGAAGAGTGCCTGGCACTGAGTGGATGCTCATTTGCTGCGTGAATGAATGAAGGTTGAAAATTGCCATTGGTATTCATTTGCTAGCGATGCTGTAACGAAATACCACAGACTGGGTGGCTTAAACAACAGAAATCCATTTTCTTGAAGTTCTGGAAGCTGGAAGTCCAAGATCAAGGTGTTACAAGTTGGTTTCTCCTGAGGCTGCTCTCTTTGGCTTGAAGACGGCCACCTCCTGTGTCCTCCTGTGGTCTTTTTTCTCGGTGCATCTGCACCCTGGTGTCTCTTCCTCTTCTTACGAGGACATCAGTGTACTGGACCCACCGTTATGTCCTCATGTAACCTTAATTACCTCTTTAAAGCCGCTGTCTACAAAGACAGTCATATTGGGGGTTAGGGCTTCAACATATGAATTTGGGGGGTGGGGGCGCACAGTTCAGCTGTTGCCTGCAGCTGCTGACTGGAGGGGGTTGTATATCTCAGCTTGGGGATCCACAAGGGTTGAGAACCCCCAACGTAGTGGTTTCCTTAGGACCATCCTGAAAGGCTGAGGCACCAGCCAAGTAAGGGAAGCTTTGGTTGTAAACTAATACATTCTATAATTTAGACCAGAAAGTAAAGACATAGACTTGGGTCTTAATGGGAAAAAAAAGTAGGAATAAAAAGTATTGGCAGACACAGTTTCTAGGAGGAATTATTCAGTTCTTTTATTAGAGACGTTGCCTATTGGTATGATCGATTCTTTTTTACTTGACATGAAATTGTGTGAGGCGATTCCTCAGTTACGTGTTGTTCATAGACCTCACATCTTTGCATGCTTCTAAAGTTTGATTGTAGAGCTGAAGCGTCCACGTGAGGTGTATTACCCTGAGCAGGGTCAGGGAAAGGCAGGATTGCTGGAGGAATCAGACAATGGGACACACACAGCAGGCCAGTCTCACTATTGTGCCTGTGGGTATTGGAGAGAAACATGGAATTTGTCACTTATGCTGTGGGTCTCACAGCATGTCGTCCTCTCACAGCACTGTCCTTGTACGTTGCAGCTTCTCAAGGAATATATTACACCTCAGACCTCTGCTTTATTTGCAGATGTTCTGATGAATGAGTCTGACATTTTCTGAACTTCTTAGTCCTCTTCCTCTTTCATGCTCAGGTTTAATCATCAATCAGTCTGGGAGCTGCAGGAGAGATGGTGGATGTGACACTCACCTCTGCCTGCACCTGCTCCCTCCACCGGATGCTGGCAGGTGGGACTTCCTGAGGCTGAGAGGCAGGCAGGCAGCAGCTGGGGGGTGGGGGAACGTGGGGCCACACCCCTCTCCAGGGGTGGCTATATTCCCTCATTTGGTGGTAGCAGCAGGTGGCAGCTCACACAAGGGAAGAACCACCTGGAGCCTCTAGATTGTGGAGTTGGAGGAGCCATGGAAGGTAATAGTTCTCATCCTATCCCTTCATCTACTGCCCTGTCAAGTCCTGTCCTGAACTCCCTTTCTGATTTTTATTTTTACCTTGTTTCTCTCCCTCTCTCCACCATAGTCCACTCACACTGCTATAACACACTCCATAGGTCCTGACTCCTTCTCCCCACCACTCAGCTCACTTCTATCCTTTCACCTTTGGTTATAAACAGGTGACCACTATTAGGGTTTTAACATTGCAAACATTAGAGATATGTTGAGTACTGCTGTTGTATTAGTTGCCCAGATTTCAGAACAAAGTACCACAAACCGGGTGGCTTAGAACGACAGCAGTGTATGGTCGCACAGTTCTGGAGGCCAGGGGTCTGAAATCAAGGTGTCCGCAAGGCGGTGCTCCCTCTCAAGGCATGAGCGATGGTCTGTTCCACCCTCCCAGCTTCTGCGGATTCCTTGGCTTGTGGCAGCATAACATGGCATCCTCCCTGAGTGTGTGTCTGAGTTCACATTTCCCCTTTTTATAAGGACACCAGTCATATTGGATTAGGGACCCACTCTACTGTATAATCTCATCTTAACTAATTACATCTGCAGCGACCCTAGTGCTATAACAGCAGTTCTGAATTACTATGAGAAATAACTTTAGATTTAGTCAGAATTGCAGTATCTAAGAACATGCTTGAAAATAAATACCATAAATTTGTATAACGTGCTTACTTTTAAGATAGCAAAATATGGAAATTACATGTTATATACATTAGGAGGCAAAGAAAGGGGCATCACACCCTCAGGTGTGAATTCTTTTTTTTTTTTTTTTTTTTTGAGACGGAGTCTTGCTCTGTCGCCCGGGCTGGAGTGCAGTGGCCGGATCTCAGCTCACTGCAAGCTCCGCCTCCCGGGTTTACGCCATTCTCCCGCCTCAGCCTCCCAAGTAGCTGGGACTACAGGCGCCCGCCACCTCGCCCAGCTAGCTTTTTGTATTTTTAGTAGAGACGGGGTTTCACCGTGTTAGCCAGGATGGTCTCGATCTCCTGACCTCGTGATCCGCCCGTCTCGGCCTCCCAAAGTGCTGGGATTACAGGCTTGAGCCACCGCGCCCGGCCGGGTGTGAATTCTTAGAGGCAGAATTAGAACAGACATGAGGTTTGTGAATCTTTAGTTGGGAAGCAGTCCAGAACAAGCTAGCCTAGCAAGGCAGGGTAAGGATTGGGAGTTCTGAGTTGTGTTTCTGGCATCGAATGGCTCCACCTGAGCCGATTGCTCATCCCTTCTGAGCCTGAAAGCACTCGTCTCAGGAGAAGAATAGTGCTTTAGAGAGAAGTGAAAGGAATTAATGAATGATGCCGCAAACGTATTTAGGAGATCCTCGGATGAAAGGTACGGCAAGAGTGGTGGTAAACTTTCAAGTCACACGTGGAATAGACACCAAAAATGATCTTCTCCTTTCTTTTCCATTGACTTCAGTGGGTCATAGCTCTAATCACAGATGTAGACATAGTGTGGTTGACCTAGAGGGCAGATCAAAGAGAACATCAGTCAGGTGGATGAAACCACTAGTTTTGAGATGAATTTCTGAGTTTCCTACATGCTGTTCATGTTCAGGGCTGAGAACAGTTTGCCGTTAGGGGGTGCTGGCTGGGTGTGCTTCCACTCGTGAGCCCACAGTAGGGCCCTTGATCTCTGAACATGCTTTGCTGGTTCACTTACTCCCAGATGGATCTGTCCTCTAGAAGCACACCTCTCCATGGACATTGGCCACCACAGACTCTCTTTACGTGCTCCCTGGAAAGGGAAGTAGCACCAGCATTCTGGTCCATATCACCTGTTCTGGAACTTCTGCCTTCCATCTTGGCTTACTTGGTCTAAAGAAAGGTCCTTTGAGAGCAGCCTTGGCATCATGCTTTCTTTTCTAAAAATAGCAGCAGAATTCAACTATACTGTGCTCAGACTTATCCTAACCGACCAATTGAATGAACTGTAAAAATTGTATAAATCAATTTTTTTGTACTTTCAAAGAAATACAGCACTGTAATTCAAACCAGATTCATTAAGTGTGTGTTGAGAGTCACAGGAAGAATTCAAGGGCTAGATGACCAGATTGATTCATTCGATCAATATCTCCTGAAGGCCCACTATCTGCTACCGTAGGGGCTGGCCTGGAAACATTGTGGTGGGCATTCCTGCTGCATTCCTGCTGCGGGGGAGTGATTTGGACAAATTAATTTGTGTGTATCCACTTGTCTCAGGTCAGGTTCCCTGGGAAACCAACTCTGAGATAAAGATTTGCAGGCAGGTTTATTGAGGAGTGCTCTCTGGGTCACCATCTGTGGAGGAATGAGGGAAGCAGGATTGGGTAGAGGGGGCAGTTGAGCTGTGATGTTATTCACAGCGAGGTCCCTGCTGATCCCACAGGAGGCTTGGAAGCTCGGATGACTCCTCATAATTGTCCCAAATTGAGGCAAGAGGGCCAGGTCTTTATATTCTTGCATCCCTGTGCCAATAGGCATTGGACTCACGGCTGCTCTCAGGAAGGGATGTGACCCTTGGGGAGCTAGCTCCTTTCAGTCTGGAGCAATGCCCAGAAATGGACTCAGCTGAGAGCCATCAGCAGTGGAGAGAATTCCATACCTCAGCCCTTCACCTCAGTCCTGAAGGGCAGGTTGTGTGGAGATAATGGCCATGCACCAGAGCATCTGCTACTTTCAATAAATGTGTGTGGACCCAACCACTGTACTAGATGCTGAAGCTATGGTGACTACCATAGGTATGGCCTCTGCTCTCACAGAGTTTTCCATCCAGTAGAAGGCCAGCAAGTAAAAAGGCAACTGCAATTCAGAGTTTACTGTCCTGTGTGATTACACAGTAGGAGTTCAGGAAGGCTTCCTGGAGGAGGTTACATCTAAGCTGAGGTTTGGTCGTGTGAAGTGGGTGTGAAAAGGGTATTCCAAGCAGAGAGCACAGCACACAGGACATCCCAAGGACCAGAGATAAAGAGCTTCACAGCTTTGAAGAATGATTAAGGTTCAGAATGGCCAGAGGATACAGTGTGTGTGTGTGTGTGTGTAAGGGGTGGAGTGGGGTTATGGATGTATGTGAAGCTGGAGGGGTGAGCTGGGGCCAGGTGTGATAGCATGCTGAAACCGTGGGAGTGGCCAAGCCAGCTTAGAGAAAGTGTTAGAAAGGAAGGAATTGGGCAGGAAGGGGAGGGAAGAGAACCCACTGCTCCTAGGATGGGCACAGAGCAGAGCTGATAGCAGTAACTGAGTCGGAAGAGGAGGAAAACCAGATGTCTTCTCCATCCCTTCCAGGTCTAAATTCCTGTCATTAGTCTGCCTGAGCTCTTTGGGAATCTTACATAAAAATAGACATTGCCCTTTTTCTCTCTTGTGCCTTTGGCTTTTTCCAGTCTCCACCTCCACCCCCTGCCCTCTTTGCTGTGAACGCATCCAGTTCTCTTCCAGCCTAGGAATCTCTTCTTAAGAGGCTGCTCTACACCAGCTCTTGCCTTGACTGCCCCTTTCTTTGAAGACACTAGTTTTCTATCTGTCCCCTCACCTTGCGTGCCCTCTGTCCTGCATGCATAATCTGGTTTCCACCTCCCTCCACTGAATTCCCTCCAGTGGCATCAGTGACATTTTCAGTGACCTTCTCTGCAGTTGTCTCCTAGGCCTCCCTCCAGCATTGATGCTGGTGACTCCATCCTTTCTTGGATGCTCTTTTTCAGGGTCTCCTGACACTGGGGCCTCATGATAGTCTTACCGATTGCCCTGCCTTTGCCACTGGCTCCTACACAGCCTCCTCTTCTTCTGATTCTTCCATTGGGCCCCCGGTGACCCCGACTCCTATTATTCCTTGCCTGTGGGCTGAACCTAGTGAACTGCTTTCAATGAATAAAAGAGAGAAAAAGAGATGGGATATCTCTTCTGTAATTGGGCTACAAAAGACTATAATTTCTGTCTTGCCAGCAGCCTCTGTCTCTGTCTCTGCCTCTCTCTTTCCATTGGTGAAGCCAGTTACTGTGTCAGAGAGGCTCAATGGCAAGGAACTGAGCCCCTCAGTCCAACAGCCCACAAAGAACTGCATCCTGCCAACAGCCTGTGAGTGCCGACAACCACTGAACGGTCTTGGAAGCAGATCCTACCTCAATCAAATCTTGAGATGACTGCCGCCCTAGCAGGTAACTTCGGTAAGGCCTTGTGAGAATATCAGGGCCAAGGCCTTGATTGCAGCCTTACAAGAGACCCTGAAGCTGGTAGCGAACACCCAGTTAAGCCGTGCCTGGCTTCATGACCCCACAGACTGTGAAATAATAAATGTGTGTTGTTGGGGGTAATTTCTTGTTCAGTAATAGATAACTTGTATACACCCTGATCTCTTTGTTCCTTACCAAGGTCCCTTACTCATCAGAACCAAATTCCATGCTATTTCCAGACCACACTGTGTGCTTTCTTGCTTTCATAATTGTGTGTGTGTGTGTGCGCACGCACGCACATGCGTGTTGTTTCTACTTTGCTTGGAATACCTTATTCTATCTTCTTTGCCTGGAAAATTCTTGCTCATTTTTTTGCCTTGAGCACTAGGAGACTTTCATTATATAATAATGTTTCAATAAATGTACATCTGAATTATTGAAAAGAGTTTCCAAAATAATAATTATTATTTTGAAGAATCCACTCAGAGAAAAAGTGCTTAAAGGTACTCAAAACTTTTCAAAGAATTTAAATCAGTAAATATTTATTTAGCATCTGCCTTGGCCTGGTCCTGTGGATATGAAGATGTCAAGAACCAGAGTGCTTGATTTGGAACATGGAATGCTCACTTCATACCCATTTTCTCTTCACTTAATTCCTATTTATCCTTTGAAGCTCATCTGTTACATGCCACCTCTTCAAGGAAGCTTTCCATGACTTTTAAAGTAGATCAGGTCAACTTATGTGCATTTATTGATGATTGTACTTCTCTTTTGAAACGTGTCCCATCATTTTAATGAAGTAATGAATTGAGTGAAAGGTAGTTTAATGTCCATCTCCTTCACTGAGCTGTGAGCTCTAGGAGGGCAGGGACCCTCCTTGCCCATGTCTACCCTTGAGTCCTTATGCCTGGTCCACTGCCTTGCCTCTAACAGGAGATTAATAAATATCTGCTCTATCACTATAGGCCCAGTTGGTTCCTAATGGTTCCTGGACCCTAGAACACCACATTCTAGGTGAGGCAGCTGCAATGGCAGCCCAGCATGACAAGGACCATGACATGGGTCTTGTTACTGGGTACAATGGAAGTATAGCAGAGGGGAAGTGGAAAGACATCACAGATGAAATGGTCATTGGGCTGGGTTTTGAAGGATAAAAAGCAGTTTGCAAGGTGGAGGAGTGGTGAACTCGGTGAGAGGTAGGACTTCCTTAATGAAAACAAAGGCAGTGTCCTACTGCTATAATAAAATACTAGAGAATAGGTAATTTATAAATAATATTTATTTCCCACAGTTCTGGAAGCTGGGAAGTCCAAGATCAAGGCACCAGCAGATTTGGTGTCTGGTAAGGGCTGCTGTCTCTGCCTGTAAGATGGCAACATGTTGCTGCGTCCTCTGGAGGGGAGGAACACTGTGTCCTCACATGGTAGAAGGGACAGGAGGGGTAACTTGCCCCCTCAAGCCCTTTTACAAGGCACTATTTCATCCATGACAGCAGAGCCGTCATGGCCTATCACCACTGAAAGGCCCTGCCTCTTAATACTGTTATACTGGGGATTAAGTTTCAACATGAATTTTGGAGGAGACACAATATTCGAACCATCATAAGTCAGAGAAGGATTATAGTGGGTTAGAATAGAGCTTCCCAACCGAGTCATGTGCGGTGGTATCCTGAGATGCTGTATGTACAGATTTACCAATTTATTGATCTTTTTAGCCTTTGGGCTGCCAGGTGGGGTCTGGGGTGACTGGAGCTCCCAAGCCAGTTGCCATCAGACACAGCTTTGTCTGTTTTCCCAGTGCACCCTCAAATATTATCATCTTCTGTGTGTACCTTGACATGAAAACACTTGGCTGGAGGGCACCAGATCAGCTCCAGATGGAACAAGGCAGGTGTGAGGGGATTTGGCAAGATGAATCTGGAAAATAGGCTGTGATCAGATTGCAAAGGGCATTCCATGCTTGGCTAAGAGTTTGGATATTGCCCTGTAGGAAGTGGGGAGCCATTAGTAGTTTGACCATCTGTTTTCTGACCCCCTCCCCAATCCTGTTATTAAGAGACTGTATACATTTTTATAGATGCCAGATTACTGTGGTCCAAGTGAATAACTTTTATAAATTCGATTTCAAATTTCTCTGAGGCACAATACAGAATATCCTGTGATGTGGCAGTTTTTCCAATTGTGTTGTGACCCACTGGTGGCTTAAATCAGTTGTAACTGCATTGCAAGTAATTTATTGCAGCTAGTGAAACACTAATTGTTTGAAATTATAGTAATTTAAAAAATTAAATCAGGTCTATATATTTTTTCTACATCAAATCTATATACAACAGAAACGTATTGTCTCACAGTTCTGGAGGCCAGAAATCCAAAATAAAGGTGTCAGCAGGGCCAGGCAGCTTCCTCTGAAATCTGTAGAGCAAGGATCCTTTCTTGCCTCTTCCAGCTTCTGGTAGCCCTAGATGTTCCTTAGCTTGTGACAGGGTTGCTCTGATGTTCATATAGCCATCCCTCTGTGCCGGTCTAAGTCTGTGTCCAAATTCCCCTTTTGTTTTTGTAAAGACATCAATCATACTGGATCAGGGCTCACTGTAATGAGCTCATCTCTTCTATTTTATTTTATTTTACTTTGAGTTACGGGGTACTGTGCCAGATGTGCAGGTTTGTTACATAGGTAAATGTGTACCATGGTGATTTGCTGCCCCTGTCAACCCATTACCTAGGTATTAAGCCCAGCATGCATTCGCTATTTTTCCTGATGCTCTCCTTTCCCCTGCCTCCCTCCCCTAAACAGGCCCCAGTGTATGTTGTTCCCTCCCTGTATCTATGTGTTCACATTGTTAGCTCCCACTTATAAAAGAACATGTGGTGTTTGGTTTTCTTTTCTTGCATTAGTTTGCCGAGGATAATGGCTTCCAGCTCCATCCACATCCATGCAAAGGACCTGATCTCATTCCTTTTTATGGCTGCATAGTATTCCATGGTGTATACGTGCCACATTTTCTTTATCTAGTCCATCATTGATAGGCATTTGGGTTGATTCCATGTTTTTGCTATTGTAATAGTGCTGCAATGAACATATGCATGCATGCATCTTTATAATATAATAATTTATATTCCTTTGAGTATATACCCAATAATGTGATTGCTGGTTCAACTGTTATTTCTGGTTCTAGATCTTTGAGGAATCACCACACTGCCTTCCACAATGGTTGAACTAATTTACATTCTTACCAACAATGTAAAAACATTCCTATTTCTCCGCCACCTTGCCAGCATCTGTTTCTTATCTTTTTAATAATCACCATTCTAACTCGTGTGAAATGGTATCTCACTGTGGTTTTGATTTGTATTTCTTTTATTGAGCTTTTTTTCATGTTTGTTGGTCACATAGATGTCTTCTTTTGAGTAGTGTCTGTTCATGTCCTTTGCCGACTTTTTAATGCGGTTGTTTTTTTCTTGTAAATTTATTCAACTTCCTTGTAGATTCTGGATATTAGACCTTTGTCAGTTGGATAGATTGCAACATTTTTCTCCCATTCTTTAGATTGTCTGTTTGTTCTGATGCAAGTTTCTCTAGCTATGCAGAAGCTCTTTAGTTTAATTAGATCCCATTTGTCAATTTTTGCTTTTATTGCAATTGCCTTTGATGTTTTCATCATGAAATCTTTGCCCATGCCTATGTCCTGAATGGTATAGACTAGATTTTCTTCTAGGGTTTTTATAGTTTTGAGTTTTACATTTAAGTGTTTAATCCATCTTGAGTTAATTTTTGTATAAGGTATAAGGAAGGGGTCCAGTTTCAATTTTCTGCATATGACTAGCCAGTTCTTCCAGCACCGTTTATTAAATAGGAAATTCTTTCCCCATTGCTTGTTGTTGTCAGGATTTTCAAAGATCAGATGATTGTAGGTGTGTGGTCTTATTTCTGAGTTCTCTATTCTGTTCTATTGGTCTATGTGCCTATTTTTGTACTGGTACCATGATGTTTTGGTTACTGTAGCCTTGTAGTATAGTTTGAACTCAGGTAGCATGATGTCTCCAGTTTTATTCCTTCTGCTTAGGATTGTCTTGGCTATATAGGCTCTTTTTTGGTTCCATATGGATTTTGAAATAGTTTTCTCTAATTCTATGAAGAATGTCAATGGTAGTTTAACGGGAATAGCATGGAATCTGTAAATTACTTTGGGCAGTATGGCCATTTTCACGATATTGATTCTTCCTATCCATGAACATGGAATGTTTTTCCATTTGTTTGTGTCCTCTCTGATTTCCTTGAGCAGTAATTTGTAGTTCTCCCTGAAGAGGTCCTTCACTTCCCTTTTTAGCTGTATTCCTACATATTTTATTCTCTTTGTAGCAATTGTGAATGGGAATTCATTCACTATTTGACTCTCTGCTTGTCTGCTGTTTGTGTATAGGAATGCTTGTGATTTTTGCACATTGACTTTGTATCCTGAGACTTTGCTGCAGTTGTTTATCAGCTTAAGGAGCTTTTGGGCTAAACTGATGGTGTTTTCTGGATATAGGATTATGTCATTTGCAAACAGACAATGTGACTTCTTCTGTTTCTATTTGAATACGCTTTATTTCTTTCTCTTGCCTAATTGTCCTGGCCAGAACTTTCAATACTGTGTTGAATAGGAGTGGTGAGAGAGGGCATCCTTGTCTTGTGCCAGATTTCAAGGGGAATAGTTCCAGCTTTTGCCCATTCAATATGATACTGGCTGTGGGTTTATCATCAATGGCTCTTATTATTTTGAGGTATGTTCCTTCAACACCTAGTTTATTGAGAATTTTTAACATGAAGCGATGTTGAATTTTATCAAAGGACTTTTCCGCCTCTATGAGATAATCATGTGATTTTTGTCTTTAGTTCTGTTTATGTGGTGAATTACATTTATTGATTTGCACAAGTTGAACCAGTCTTGCATGCTGGGGATGAAGCCGACTTGATTGTGGTGAATAAGCTTTTTGATGTGCTGCTGAATTTCATTTGCCAGTATTTTATTGAGGATTTTTGCATTGATGTTCATCAGGGATATTGGCCCAAAGTTTTCTTTTTTTGTTGTTGTATCTCTGCCAGATTGTATCTCTATCAGGATTATGCTGGCCTCATAAAATGAGTTAGGGAGGAGTCCTTCTTTTTCAGTTGTTTGAAATAGTTTCAGAAGAAATGGTACCATCTCCTCTTTGTACCTCTGGTAGAATTCAGCTGTAAATCTGTCTGGCCCTGGGCTTTTTTTGGTTGGTAGGCTATTTATTACTGCCTCAATTTCAGAACTAATTATTGGTGTATTCAAGGATTCAACTTCTTCCTGGTTCAGTCTTGGGAGGTTGTATGTGTCCAGGAATTTATCCATTTCTTCTAAGATTTTCTCGTTTATTTGCACAGACATGTTTATATGAATAATGTTCTGTGACAGTTGTATTTTTGTGGGGTCCGTAGTGATAACCCCTTTATCAATTTTTATTGTGTCTATTTGATTCTTCTCTTTTCTTCTTTATTAGTCTAGCTAGTGGTCTATTTTACTAAGTTTTTAAAAAAAATGGCTTCTGGATTCACTGATTTTTTGAAGGGTTTTTTTGTATCTCTATCTCCTTCAGTTCTGCTCTGATCTCAGTTATTTCTTGTCTTCTGCTAGCTTTGGGATTTGTTTGCTCTTGGTTCTCTAGTTGTGATGTTAGGATGTTGATTTGAAATCTTTCTAGCTTTTTGATGTGGGCATTTGGTGCTATAAATTTCCCTCTAAACACTGCTTTAGCTGCATTCCAGAGATTCTGGTGCATTGTCTCTTTGTTCTCATTAGTTTCAAAGAACTTCTTGATTTCTGCTTTTCATTATTTACCCAGGAATCATTCAGGAGCAGGTTGTTCAATTTTCATTTAGTTGTGTGGTTTTCAGTGACTTTCTTAATCTTGAGTTCTAATTCGATGGCACTATGATCTGAGAGATTGTTTGCTATCATTTCAGTTCTTTTGCATTTGCTGAGGAGTGTTTTACTTCTGTTTATGTATGATCGATTGTAGAGTAAGTGACATGTGAGGCTAAGAATAGTGTATATTCCATTGTTTTGGGTGGGGAGTTCTGAAGATATCTATGAGGTCCACTTAATCCAGAGCTGAGTTCGAGTCCTGAATATCTTCATTAATTTTCTGTCTCAATGATCTAATGTTGACAGTGGGGTGTTAAAGTCTCCCACTATTATTGTGCGGGAGTCTAAGTCTCTTTGTAGGTCTCTAAGAACTTGTTTTATGAATCTGGGTGTTCCTGTATTAGGTGCATATATATTTAGGATAGTTATCTCTTTTTTATTGAATGGAACCCTTTTCCATTATGTAATGCCCTTCCTTGTCTTTTTTGATTGTTGTTGGTTTAAAGCCTGTTTTGTCAGTAACTAGAATTTCCAACACCTCCTTTTTTTCTGCTTTCCATTTGCTCGGTAAATTTACCTCCATCCATTTATTTCTAGCCTATGTATGTCTTTGCATGTGAGATGGGTCTTTTGAATACAGCACACTGATGGGTCTTGAATCTTTATCCAACTTGCCATTCTGTGTCTTTTAATTGGGGCATTTAGCCCATTTACATTTCAGGTTAATATTGTTATATGTGAATTTGATCCCATCATCCTGATGCTAGCTGGTTATTTTGCAGACTTGTTAATGTAGTTGCTTCACAGCGTCATTGGTTTGTGTACTTCAGTATTTTTTTTAGTGGCTGGTAATGGTTTTTCCTATTCATATTTACTGGTTCCTTCAGGAGCTTTTGCAAGGTAGGACTGCTGGTGACAAATTCCCTCAGCATTTGCTTGTCTGAAAAAGATTTTATTTCTCCTTCACTTGTGAAGCTTAGTTTGGCCAGATATGAAATTATGGGTTGGAAATTATTTTCTTTAAGAATGTTGAATATTGGTCCCCAATCTCTTCTGGCATGTAAGGTTTCTGCTGAGAGGTCCACTGTTAGTCTGATGGGCTTCCCTTTGTAGGTAACCTGGCTTTTCTCTCTGGCTGCCTTTAACATTTTTTCCTTCATTTTGACCTTGGAGAATCTGATGATAATGTGTCTTGGGGTTGATCTTTTCACGGAGTATTCTACTGGGGTTCTCTGGATTTCCTGAATTTGCATGTTGGCCTGTCTTGCTAGGTTGGGGAAGTTCTCCTGGATGATATCTTGATGTATGTTTTCCAACTTGGTCCCATTCTCTCTGTCTCTTTCAGGTACCCCAGTCAGTCACAGGTTTGGTCCTTTTACGTAATCTCATAGTTCTTGGAGGTTTTGTTCATTCCTTTTCAGTCTTCTTTTTCTAATCTTGTCTGCCTGTCTTATTTTAGCAACATAATCTTCAAGCTCTGAGATTCTTTACTCCACTTGGTCTGTTCGGCTATTGATACACTTGTGGTTGCATTGTGAAGTTCTCATGTTGTGTTTTTCAGCTCCATCAGGTCATTTATGTTACTCTCTAAACTGTTTATTCCGGCTAACAGCTTCTGAAATGTTTTATCATGCTTCTTAGCTTCTTTGCCTTCGGTTAGAACATACTCCTTTAACTTAGCAAAGTTTGTTGTTACCCACCTTCTGAAGCCTGCCTCTGTCAGTTCATCCATCTCAGCTGGAGAGGTGTTGCAATCATTTGGAGAAAAGGCACTCTGGCTTTTTGAGTTTTCAGCGGTTTTGTTTTGCTTCTTTCTCATCTTTATGAGCTTCAATCTTTGAGGCTGCTGACCTTTGGATGGGGTTTTGTGGGATCTTTTTTGTTGACATTGTTGTTGCTTTCTCTTTGTTTGTTTTTGTTTTAGTAGTCAGGCCTCTCTTCCATAGGGTTGCTGCAGTTTTCTGGGAGTCCACTCTAGACCCTGTTCACTTTGGTCCCTACAGGTGTCACCAGTGGAGGCTGCAGAACAGCAAAGATGGCTGCCTGTTCCTTCCCCAGGGAGCTCTATCCCAAAGGGGCACCAACCTGATGCCAGTGGGAATGCTCCTGTATAAGGTGTCTGGTGACTCCTGTTTGGGGGAGGGGGGTGGGTCTCACCAGTCAGGAGACACGGGATCAGGGACCCACATAATGAAGCACTCTGGCTGCCCCTCGGCAGAGCAGGTGCACTGCTCTGGGGGGAATCCCACTTGCCCAGACTGCCCAGACTCTTCAGAGCCTGCAGGAAGGAAAGAGTAAGTCTGCTGAACCACAGATTCTGTGGCCACCCCTTACCCCAGGGACTCTGTACCAGGGAGATCAGAGTTCTGTCCTAAACCCCTTGCTGGAATTGCTAAAATTCCGGCCCGGTGAGGAGGAATGGATATGGATTCCACCTAAAGAAGCAGTCTGGCCATGATTTGCCACAGCTGCTGTGCTGCACCTGTAGGGAATTCCGCCCAGTCCAAACTACCCAGTCTTCTCGGCACCAGTGGGGAAAAATGGCAGTCTAGAGCCACAGTGATGGCAGCTGCCCTTCCCCCCAGGAACTTGGTCGTCTTAGGCAGTCTCCAGCCTGCTGCTAGTGGCCACCGAGCATCTGCACAGCTCTCTGCATGGGAACCAAGGCCCTGGTTGTGTGGGCTCATGAGGGGGATCTCCTGATCCACAGGTTGCACAGATCTGTGGAAAAAGCGTGGTTTCCCAGGTGGGGTAAGACGATCACTCACTGTCTCCCGTGGCTGGGGCTGGGAGCTCCGCTTTCCCCATGTGGCTCCCAGGTGGGCCATTGCTCCACTCTGCTTTTCCTCACTCTCCGTGGGTCACATCAACTGCCTAGTCAGTCCCAGTGAGAGAAGATAGATACCTCAGCTGAAGGTGCAGGATTCACTTGCCATTTTCATTCTTTTCAGTGGGAGCTGCCAACCGCAGCTGCTTCTAGGCAGCCATCTTGGCCCCTCCCCCACAAGTTTTCCTTTAACAACTTCATCTTAACTACGTTTGCAAAAACCTTACTTCCAAATAAGGTCAAATTCGGAACTACTGGGGGTTAGGAAGGATGTCAACATATTTTCTTTTCTTTTTTTTTTTTTTTTTTTTTTTGAGACGGAGTCTAGCTCTGTCGCCCAAGCTGGAGTGCAGTGGCCGGATCTCTGCTCACTGCAAGCTCCGCCTCCCGGGTTCACGCCATTCTCCTGCCTCAGCCTCCCAAGTAGCTGGGACTACAGGCGACCGCCACCTCGCCTGGCTAGTTTTTTTGTATTTTTAGTAGAGACGGGGTTTCACCGTGTTAGCCAGGATGGTCTCGATCTCCTGACCTCGTGATCCGCCCGCCTCGGCCTCCCAAAGTGCTGGGATTACAGGCTTGAGCCACCGCGCCCGGCCTCAACATATTTTCTTGGAAGGGCACCATTCAATCCATAACAACTTCATTTTCACTCACTTGCATTTTAATACTCTTTCTTGGGTCAGAATAAAGTGGTAGAGCTTATATAACCTATAGTCTCATTATGTCAGACTCTGAATATGTCCATGGGAGTGACTGTTTGTGAACTTGAATCTGTTGGGCAGAAAAAAGGTTTGGACCACTGCTGTAATATAAGCTTGTCCCGTTGGTTATCTGCTTACATCTCAAAGACATTTTGCTTCTCCTTCATCCTTAGGAAGCTGGCCCTTTAAGACTAGGTTCCACCAATGAAGTGGTTATCAACTTGGAGTGATTTTGCCTCCAGGGGACATCGGCAATGTTTGGAAAATCTTTTGATTGTGTTATCTGCAGGTGAGGAGAAGGTGTTACTGGCATCTAGTTAGTAGACGCCAGGGATGCTGCTAAATAAACAACCTGCAATGCACAGGACAGGTCTCCATGATGAAAAATTATCTTTGTTCAAAATGTCACTTGTACTGTTGTTCAAAAACTCTGCAACAATGGGTTTTGTGTACCTCAACCTCTGGGTGGCAGTGATAAAATGCTTGGCTTGAGTTTGGTGGGACTCTAGTACATCTTTCTTTCAGAATTTTTCTTTACCATTGTCTTTCCAAGAGACTTTGATATTCTCAATACCTATGCCACTCTGGTTAGTGTGATGAGGTGAATTTGAATGTAGAATCAAGTCAGTATCCCCAAAGCCATTCAAAGAGGAGTAAGAGTTCTAGTATCCCAGCTGGTCCAACTTTTTGAACCAGGTAAAGATGCATAATAACTTTCATACACTCAATGTCTAGTGATGTCCCGGGGGTACCTAGTAAATTCACAAGTGACATGTGTTTTACGAAATTAACATGAAAATCAAAATATGAATTGTGGAGTAATTTGGTATGACATTTCCTTATTTTCCCCAATCAACTTGTATTCCATTTTTAAAAGACATTGGGTGATAATTATTCTTTATATGCTATGAATGATTTTCAAACCACTGATCCAAGGAAAGTCAAGTCCTTTTGGCTGAGGCTGACCTGGGTGAGCCCTGGTTTGGGGTCTGGTTTGATCTGGAGATCTGGGCCTGGCCTCTCTTCTGTTTTCTTGGTTTCTCACTTTGGTCCTAAGCATCCTTGGGTAAATGTTTATTGTCCTTTCCTCTTTTGTATTGCAGTTTATTTTCCTATATTTCTGGCTTAAGTGAATCTCTTGATGCTTTTTTACTTATAATCCTAAGGTACTGCTTAGATGAATCAATACCCCTCCAATTTTTGGTGGGATTCCCTGATCTCTTACCTCAGGTGTTTATAAATTAATTCTTGGCTTATGGTGCCTCTAATTCTAGCTAATGTTTGCTGGGAATATTTTCTATCTATCCATTGTCTTCTTTTTGAGGTGCTGAAGGCACCTGATTAAGGAAAGCCTGTGAGGTCATTTGTCATATGTATTTAGGACCTTAGAAAAGGGACCAGTATTACTAATTGGAGAGGGATATTATTTTCCAGGATAGAGATGCTATTGGACAATGTCATTGATAATAAGCATAAAGCCCACCTAATTGCAAGTTATGAAGTATCCTATTCTTGGAATCAGGGAATGTTTTCTCTTGCTTTCATGTATCTCCTTGTATCAGTTATTACCATAATGCTGCATAACAATAATGCAATCCCACACAATTGCAGTAGCATACAGTTATGAGCATTTGTTTCTCATTTATGCATCTGCAAACCAGTTTGCTAAGGTCTGGCTGATCTGGGCTGGGCTGGGCTGGGCTGGCCTAGATTGCAGGTTTTTTCCAGGTCAGCTACACACATCTCTCAATTTTCTTGTTCCAGTGTCATGCTTGTGCCAAGACACGCTTTTCTCATTGTGATGGCAGAAATACAAGATGTAAATACTATTGACCCAAAACAGTCATGTGGCGAAGCTCACTGTCATTGGGTGCCTTAGTTACTATTGCTGTGGAAAAATTTCCCTGGAATTTAGTGGCTTAAAATAATAGCAGTCATTTTATTGTCTCCCCTGATTGATGTGGATCAGGGATTCAGGTGGGGTTCAGCTGAGTGGTCTGGCCCAGGGTCTCTCATGCAGTTACAGTCTGATGATGGTTGGAGCTGGCATCGCAGGGAGCTGCCCAGGTGTATCTCATGCTTTTCCATGTGGTCCCTGCATGAGCTCATTTGAGCTTCCACACAGCTTGGTGGCTTTAGGACTGTCAGGCCACTTACAAGGCATGTTAGAACTTGGCACAATTGTTGCAGAGGACCAAGTGGAAGGTACCTTGTCTTTTATGACCAGCCTTGGAAATTCACATAGCGTCATTTCTACTAGTCCCTGTCGGTTGAAACAGTCACAAAAACCTGCTCACTTTCATGGGGAAGAGACATGGATCCCAACTCTCCATGGGATGGATGCGAAGGTCACATTGCAAAAAGCACATGAGGGATGAGAGATAGTGTTGCAGCCATTTTTGGAAAGTACAATCTGCCACAGTGGGGCAGGGAAGTATTTTCTGCCCACAGTGGAGGGGGAGGAGAGTGGATATTGGCTAAACACCACCTCAAACTCTCATATGCCTTTAGCACTTTGTATGGGGCTGTAAACACTGTGGGTGTGCAAAAGTGGATCCTGGTTGGGCACCTAGAAATAGGGCCTAGATGGGAAGCTTGTGCAAGATGTTTATTAAGGGATTGCTCTTAGGAAAAACCTCCAACAGAGGGAGAAAGCAGTATAGGACAGGGAAGAAACTAGGAAGAAATGTGGTTTTAGGAGAAGTCTGGCTTCAGTTAATCCTGTGAAGAGCTCTAGAGTGTGAGATGCATCATACAGATTGTCTTGTCTTGAGGCGAGGGAGGTGAACTCTTATTCCCCTGTATCAGTCAGTCGCAGGTGACACTTTGCGGGGGAGTGGGGAGCGCACACCTCTCAGATGTCTCTAGCTAAGGCAACTGTTGCCTCTGCTACCATCTACTGCTTGTACCACTGAGAGCCACTTGTTTCTCACTGTAATGTTACTCTATTTTCTCATAACTTCTGCAGGGTGGATCTTCATGGTCAGAATTTTTCGGTTAGTAGACAAACTACAGTCTCCATGGTTGCACTTGGTCCTGAGGCCATACTGATACTCATCATCTTCCTTGTTTGCTACCGTTTCTAGACTCTTCTTTCTTGGCTAGCACATCTGGCTAACCAATGTGGCTAGTGTGGTGAACTTTCTGGCCCAACTTTCATCCTGAGGGGGTCTGAGCCTCTGGTTTCTATTCCCTGATCAGGCTGTGGTTGTTGTACTTGCCAGTTTATGAGTTAAAACTGGGTGTTGAAGCACCAGGAGATACCCTAGTGGGTCACCCGTCACATGTATCATGTCACACCTATTCCTTCCTGCTCCCATTAGGGAGAAGTCTCTCTACTTCCTCATATTGATCATGGTCAGACCCCCTTGCTAGTAAGACAACTCAGTTTTTTTGCCTACTCTTAGAATGAAGAGGCTAAAGCAACCTGCAGGTAGCAGCTATAACTTAATTTTAACAAAAACTGTGTTCCTTGGTGGACATATCTCTAGCCCCATGGAGCGTAAGGTACTACATGTAGGAAGTGCAAATTCCCCAAGAGACACTGGGAGTAATAATGAGTGGGGTCACTCCTGCTTGGTCCCCCAGCCTTAGTTCCCAGACCTATGCACTCTGTTTATTGGGAACCAGCCCCATATTATGGCTTTGGCTTAAAGTATATGCTACTTCCTGAAGGGCAGTGCCTCACCTGTACAGGGTGTTATGTCCAAGCTTGCCCCTTAACTATGCTTTTAAGAATTGTTCCAATGCTCAACCAAGCCAGCAGCATCTGGATGGTGTGGTAAGTAGCAGGAGCAGTGGATCACATGATCATGTGTTCCTGTGCACCTTCTTTGCTGTAAGGTGGATTTGTCTGGAGTGAATTTATGCAGGATCAGACTCTCAGCTATAGCAGTCAATTAGAGTCCTTGGATAGTAGTGGTGGCTGAGACCTGCAGGCAAGAAAGATAAATCCATACCTGAAATATTTGTCATTTCTGATCAGGATAAAATATTGTCCTTTTCAGGGTGGGAGTAAATCAACTTGTCACCGTCAAGCCAGTTGGTCTCCTCTAAGGATGGTGCCATCTCAGGGTCTCAGAATTGGCTTTTGTGGCTAGCGGCTTGGATGTGTAGCAGCATCAGGAGCTAGATCATCTTTGGACTTCAGGAGCTCCTGCTGTTGGGCCTGTGGGTAGCCTCTATCTCTGTCATCATAGCTATTCCATTCATGAGCCATTGCGTAAGCCCTGGATGGCCAGGGACAGAGGCTGGCTGAAGTCTCCTGTCCAGTGGTAGTTGAGCACTCTTCCATCATCAGTGCTCACTGGTTGGCCTTAACACACAACACAGAGCTCATGTCACTTGGTGCCTGCTCCCACAGGTCCAGCCACGTGCCCTTGGACAGACTTCCTTTTCTCCAGTCTTCTAATCTAGTTTTACCCAAGCCCCTGACCCACTGTCCAAGCCCCCGACCCACCATCCAAGCCTTGCATGACTGCCCGTGAGTCTGGATACATCTGTTTTTACCATGGGCCACTTTTCTCTTCATACAAAATGGGTGAACAGGCCTGCTTCCTGAAGCTTTGCCTGTTGGGAGGCAAGCTGACCTATCTGTGAGCCAAGCCAAGCCTTGGGTTTTTTCCTTTTCTGTCATCCAGGAATGGGCCATAGTTGTGATCTAGGAGAGAAGATGGGTTGCTGCAATAGTGGTGAGTGACATGGTGGGGGTGGGCCTGGTCATCTGCCCCTGCAGCTTGTGCCCCTCGGCCCTGCTTGTGTGAAACCTGGGGTGCACCGCTTCTACTTTATGAGGATTGTTGCTGGGCCCACTTGACCTTATGACTTGCTGGATCTGACTGTACTTAGTTCAAGATTTGCAGCTCTGCCCATAGGGTCACTTGCTGTTTCATGTTCAGATGTTCAGTTTTCACCAAGTTCCAATAACTACCAGGAGCTGTTTTCGGAATGGTATATAATCCCTTACTTACGATGGCATTGTGGCGCTCCTGAACCCTCAGGGTCTGCACTAAAATTCTCCTACTGGAGCATGCCCAAGGCTCTACACAGCACCTTCATTCACCACAGCTGCCATCAGTGCCTTGAGATGTGCCTGGTCACATGGTCCAAATGGCAAGGCTGCTTATATTGCAGCCTGGAGCTGCCACAGCTCTTTCTTGCCCTGGGTGCCACTCAAAATGGGCAGTCTTCTGTGCTACCCATTTTATAGATGAGACGTTTTGTGTTTAGAGAGGTTGAATAACTTTTCAAAGTCTCAGAGCTAGTTCCTGGTGGTTTGGGAGTCTATATGTGCCAAACTCTGCCGCTCCATGTTGCCTCTTTTACGTTTTCAGGCCTATTTCCAGGATTTCTGTGAATAGAAGGAAAACTCACCTGTGGTTGATTGCATGTGGGTGAATTGGCTTGCCCTTGAAATGCCAGATGTAGATCAGTTTTAGCTTTTCAAAATAGCCTCTGACTCAGGTAACTGCATTGTTCAAGGACAGGAGCTGGTGCCATGTCCTACCCTGACTCAGGGAGTGATTCAGACTGAGAGTTGGCTAAATCTGGAAGGATTTTTGGATAGCATTATAACCTTTTAGGTATTCATCTTATCCTTTAGCTAAGAATAGATCTGGACCATGAACAAGCCCTTCTGAAATCATCCTCCTCCACCAGAGTTCTGAACTTTCTTTCCATGTCCAATCTAGACAGTAGGGATCACTGCACGTTGAACTTTTCTTGTTCTTTGTTCTGCCCAGTTTGTCCTTGTCCGTGATGGCGTTCTCCCAGACGCATTTGGGTTGACTAGAGCATAAAGGGCATGGTTGACTCAGAAAGGTTAATTTTCTTGCCTAAGCTATTTATGTGGAAGCCAGGACTTAACCCCAAGTGGTTCAGCTCCACCGTGTTAGACTAGGGCCATACTCAATAGTTTTCTATTTACTGACAGCTATAGATGAGAAACTAACCCCTACTTGTTTAACAGTGTCTTAGAGAATTATGACTTTGGGGGAATTGTATCAGGATGAATATAGTATCAGTTTTGGATTTTATTCTACTTTATTTGATAAAATGAAGTTTTATTTGTATAAAGATTATTCTGGCAAAACTTTTAGTTTTTTTGGAACTCTGGACAGTTCTTTTAACTTTTGTTTATAGTGGCTTACAGATTAGTGGGAGGTAGACTTTAAGAAAGTATAGTAAAAATATGAACTACTGCCTTGGTGCTGTTGAGTAAGGATGAAAAATAAATCACTGAGTCCTTTCATGCTAATATCATTCATTTCATATATTAATTTCACTACCAAATATGTGCCTCCATATATATATTTACAAAATAAACATACAATTTTGACTAAAAGAAAATTTTAGGCTCCTTCCCACCTCTCCTAAGGTCTTTTAGACCACCCAATCTATTCACTTCTTGTCCACTCTGAGCATAAGACAAAAGAGTTTGGAGGATTTATTGAAATGAGCAAGATCTGAAAGTGAGAGCACCTTCCAGCCCCTTCTCCTTCATGGTTCATATTGTAGCTTCAATAATTTGCTCCCAGCACTGTTCAAAAACCATATAAGCTTATATTCAAACAAAATTAAAACTGGATTTCAAACTTCATCCCTAACTTTTGGGCTCCTATCTCTTTTTATTTTCATCACTGGAAATACTTTTGAGTCATACCTGCTTCTCCACATTGCTGAAGTGATTGCCTCTAGGAGGAAAGAGAGGGTAACCTTGGCCCTCTTCAAGTATCAACACAAGCATGGGATTAAGACAATAAATCATAATATTTAGACCATCTGATATTTGGGATTACGTTGTACTCCTGCTCCATTAGCATGGCTGATCTGAACTGACTTTAGTTACAGAAATTCTTGGAATAGATTCCTAGGTGGAAAGTGCTTTCTGTGGCTAGTGCTCTACAGAGGTCCTGACCTAGGGAGTATTGTATTTCTTACTTAGGATCAGGCTCCATTTCTCCTAAGAACTCACGGCACCCTGGACCGTTTCATTTCTAATTCTGACCATACACGAAACAGATAATGGGCCTCAAGTTTGCATGTGGACTTTCTGTTAACTACAACAGCCCCGTCTCCAGTGCGTGCTTGTGTTCCTTAGTTTCTCTCCCTGTCAGGCCTCAGCAGATGCAAAATATTTCTGAGTTTGGGCTAAAGAGTGAAAATCCAGTGTGATGCTGCCTTTGCTTTTTCCCTTTTCCTGACTGTTATAATTTGCTACGAGAAACTTGTCCAAACCAAGAAGTAATTGACATTAGACACTTGTGGTGTTAGCACCAAAGGAGGTAATGACTCCCCTGGGGAATTCAGCCTTCATTGTTCTTCACCTTCTGCTGGAAATGAGTCCCAGCTACAAGCCTAAATCATTCAGGAGTGAAAGGAGAGGTCCCAGGTCGCCTCTCTATCTTTTGACAGTAGATGAGTTCCAGATTTTTCCTTCAATTTCCAGATCTTCCCCAGAAATAACTTAAGTCCCGGAGGCCCTTTTCTAAGCAGCCTCACCCGTGAGTCATTCCTGTGCTCCCCATCTCCCACAATGATTGTATTCCTCTGTCCATTCGCAATTTTAATTATGCCTCTGCTCAATGGGCTTCCCTTCTGGTTAACTTCTCTGGGTAACTCATTAAACCTCTGAGTCACACGTTCATTATTAAAGAGAGGACAAATATGAAAGAACAAAAAGGAGCTGTGTCCCGGGAGAAACTTCGGGGTGGATTACTGTGGTGAAGTGTAGCTGAGTAGCTGGAGGCCTTAGTTGCCTCTTCTCCCCTTTCAGGATGTGCCCTGCATGGCAGGACACATTGCAGGACTTAATACGGTGAGATCATTGTTGTGGTTGGTTTTAATATGAGGGTTTTTTTGATGTGTGCTGTTGTAGGACACAGTTTGCAATTCTGGTGAAAGTGCTTCCCTCCTATTTAACTATGCCCTCTAAACTTAGGTGGTTTCATAACAATGATGGAGCTACTAATTAAAAAGAATTCCAGTCTTCACTTGTGCCTCCGAAAGAACGTAGGAGGGAACCAATTCATAACCCATAGAGATACTTCTCAATATTCACTTTCCTTTTCCATCACAATTGTTCTAAACCAGCTCCCACCCCACCCCTACCCAGTCTACCAGGCAATATCTTTCCTTCCTTACCTCTTTCCCAAGGTAAGTTGCTTTATTCTTTCACCCTTGGATCTCCCTTTTGTAAAATGGGGTTCATGGTAGTACCTGACTGATAAGTTGTTGTGAAGATTAACTGAGATAAAACATGTAAATACTACCAACAGAGTGCGTGGAACATTGAAAATGCTCCAAATGATGAGATGTTATAATGTTCAATTCAGCCTCCCCAGCCTCAATTTTGATCTTCTCAGTGGAAACACTAGAGGAAAAAAAAAAAAACAAACAAACCTGGAAGCTGAGGAAATGGTTCCTAAAGAATAATAACAATGGATATCATTTACCGAGTGTGACTCACGTCCCAAGCTTGTGGAACCATTTCTGTGCATTATCTTTAATCCTTACTGCAACCCTGAGAGAGAGACAGATGCTATTATTACCCCTATTTCACAAATGAGGAGACTCAGACTAAGAGCGATGAAGCAACCTGCCCTGGGCCACAGCTTGTAGGCAGAGGAGCTGGAGTTCAAACTCTGGCCTGACTGACTTCCAAGTTCATGGTTTAATGGCTTTGCAAAAAGCTGCAAGCCAGTGGTGCAGCATCAGAAAGGCCAGTGTTCTCTGCATGGGTTTTGACTCACAAGGGCCATGACCCCCTGCTCAGAGACATAGGGCCTTGATGACGACTGGCCTGTCCTTGCAAACAGCTGCCAGGTTGGAGCCAGACCCAGCAGGGTTGGGTGAAACCACCTGGCCTGTGCTGAGGTGAAGTCTCTGAAGGCCTCCTTGGTTTTCAATGAGAGACAGAGAGAAATGTTTTTTTTTTTTTTTCTGCAAAGGTTGGCATTTATTTCTTAATAATCAGTTTTAAAAAATGTATGTAGCCTCCCTAATCAGCAAAACAAAGGCTTTCTGTACTTTTATGCATGCTAGAAACTACTAATGAGTTCTTGGGGATTTATCACTGACTCTGGAACAGAAGTAGAAGCCAGTATATCTGGAGTCAGTAAAAACAGGTTTTGCCAGGTACTTCGGCTGCAAGGGAACTTTTAAATATTCCATACATCCAGCGCTGCATCTGTCCTGGGGAATTTGAGGATGAACTGATGTCCTGTATAGGATGCCTGGTGCACACTTTTCTCTTCCATGTCCTGGAACCTTGCGGGTGGGCCCTGTGCAGTCCTTTTAGATGTGTCATCTCAGGTGGTCTGCCATCTGAGGGTCTTCTTTCTGAGTAGAGAACCAGTTACACAACTCAGTTTCCCCAGAGGCCAGAATGGAATACTGAGCTTTGCACCAAGTGTAAGGGCCAACATACTCTGGGTTCTCAAGAGTTAGCAGAAAAAGGGGCTGCTGCAGCCTTGCGCACTGATTGATGCCTGTTTTTTTGTGCACACGAGAGTCAAATACCATTATTATTAGTGGCAATTCATTAGTATTCCTCTTCTTTGTCCTCTTCTTCTCCTTCTCCCTCTCTTTCATCTCCTTCCTTCTTCCTCTCATCCTCCCAATTTTCCTCCTTGGTTTCTTTTAACAATAAAAGTATGTAGAGCAAGAGAGTATGTCAAGAAGATTTGGCAGATCATTCACTCATTCATTCATGTACTCATCCATTCATTTCTTAGACATTTATAAAGCACTTACTCCAAACTAAGCATGGGGTGGAGCTACAAATTCAAGTAAGAAATCTTTCTTATGGGATGTGCACAGTCTAGGAGGGAAGAGGCAGACGTCTGACAATTACAAGAAGTAACATGTTCTGAGGACTCATTATGTACCTGGCATTGTGCTAAGTTACCCTTTAACCAGATCATCTCATCTAATCCTCATAGAAACACTCTGAAAAGAGTTTTAGCATTTTATCGTCTTGTACATGAGGCTGAGGCAAAGACAGATTAAGTAATTGGCCCAAGGTCACACAGCTAGCAGGCCACAGATCTGACTTGAACCCAGGCAGTCTGATTCCAGAGTCAGTGTTATTAACAGCTCTGCCACGGCCTCCCTCATAATCACAGCACACTGTGACAAGTGTCACCCAAGTGGGATCCAGCAGAAGTGAAATTTGAACCTAGTCTTGAAAAGTGAATAGGAGTTTTCGAGACTGAAGAAGTCAGGGAAGATCATTGCAGGCCTAGGGAACAATGTGAGCAGAGACAGGAACACAGAAGACCCAGTATCCACAGCCCATAACCAGGAGCAGTATCATGGACCCATGTGTCAAGGTTGGGGACAGGCAGGGAACTGGAGAAGAGACCAAAAAAACAGCTGGACAGCTGTGCCTACACTGCAAAGGACTTTGAGTTGATTGCTCATGAGAAGGACTTTTGTCCTATAGGCAGTGGAATGACTTGACACCTTCTAAGAAAAGAGGGGAATGATTTGACTTGTATATTAGAAAAGATGATCATCATTTAAAACTAAATGAAGAAAATATCACACAATCTTTGGGTGTCAGTAATATGAATAGTAGGATTTTTTCCCTTTTGTTACTTTATATATTTTCCAAATTATCTTTAATGAACTTGTCTTGCTTATTTAAATAATGTGCATATCCTTTACATGCATGTGCATATACACATGTAAAGGGTATGTGTGCTGGAGAAGAGAGTTGTGAATTGGCGGCAGTGGAGAGGGAGGAGTGAAGTTGGAAGGGAACTTTCATGAGACTACGTAGAAAGCAACTGGGAGTGTCAAGGCTTTGGTGAAAGTCAAGGGCTTTGGTTATCAGCGACCAGATATAACTTGCTTCTGCTGATCCTTAACCCCACTTGAAGGGCCTCGCAGGCACTACACACTTCACAATGAATGAATGAATGAACAAAAGAAAATGAAAGCAATGTGGTTGGAGAAGAGGGCATGAATTTGAGGAAGATTTTGGAGAGACAACTAGGAATCACATAATGGTGCAACGAGGATGAGATTTCTACTTTAAACATCGGGAAAGTTGATCACCCTCTTATCTGTGATAGAGAATGGGAGGAAATTCATGAAGTGAGAAGCAAGAGATGATGAAGATTTTGATTTTGAATATATTGACTTAGGGGTTAAATTGATAAAACAAATTTAACTCTCTGTTGCAAAATCCAAATTGGATATAGAAGACGGATGAGCTAGAGAGAGTGTATCTTCAACGAAGACAGCCCTGAAGGAGAGCTGCTGCTGTATGGGAGGGCAAGTGAAATGCAGTTGAAAGCTGTCTTCAGAACCTTCCAATCCAGTTTCTGCCACCTCCATTGTCAGGGAATGTCTAGTTGTCCACATAATTTATTTCTAACTACATGTTTTGGTTACTTGCTGTTTAAATATATTGCATGCACACTGATATGGTTTGGCTGTGTCCCCACCCAAATCTCATCTTGAATTGTACTGCTCACAATCCCCACGTGTTGTGGGAGGGACCCAGTGGGAGGTAATTGAATCATGGGGGCAGTTTCCCCCATGCTGTTCTCATGATAGTGAGTGAGTTCTCATGAGATCTGATGGTTTTATAAGCATCTGGCATTTCCCCTACTGGCACTCATTCTGTCTCCTGCGGGCCTATGAAGAGGTGCCTTCCACCATGATTGTATGTTTCCTGAGGCCTCCCCAGCCACGTGGAATTGCGAGTCAATTAAATCTCTTTTCTTGATCAATTACCCAGTCTTGGACATTTCTTCATAGCAGCATGAGAACGGACTAATACACACACCAAGTGCACAAATAGTAAGTTTATAGTTTGTAGAATTTACATAAAATGAACACAGTTCTCTCATCTCCACCTGGACAAGAAGAGATCACTCCCAATTTCAGCACACCAGAAATCTTCTTTGTGCCCCCTCTCAGTCATTATCTGCCACCCATCAAACATAAACACTATTTAGTCTTATATTGCCATACTCTAATTTTGTCTGGTTTTAATCTTTATATAAATGGGATCATACAGCATGCTATCTTTTTGACCTTTTCCCCTAAACATTATGTTTATGAACTCTATCATCCTGAGTTGCATAGATGCAACTCCATCGTAGCTAGAAGTGTAAGCTTTCTTTCCATGTTTTAAATAATTCTTAGAAGGGCATTTCAAATGCCCCCTTCTTCTTTCAGTATTTAATTGCTTTCATGGTCAAAGACTTTAATGTGTCTCACCATGTTCTCTAAGTGGCAAGACAGAAGCAAAACTATGTGTTAGAAATGTGGGGATTTCCAGCACAGTCAGGAGCAGAAACTAGGGGATTGCATTCTAATTATTTTTCTTCCTTAAAGTTCAAATGTGGTTAGAATTGTGACTGACTAGCTCAATATGCCTTCAATTTTTGACCAGATATATTACATGTTTAAATAAGAACATATCTCCCTTTTAACAAAGTATCATTTTTACTGATATGTACCAATATAACCATTTGCTATAACAGCAACTCAAAGAATTTCAGATGCAAAGTTTTATTTTTTAAATCAATAGTCTTTATGTTTTTAGGGCAGTATGAGGTTTACAAAATATTGATCTGAAAGTACAGAGAGAGTTCCCACACATCTCTTTTCCCTCTTCATATAGTGTCCCCTATTATTTACATGTTATATTAATGGAGTACAAGATGCAAAGTTTTAAAACTGAGTCAGAGGTAAATACTTCCCAGGTGGCAGTAGCTCACAGCATAGTGATTTTTCCTGTGAGAATAGCAGGGAAGGCATGGACGGGATAGAGCATTCTACTCAGAAGCACAAATGCAGTTATTATGGATCCATGCCAATACAAAGCTTCGATTAGAAACAAACATCAGAATCTTAAAACACCTCTTAAATTAATCACCAATGTGTTACTCCTGGTTATACAAAGCCCAAGGTGCAAAGTGTTCACAGGGAAGAATGTTTCTGTTGGAAATACCCTTGGGACTGGTGGAGGAGGAGAGCATGGTACCATGTTCTTCTTCTTCTTCCTCTTTTTTTTTGGTTTGCAAGATTTAATAGAGTGAAAACAGAGCTCCCATACAAAGGGAGGGGACCCAAAGAGGGTAGCCATTGCCGGCTCGAATGCCTGGGTTTATATCCTGGTCATTGTCCCTACTGCTGTGCTCTCAGACAATAGATGATTGGCTATTTCTTTACCTCCTGTTTTTGCCTAATTAGCATTTTAGTGAACTCTCTTTACTACATGATTGGTCGGGTTTGAGCTAAGCTGCAAGCTCCGTGTTTAAAGATGGATGTGGTCACCTTCCCAGCTAGACTTAAGGATTCTTAGTCGGCCTAGGAAATCCAGCTAGTCCTGTCTCTCAGTTCCCCCTCTCAACAGGAAAACCCAAGTGCTGTTGGGGAGATTGGCCAATGACTGCTTTAACTGCTTCCTGCTGAATTGGGGTGTAGTAGGGGTTGTGTTGTTGAGATTTCCTCAGGAGGAGTGCCTTTGATGTCATCAACATCAGAGCGTGGGCTAGCAGGCCGGTTCAGGGGTCCGCCGTAGATTTTAGTCATGCACTGCATCTGGGGCTCCATTTGAAGAACCATTTGTAACTTTACAGCTTTGATTCTGGAAGAGACAAGCTTAACAAGGAGGTTAAAGATACAGGGTCCAAAGAGGAGTAGCAATATTATAGCTGCTAGAAGTCCTAAGAAGGGGAGAATCCAGGGCATGCATTGGCTGAGGAGGCCCCAGGGTCCCTTGTTTTGAAGCTCCTCTGCTGTATGTTGTATTCAGTCTCGAATTTCTTTAACTTTCTTGGTGACTATTCTGGATTGGTTAACATAATAACAGCATTCTTCCCCTAAAAATAAACAAGTTCCCCCTTTTTTGGCAGTTAGCAAGTCTAAAGCTCTTCGATTTTGAAGGACTACTGCTGCTAGGGAGTTAAGTTGATCTTGCAAGGTGACCAGGGAGTCAGTGACCTGTTCCATGTTACCATTTAGTTCTTGAGATAGTTTGTAGAACTGAGTAGAGGTTGTGATACCGCCAATGCCAGTACCTAGTCCGCCTAGCACTCCTGCTCCAATAACAAAAGGAAGAATGGGTACTCTTTTGTTGCGGGGCTTAGGTACGACATAATTGTATAAATCTTGTTCAGTGTAGATGGTCATGGGGGCACTAAGAATGAGAGGAAGCACACAGATTCTGAAGAGCCATTCAGACAACGATAGGCTGAGGTACCACAGACAAAAAATGTTCCTGAGGGTAGGCAGACTATTCGTGTGGGAGGAGTTACCCACCTGATGCATTGGGAGTTGGTTGTGTCTATAGTATGGCTAAATTTTATACAGGTGAGATTTGAAGTATGGGTTATTTCCAGATTGGAAACATGAGGTCCTACTAAAACGGAAATGGTGTTTATTTCTGTGCTGAAGTTGTTCCATTGTTCAGGTACAGGGATTGAAATGTATGGCCTGAAGTGCAGGGGGGTATTTTTTTGGCACACTTCACAGGCCCTGACTATCTGCTTGATAGTTTTGAAAAGGCCTGGTCCAGTAAATAATGATTTGGCCATCTGATGGGTGCTATCAATGCCTAAGGAAAGGTTTGGTGAAGGGTTTTAAGTAATTTCCATTGGTTAGCTGCTGGCAGAAATATTTTTCCTTTATTGATGGCTAGCCATCCTGAGGGGAGGAAACTATGTCCTCCTGAGGTTCCCCATTCTATTTCTTCTGAGTTCTGGGGCTTGGTTTCCCGGAGGGGGTTACCCCACACTAGGGGTCCTTCTATAAGCATTTCTAATGGAGGGTTCCGCCTTGCGGCTCTTTTGGCTTCAATATCCGCTTGGCGATTGCCTTCTATTTCCCTTTCCTTTCCTTTCTGATGACTCCGGCAGTGTAAGACTGCCACCTCTTTAGGTTTCTGTACAGCCAATAACCTCCTAATGGCTTCCTAATGTTTGATAGGTGTTCCCTCGGAAATTAGGAATTCCCTTTCTCTCCATGTTGCTGCGTGGGCATGGAGGACTAGGTAAGCAGACTCAGAGTCTGTAATATTTTACCCCTTTTCCTTCTTCTAATTCTAGTGCCCGAGTGAGGGCTATTAGTTCCGCCAGCTGAGCACTAGTTCCTGGAGTAAGGAGATTACTTTCAAGTATTCCATTATCACTGACCACTGCATACCCCGCTTTTCGAAGTTCTTTTTCTACAAAGGAACTTCCATCAGTATACAAGTTGAAGTTGGGATCAGTCAAGGGAACCTCTAAAAGGTCCCCTCGAGCGGCATAGGTTTGAGCAGTTACTTGATGACAGTTCTATCTTTTCTTCATCGTCTGGAAGAAATGTGGCTGGACTGAGTTGCGCAAGTGCACAGTCGCAGCACTGACCCTTCAAGTAATAGAGCCTGATATTTAAGTAAACAGTTGTCTGACAGCCACAAGTCTCCTTTAGCAGCAAGTATGCCGTGCACGCCATGAGATGTCCACATGGTAAGATCTTTTCCCTGTATTATTTTAACTGCTTCAGATACTACGACTGCTACTGCCGCCACTACCCATAAACAATGAGGCCAACCCTTTGCCACTACATCAGTTTCCTTACTCGGGTATGCCACGGGTTGCAAACTCATTCCTTGGACCTGTGTAAGGACTCCTAGAGCTATTCTTGTTTTTTCTGTGACATATAAAGAAAAGTCTTGGTCCACTGGCAAGCTTAACACAGGGGCTTGGGTTAGGTCCTTCTCTAGGGCCTGGAAAGCCGCTTCTGCTTCAGGTGTCCATCTTACTAAATGGGTATTGACTTTCTGAGTTTCCTTAGTGTATATAATGGCCTGGCTATTTCGCTGTACCTGGGGATCCGTATTTGGCAGAAACCTGTTATGCCAAGGAACCCTCTTTGTTGCTTTAGGGTTTTGGGATGAGGATAACCCAGTATAGGCTGGATACATTCCTCACTGAGGGCCTTGGTGCCTTTGGATAATTTTAGCCCTAAGTATTTAACCTGCTGTGAGCAGAGCTGAGCCTTTGGTTTGGAAACCTTGTAGCCACAGGTGGTGAGGAAATTTAAGAGTGCTTGGGTGTCTTGATGGCACGAGGTTTCTGAACTGGCGGCTAAAAGTATATCATCCACATACCGAAGGACAAGAGTGTCCAGGTATGAGAATTGGCTCAAGTCTTGGGCTAATGCCTGACCAAATAGATGAGGGCCATCCCTGAACCCTTGGGGTAAAACAGTCCAGGTGAGTTGAGACGGTGGGTTCCAAGGATCTTCAAAGGCAAACAAGAATTGAGAGTCAGGATGTACAGGGATGCAGAATTAAGGTCCAGGACTGGAAACCACTCTGCTTCCTCTGGTATTTGGGAAAGCAGAGTATAAGGGTTGGGTATAGCTGGGTATAGAGGGACAGCAGCCTCACTGATAATCCCGAGATCTTGCACTAACCTCCACTGTCCGTTGGGTTTCTGTACTCCTAAAACTGGAGTATTGCAGGGACTATTGCATGGTTTTACTAGGCCTTGGGTTTTTAGGTCCTTAACAATTTTTTGAGTCCTTGTTGGGCCTTGGGTCTAAGGGGGTACTGCCTTTGGTAGGGAAAGAAAGTGGAATCCTCCAGTTTAACTTGAATAGGACGGGCATTCTTTGCTCATCCATGTGGTCCTTCTGTTGCCCAGACTTCAGGATTAATATCTTCCTCAAGCAGGGGACAACAAATGGGCGTTCCTTTTCCTCTGTTCAGGTGTATAGTGGCCCCTGCTTTTGCTAGAATGTCTCTCCCTAACAAGGGAGTGAGGCTTTCAGGCATAATTAGAAAAGCATGTGAAAAGAGTAAAGCTCCCCAGTCACAACTCAGTGGCTGGGAGAAGTATCTAGTGACTGGCTGTCCTAGAACCCTTGGATAGTGACAGATCTGGAGGACAGTTGTCCGGGACAGGAGATTAAGACTGAGAAGGCCAAGCCAGTGTCCAGGAGACAGTTTACCTCCTGGCCCTCAATGATCAAGCATACCTGGGGCTCTGTGAGAGTGATGGCATGGGCTGGCGCTTGCCCCAGGCACCCTCAGTCCTGCTGCTGGATCATCTGGTTAGTGGCTTCTGACTCAGGAGACCTTCGTCTCCTGGGGCAGTGGGCCTTCCAGTGATTCCTTGACATAAGGGGCATGGATGAGGGGGCACCTTCTACTTGGACAATCTTTTTTAAAGTAAAGTGTCCTTGTAGACTGCACTGGAAGCAAGCCCTATTAGGCATTCGATTTGCCCAGTTTTCCCTTTTCCAGAGCCTCCAAAGTCCGCTTGCCTGAGGGCCGTGACTAAAGCAGTGGCCTTTTTAAAATCCTGTTTGTCCCGTTCCGCCTGCTCCTCCTGATCTCTATTATGAAAAATCAACGTTGCCAAGTTCAGTAGGGTTTCTAAGGTTTGCTCCGGGCCTAAGGTGGACTTTTGAAGCTTTTTTCTAATGTCTGCAGCTGACTGAGTGATAAACTGATCCTTTAAGATTAGTCAGCCTTCAGTAGAGTCAGGTGACAGAGAGGTGTGCTTCCTCAATGCCTCCCTTAGTCTCTCCAGAAAGGCGGTAGGATTTTCTTCCTTTCCCTGTGTTATAGTGGACATCACTGAGTAATTCACAGGCTTCTTCCTAGTTTTCCTTAGTCCCTCTAGCACGCAAGTTAGCAAATGTCTGTGACACCAATCTCTGTGTTCTGATTCTGTGTCCCGATGAGGGTCTATCTACACTGGGAACTGCCTGCTGGCCTGTGGTGAATTGTTCTCTTTCCTCTGTTGTCATCCTATCATTGACCTGACTTAGATACCAGAGATCGCCAAACTCTCAGGCTGCAGTTATGGCGGCACTTCTCTCATTTAGGGTTAGTGTCTGATTTAGCGGTAACATTATCTCTCTCCATGTCAGATCAAAGGATTATCCTAACCCTTGTAAAACATCAGTATAGCCATCAGGGTTATCTGAGAATTTACCTAGGTCTATTTTAATTTGCTTTAAGTCTGAGAGAGAAAAAGGTACATGCACTCTGGCTGGGCCTAATTCTCCTCCTCCCACTGCTTGGAGGGGGCATAATCGGGGAATATTGGCGCTCTGCTTCATTGTTTACCCCTTTGTCTATCTCCTTTTGGACTGAATGGGTTGTAGGGGAGTCCTTATTAGTTGGGGAAGGAGTCAGGGGGGCGCTGGGTTAGGGAGGTAGACTCTGAGGGCTTCCTGTAGGGCATAAATCATACTTTTTACGTAATTGCGAGTTGTCTCTTAATGAAAAGAAAGTTTGTACATATGGCACTTCACTCCATTTGCCTTCTTTTCTACAAAAGAGGTCTAGCTGTAAGATGGTGTTATAATTTATACTTCCCTCAGGAGGCCAGGTTTCTCCCCCTTGGAGGATATCGTGGCCAGGCGGTACTGCAGAAGAATATAAGTCATTTCTTTCTTAGCGTCTGAGGGTCAAATTGGTCCCAATTCTCCAGAGTACATCTTAGGGGCATTTTTGCCTTGGGGGAAATGTTTCCCATCTGAAGAAAGAACACAGGGATGCCAGCAACCCCTAGTCATTTTCCGATGAGCGTTAGTCATACGGCATCCTCTGTGGTCCTAATGCTTATTCCTTTCCAGAGCATGTAACCACCTATGGACTTCTGCTTATCGGATTAGTGACGCTCACCGATGTAGCAGTCCTGCACCCCTTTTCCGGCGTTTCTTGACCACAAAGAAAGGAGTCCAGGCTGCTGGATTCTAGCGGTCCTTTACCAGCGTGCCCAACATTGCCTTTGTGCTCAGGGGTGAGTCCTAGAACTGGACTGAGTTCCTGAGTATTTCATAACAACCCAGCTGCCCCATCAAGATGCATCCCCATGAACAACAGCTCCTGTGCAAATTCGTTTCAGAGACCATATAGGTAACATGGTACCATGTTCTAAGCAAAAAGCCGTCTCTTCCCTAGGTGATCCTTAATGGCTCTGGAGAGGATAGCCTTAGTTAAAACTTTGTTACATTAATAAAATGAGCCAATAGTAAAAGATATTCCCAAATGTCTTGTTTTCCTTGTTAATTTTTTTTAATTGTGACAAAATACACACAACAAAATTTACCACTTTAACCATTGTTAAGCATACAGTTCAGCAGCATTTAATACCTTCACATTGTGCAACCTGGTATTATCCTTCTCCAGAACATTTTATATCTTACAA
The DNA here is from genome assembly GCF_007565055.1 of Rhinopithecus roxellana. Lineage (NCBI taxonomy): Eukaryota > Metazoa > Chordata > Mammalia > Primates > Cercopithecidae > Rhinopithecus > Rhinopithecus roxellana. Next base: position 93,096,170 of record NC_044560.1, on the reverse strand, counting down.
CATTAAAACTGCACTTACCAAACAGTAACTCCTACTTCCTCCTCTCCCCTGCCCAGTCCCTGGAAACCATCATTCCACTTTCTGTCTCTATGAATTTTATTACGCTAGGTACCTCATATAAGTGGAATCATACAGTATTTGTTATTTTGTGACTGACTTATTTAACTCAGCACACTGTCTTTAAGGTTCATCTGTGTAGTAGCATGTGTCAGAATTTCCTTCCTTTTTAAGGCTGAATAATATTCCATTGTATGGATATACCACATTTTATTTATCCATTCATCTGCTGATGGATATCGGATTGCTTCAATTATTCTCTGTTTTGTAACTAGAAAGTTACTCTTTAGCCAGATATTTCACCTATTATCAAAAAGCTATGGCTTCCTTGCATTCTTCAGAATAAACATAAAATTTCCTGCCAATAACTTTCAGATGCCATAATTGTACTAATTTATGTTATGGTAACAACTCTAGACACTGAGAATTTTAGGTTTCAAAAATAAATCAGAGGTAGATTCCATCCTCAAAAAAGTATGGTCTAGCTGGCAAAATAAATTAGGCACACAGATAATGTTAATAGTTTGTCTGTGTGTAGAGAAGATGGGGAAGGGGGCCTCAGAAAGTGATGTGGGAATATTTGACTGGGCAGACTAAAGAGATCATTGAATTCAGGCTCAGGAATTTGGACTCAAGATAGGTAGTGGGAAGCCACTGAGGATTTCAGATTGTTTTGATTTTTATGGATTACTTTGTTTCTTTTCTATTTAATTTTTTAAAAAATTATGCAAAACATTTACATGCTTTTGAACTTAAAACTATAAAATATGATACATTCAAAGAGATCCAGCTTCCACCTAAATCCCCTTCCCATTGTTCTTTCCTTTCTCCTATAGGTAACCCATTTTATTAATTTTTGGTTTATCTTTCCATTTCTTCTTTTTGAAAATATAAGCAAATATGTGACCGGGCACGGTGGCTCACGCCTATAATCCCAGCACTTTGGGAGGCCGAGATGGGCAGATCACAAGGTCAGGAGAACAAGACCATCCTGGCTAACACAGTGAAACCCCGTCTCTACTAAAAAATACAAAAAAAAAAAAACAAAACAAACAAACAAAAAAAAACTAGCCAGTTGTGCTGGCGGGTGCCTGCAGTCCCAGCTACTCGGGAGGCTGAGGCAGGAGAATGGCGTGAACCTGGGAGGTGGAGCTTGCAGTGAGCCAAGTTTGCGCCACTGCACTCCAGGCTGGGTGACAGAGCGAAACTCCATCTCAAAAAAAAAAAAAAAAAAAGAAAAAAGAAAATATAAGCAAATATGTATATGTATTTATCTTCTTCTTTATATTAAAAAAAGTAGCATATTATGTTCATTCTTCTGAATTTTGTATTTTCACTTATATTCCTTCATATCAATATATAGAGATTTTCCTCCTTTCTGTGTCTGAGAATTATTCATATTATTCTCAATTTTATGAATGCATCATAATTTATTCAACTAGTTGCCGATTGATGGACACTTGGGGGTTGTTTTCAGTTATTTACTGTTACAAATTGTGTTTTGATAAATAGCTTTGTGCATGTATCATTTTATATATTGCTAGTGTGTCTTTGGGATAGATTCATAGCTTAAAGGATCAAGGCTTAGGTAATTTGGCCATACATTGTGACAAAAATTCCACAGGAGTTATACCATTCTGCATTCTTGCTAACAATGCATGCAAGTCTCTGATTCTTCACAGTCATGCCAGTAGGGTATGTCATTAAACTTTTGGATTCTTGCATATCTAATAAGGGGAAATGGTGTCTTGGTGTAGTTCTAATTTGCATCCACAGAAACTACTGATATTTTAGGGATAAATCAGTGGACCTTAACAACTTTAAATGTGGAGGCCAATGAGAATGAGAAGAGTAAAAGGATGAAAACATCAAGGAGAGCAAATATAGGTGACAGTTTATCATTTGAGTTGCTCATGGGACACCCATATAGATGTGTTAATTGTGCCTTTGGATCTAAGAAAGACATCATACATCCACATAAAGATGGTGGTTGAAGTTGTGAGAATGCATGAGACTGCCAAAGCTGGAAATGTAGATAAGAAGAAGAGCAAGAAAATATATTTCTAATACAGCCACAGTTGGATAAACCAAATCATCTTCTTTCTCTATGTCCTTCCTCCCTTTTTATATTATTTTTGAGATTTTAATTTTTATTATTAATATTATTTTCAGACTTAGAGGTGACAGATCTGCTGTGTCCTCTACTGAAATACTTGAGAAAAGAATGACAAAGGAAATTGGTGGATTACACTTGCCACTGAAAGTGTGGTCCAGGGATCCAGTAGCAGGAAGATCACCTGTGAGCTTGTTAGAAGTACAGAAGTTCAGGCCTCAGCCCAGATCTATGGCTTAGAAACAGTGTTTTCTCAAGATGTGCGGGCAATTCATGGCTTCTCCATGCCCTGTTGATCAGCTGGACTTTGCTGGACAAAATAAAAAGTTGTCTGGTTGTGCCTTAAATTTATAATTCTAGATCATAACCGGGTGCTCTGTATTTTCTACTATGTTTCTCTAGTGGGCCTGTTTTCACCATCTCAAGGTTATTACTTCACACTTTTTCCCTGTCTGCAAATTTCAGTTACCCTCCCTGCTTATTCTCAAACCATGTCCTTCCCTATTTTATGTAGAAAATTGAAGCCATCAGATGGGAATTCCCTCATACTTCCACCACCAAATTTATCACCATGCTGGCATTTACACCCCCTTGCCTTCTTCTCTGTAGTGTGATGGAAGAAGTGTCCCTTCTTAGATCATAGACCACTCTTCCTGTGTGTGCCAGGATTCTATTCCCCTTCTCTAGGATGGGCTCCTTGGCCATCCTCTTCCAGTGCCATCAATGGCTCCCGCTTTTCTGGATCATTCCCATCAGTAGACAAACCTGATGACATCAACTGTCTTTTAAAAACCACCTCTTCCTTGACTGCTTGCCCTACTCTACCCACTGCCCCATTCCTTTGCTTCCCTTCACAGCAAAACTTCTTGAAAGAGTTGCCTTCATGCTGTCTGCCTTCTATCCACTATTCAGTACTTTTCATCCTGGCCTCTAACTCACCACACCATGGAAACTGTTCTTGTCAAGGTTATCAGTGACCTCAATGATGTCAAATCCAATAGATACTTTCAGCAAAATTTGACACATTTCACCATCTTGAAATGTTCCCTCTTGTGGTTTTTGGGACACCATACTCTGCTGGTTTTCCTCTTCTACCTGACCTTTTAGTGTTGATGTTTTCTCTCTTTCTCTCTCTCTCTCTTTCCCCCTCCCTCCTTCCCTTTCCTCCTGTCCTCCCCCTCTCTCTCCTCTATCTTTCCCACTTCTCTCTTTATCCTCTCTCTTTATGCTCTCCTGTTGTACTTGTGCCCTCTCACTTCCTCCACCTTCTCAAATCTTTCCTTTCATTCTCAATTTTTTTTCTTTAGAGGGAACATTTATTTTATAGCTCCCCATAACTTTCCCATTCCCTGTTGCCTTATACACAACGTGTTCCATGCATTTACATTGACTACCTGGCCTCTGTGGCCATTTGTATTTGGGATCACTCTCCTAAGCCACATATTGTAGATATTTATGTAAACATTTTTCTCTCTTTCTTGATAGTATGTTCTCTAAGAGTTCATTTCACCAACAGTGCCTAGCATAGTGCCTTGAGAATAATAGAAATAAAATTTATTGAATAAAATAAATAAGCAAATACATATATACATGCAAAGATTCTTGAAAATCTGAAATGTAAACATTTTCACTTTAAAGAGGGTATATAAGAAAAATGCCTGGAACAGTGTTGGGCATCTAGTGGGCATTTGGGGTTTTTGGTTAACTAATTGAATGTTAGCAATCTGTAGAATTTCTGATATGACAAATAACTTAATGACTCACTCACCATTTAGAAGTATTCTGAAGTATCTTAATCTTTAATTTCTTAAAATTCAGCTCAATCATGTATTTCATTAGAAGTAGAAATATGAGGCAGAGAATGTCAGGATATCAGAAAAACATGATTGAATATTTAGTGACTTCTGACATAAATGCTGTTAAGAATAAAACAAAGTGTTTTACATTAATGTGAGTATATCTTTTATGTATGGTTCAAAAATCATTTTTAATTAATATTGCTAAATGAAAATACTAATAGCCTAAGGCTACATGCCTCAGACTAAAGTAAAATAATCAATAATGTGATCAAGTTATCAATAATGAAAATATATTAATAATGAGAATTGAAAAATGGGAAATAAAAAATAAAGAAAAATAAAAAAAGAAAAATGGGAAATAAAAGCAGTGATTTGGAGATGGAAGACATATATTTAGCTTAATAACCTCAGGCAAGTCCTGTGTCTTGGTTTTCTTAGGTCTAAAACAAGAAGATTGGATTTAGCTATCTCTAAGTTCTTTTCCAGCTATAAAATCTTTGCATTCATGCCGGGCGCGGTGGCTCAAGCCTGTAATCCCAGCACTTTGGGAGGCCGAGAAGGGCGGATCACGAGCTCAGGAGATCGAGACCATCCTGGCTAACACGGTGAAACCCCATCTCTACTAAAAAATACAAAAAATTAGCCGGGCGAGGTGGCGGGCGCCTGTAGTCCCAGCTACTCGGAGGCTGAGGCGGGAGAATGGCGTGAACCCGGGAGGCGGAGCTTGCAGTGAGCTGAGATCCGGCCACAGCACTCCAGCCTGGGCAGCAGAGTGAGACTCCGTCTCAAAAAAAAAAAAAAAAAAAAAAAAAATCCTTGCATTTATGTAATAAATAAAGGGCTACTAGTTATATGATCCTGATGTTTACTTTTTCAGTGCATGTTTGATTCTGTTCAGAGAAAATACCTGGTAAGCCCTGATGGAAACCATCTGTTAGAAAAAGAAGGAGACAGAATCGTGGGGCTCTGTTGACTTCCCTGGTCTCACCAGCAAAGAGAAGAGGTGTAGTAATTTTTAAAAAGGAAGAAAGGAGAGAGATCAAAGTGGGAGAAGGAAAAATAACTCTCCTCTTTCCTCTGAGAGACTGTGGTGGCTCTTCCACCTTTCCGGAGACTCATCAGCACCTGTCTTGTGGACAGCACCACATCTCTAAATTCTAAGGTTCTAACCCCTCTGTTCCCAAATTCTGGAGTTCACTAACAAAGTGGTTTGCATTCTTTAAAAAAATGAAATGAAACCAAAGAGGGACATACAGAGGACTTCCAAAATAAAATGCTAGATCTTAAATTGGGTGCTTGGTTTATGAATTATTTTGTATTGATCAACTTTCCATTATAAAATAAATGAATTAAAAATATATATCACAATAAAACAAAAAGAAGAGCCATTCTCATTTAAAGAGAGGCCTTATCTCCAGAGAAATAATTAGAGGCCATTATATATCAATCCTAAAGGGTTTTAGTAGAAACCCTTACTGCCCCCTCTGAGGTATAAGGTAAGCAGAGGTAAGCAAGCAGGGTAGTGGCAAAGATCACATGTGAGAAAAAGAATGTGAAGAGGAAAATAGAAGGGATCTAGATATTTGATGAAGTCCAGAAAGGCTGACTTTGATATGAACAGCAGCATTTCAATCAGGCTCATGAGAAGCTCCACAATGCAGAAGTCAAAGAATATGATCTTTCCTTTGAGCAAAGTCTGATGAAAATTCCTAGAGTGGGACTTAGATTCCCCCATATTTTTGTATTTAGGTTATGAGAATGAGATTAAGAACCAGATTGTCACTAACAGAGAGCAAAATCTCAGCATAATTTTCATTGTGTGGAGTTCAGAAATGCATTTGAACTGCAGGCTTCATCATTTGTATCTCTGACCCATTTGCTTTTATGCCTGGAGGAAGGTCCAGGCAGCCACTAACTGCTCAAATCCTTCCATTCTGACTTGCTCTTCCTCTGTCAGTTCTCATCCTTACTTTCTTTTTGAGTGTTCTAGATGGCATTAATAAACATTCATCAGTGGCTTGGTTACACTAAATTATCTTGGTTCCCTTCCCACATTACTTCATCTTCCCCTGACCTTACTCCTTCTCCTGGACTCATTAACACTCATTCTTGGCATTCAGTAGATGTTGACTGAGAACTTACTATGCATTAGTTACTGTTCTAGGTGCTGGGGACAAATGGGTGAACCACATATATGTGGCTTCTGCATTGATGCAGGGTGTGGTATGGTGGGGAAGGAGAAAGTAGATGTTAAACAGCCTTCTACAGAGGTTAATACATATTTTAGTCCATGCCATGTAGAGAAGATGTGGTGCTATGAGAGACAATATCAGGGGTGACCTACTCAAAATAGAGTGGTCAGGAAACTCAGCTGTGAGGAGGTGGCATTTAAATTCATACTGACTGACTAATGAGAGGGAGCCAGGCAAGTGAAAGAGAGGAGAGCGTGTTCCATGCAGAAAGTAAAGTAGGTGCAAAGTTCAGGAGAAGAAGACTGTGGCACTGGAAGACCTGAAAGAAAACTGGTGACATACCCCAGACACATACAGTGGTGTTAACAGATAAAAAATATGGTTGATTTGTTCACATAGGGAATACTTTGTGCAGATCTGAGGACACTACTCTTAAGGTGCTGGCATGAACAAGTGCTCATGATTGGTTGTTCAGTCTCAAATGTATGGCATGACTCTACATATACAATGTACCAGTTAGGATTCTCAGTTGCAAGTGCTAGAATGCCCAATCAGAACTTTCTTAAGCAAGATACATATTTATTAGTTGACATGTCTGAAAAGTCCATGACCGGGGATACCCTCAGGCCTGGCTTTACCAATAGTTCAAATGTTTTAGACTGACACTGTCCACTAGAGATAAAATGTGAGCCATATGCATCATCACTTCAACATGTAATAAAAATAAAAATTATTGGTGAGATATTTTACATTCCCTTTTCCTTCTACGTCTTTGAGATGCAGTGTGTCTTTTGTACTTACATCACATCTGTGTACTGGTCACATTTCAAGTGTTCAATAGCTACATATGGCTAGTGGCTACCATTTTGGACAGTGCAGGTCAAGGCCTTCGATCTTCTCAGTTTCAATTTGATAATTACCTAGATTGTCTTCCTAGTAGTCTAAGCAAAAGCTTCTTTGTGTCTCACTGGCTCTAAAAGAGTCCTGTGACCACCTTGAAAAAACATCATGACCAGGAAGAAAGTGCTGTGCCCAGCGGTTTAGAACTAAACTGCATGCTGTACCCCAGGACTGCAGGAGAGGGGTAGGCTCCATGTGAACTCTGTGTATAGAATATATATTTATTATTTTTGGCCATTTATCTGACTTTGGATAATAATGTTGGGGGATCAATTCTCCCCACATAAAGAGGACTGGCGAGAAGACTATTAATGTATTAATGGAGGTTATCTCTGGAAAGAATGATTTCAGGGGTTATAAATGGTACCACTTTTATTTTCTGTTTTGTAGATTTGTTTTTAGTTTATTGCTACTAGTATGCACTGTTTCATTTTTATTTGTGCTTTTAATGAAGAATATAAACATAACTTTCTTTCTTGTAAAAAGGTTGGGACCAAATAGAGGGAATGATCTAATACTGGGGTGACCAAATGTCTTGGTTTTCCTAGGACAGCCCTGGCTTATACCAGTGATTATAGTGTAATTATTAATTGAACTCCTTTTACCTCCAGCGTGTCCCATCATAAGAACATATGGTCATCCAATATAATAATACTTTAAAACCATCATGGGTACTGATATGGTTAATTCAGACCTCACAAATACCTTGAGATAACAGAATGATTTGATAGATACACCTTGAACCCCAATAAAAGACAGAGTAATCACACCTTGTGTTTCTGCATCATCAGGAAATGAGACACTCCAAGAGTTAATTTTTCTAACTGAAGCTTGCCCTGTAAGCATCAAAATGTTTTAACATTTAACTACTTTTAATGGAAATATTACTCTGGGATATTTTATATTTTCCCACCTTCTTAAGTGGAGTAGCCAAACATAATGGAACTACTTCTTGTTGACACAAGTTATTGCAGAGCTTTCCACCTGGTGGACAAAAGCTCACTGGTGTGTTATGAATGGATTACAGGCATGTAGAAATATGATCCTTCCATCTCCACCTCTCAGGGAAGCCAGGCTGGGCTTGAGGGGTGACAGAATCCCCTGGATCAGTTGCCTCTGGCTGTTTTCCTCCATGAGTCATCTGAATAGATTCATTTTCTGTATGCATCTTGACTTGCAAAAGGTTAGGAAGCATTAGTTACTGTTTTGTGTTGTAGTTCAGAGATTCTGGCAGGTCACCCTCCATCCTGGGGTTACAGGGGGTGATTTACATTTACCCTTGAGCTGAATTTCCCTGAGTTGACTACTTCTCTTTGCTCTTCGTAGCACTCTTCCTTTTTACTTTGCAGGCAATTGCCATTGCTTGTTACTGTCTTTTCTGTGTAGTCTGCTCTCTTATTTTACACAGGTTTGTTTAGGTTAGGTGAAATATACTTGAGTATAGCTCGACTCCCTTAACGGAAGATTTAGTAGTAGCTGTTCACATTGTTGTCTTCTAAACTCATTCCTGTGCTGTTGCTATGCTCCAGGTATCTAAGATGATCTTAAATATCACGTTATGTTTCCTCATTAGAGATGGTAGAAGTCTTATAGAGGGCTCTTTATTCTTAGAGTTAGTTGTGGTTTATTATATATATATATCATTTCAAGAAGACTAAATTGCTAGATGATACAGTATTACAGGAAAGAAAATAATATTTTACACAAACACATATTTACATGCATATATATGTATACAGAGAGAGAGAGAGTGAGAGAGATATTTATAAAACATGGAGGACAGTTATGCCCTCTTTGCAAACTAATTTCAGAAAGGTCAGTTGTCATGTTCACTCAACAAATAGTCCCTTGTTGCTATTCTGAAGCTGAATGTCCTTCTGGCTGGACAACTGGACTCAGCCAATAAGGCATTTCTGATGCTTTTGTGTTCTTATGCAAGGATGGACCTTTTCCAGCATTGTAAATGACAGCAGGAAATACTCAATGGGCCACAGGAAGTAATTGACATCATCTGGGATTGTCTGGCTCAGAAGTTAAAAGTAAGGACTTTAAAATCTGACCTGGGATTGAATTCTAGTTCTAGCATATGTTAATTCTGTGGATTAGACGAGTTTCGTAATCCCTCTGAGTCCCACTTCTCTCACTGAGTTGTTATGAAGATGAAATGAGAACATGTTTGCTGTTAGCTAAGCATAATCTTTGGCTAGTGGTGAGTGGTCACTAAACTGTAGTTTCATTGTCATTTTTACTAATAATAATATATGGAGCAGTTAATGATTAACCAGAAGACTTACCTTTGGGGAAACTAGAGTATATAATCAAACATAAGTATAATATTTTTGTAATTGGCCTAATTTTGAGTAATTAGTTGGCTATCATATTTCTCACTAAGTAGTGACATGTATGAACAATTCTGAAATTAAATGGACTAGAAAGCCTCTAGAATTATTTTATTCTTCACTATCCATGGTGTTTACTATGTGGCATCATATTCTTTGCCAGGCAATTGCAGGCTGGTAGATGCTTTCAGCAAGACAGTTGTCCTGGATTATAACTGACTGATAGTTTGATACAGATTCTGCCCTCCACTTTTTGAAAAATTGGTACATTATTTGTACTTTACTTAACTCCTATAGGATTTCCCCCATATATCTTACATTTCTCAAAAACAACAGATAGAGGTGTTTTTGGAACATCTGTCATTCCTAAAACTCTTTAAGCAAGTTTCCAAGAGGGCAGTGATTACCCTGACCAACTGCTATACCTTCTTCTTTTTTTTTATTTTTTTATTTTTATTTTTTTATTATACCTTAAGTTCTAGGGTACATGTGCACAACGTGCAGGATTGTTACATATGTATACTTGTGCCATGTTGGTGTGTTGCACCCATCAACTCGTCAGCACCCATCAACTCGTTATTTGCATCAGGTATAACTCCCAATGCCATACCTCCCCCTCCCCCTCCCCATAATAGGTCCCGGTGTGTGATGTTCGCCATCCCGAGTCCAAGTGATCTCATTGTTCAGTTCCCACCTATGAGTGAGAACATGCAGTGTTTGGTTTTCTGTTCTTGTGATAGTTTGCTGAGAATGATGGTTTCCAGCTGCATCCATGTCCCTACAAAGGACACAAACTCATCCTTTTTATGGCTGCATAGTATTCCATGGTGTATATGTGCCACATTTTCTTAATCCAGTCTGTCACAGATGGACATTTGGGTTGATTCCAAGTCTTTGCTATTGTGAATAGTGCCACAATAAACATACGTGTACATGTGTCTTTATAGCAGCATGCTTTATAATCCTTTGGGTATATACCCAGTAATGGGATGTCTGGGTCATATGGTATTTCTAGTTCTAGATCCTGAGGAATCACCATACTGTTTTCCACAATGGTTGAACTAGTTTACAATCCCACCAGCAGTGTAAAAGTGTTCCTATTTCTCCACATCCTCTCCAGCACCTGTTGTTTCCTGGCTTTTTAATGATCGCCATTCTAACTGGTATGAGATGGTATCTCATTGTGGTTTTGATTTGCATTTCTCTGATGACGAGTGATGATGAGCATTTTTTCATGTGTCTGTTGGCTGTATGAATGTCTTCTTTTGAGAAATGTCTGTTCATATCCTTTGCCCACTTTTTGATGGGGTTGTTTGTTTTTTTCTTGTAAATTTGTTTGAGTTCTTTGTAGGTTCTGGATATTAGCCCTTTGTCAGATGAGTAGATTGGAAAAATTTTCTCCCATTGTATATGTTGCCTGTTCACTCTGATGGTAGTTTCTTTTGCTGTGCAGAAGCTCTTTAGTTTAATTAGATCCCATTTGTCAGTTTTCGCTTTTGTTGGCATTGCTTTTGGTGTTTTAGACATGAAGTCCTTGCCCATGCCTATGTCCTGAATGGTATTCCCTAGGTTTTCTTCTAGGGTTTTTATGGCATTAGGTCTAACATTTAAGACTCTAATCCATCTCGAATTAATTTTCATATAAGGAGTAAGGAAAGGATCCAGTTTCAGCTTTCTACTTAGGCTAGCCAGTTTTCCCAGCACCATTTATTAAATAGGGAATCCTTTCCCCATTTCTTGTTTTTCTCAGGGTTGTCAAAGATCAGATGGTGGTAGATGTGTGGTATTATTTCTGAGGGCTCTGTTCGGTTCCATTGGTCTATATCTCTGTTTTGGTACCAGTACCATGCTGTTTTGGTTACTGTAGCCTTGTAGTATAGTTTAAAGTCAGGTAACATGATGCTTCCAGCTTTGTTCTTTTGACTTAGGATTGTCTTGGCAATGCAGGGTCTTTTTTGGTTCCATATGACCTTTAAAGCAGTTTTTTCCAATTCTGTGAAGACAGTCGTTTGTAGCTTGATGGGGATGCCATTTAATCTATAAATAACCTTGGGCAGTATGGCCATTTTCACGATATTGATTCTTCCTATCCATGAGCATGGTATGTTCTTCCATTTGTTTGTGTCCTCTTTGATTTCACTGAGCAGTGGTTTGTAGTTCTCCTTGAAGAAGTCCTTTACATCCCTTGTAAGTTGGATTCCTAGGTATTTTATTCTCTTTGAAGCAATTGTGAATGGAAGTTCATTCATGATTTGGCTCTCTGTTTGTCTGTTACTGATGTATAAGAATGCTTGTGATTTTTGCACATTGATTTTGTATCCTGAGACTTTGCTGAAGTTGCTTAAGGAGCTTAAGCAGATTAAGGAGATTTTGGGCTGAGATGATGACGTTTTCTAAATATACAATCATGTCATCTGCTAACAGGGACAATTTGACTTCTTCTTTTCCTAACTGAGTACCCTTGATTTCTTTCTCTTGCCTGATTGCCCTAGCCAGAACTTCCAACACTATGTTGAATAGGGGTGGTGAGAGAGGGCATCCCTGTCTTGTGCCAGTTTTCAAAGAGAATGCTTCCAGTTTTTGCCCATTCAGTATGATATTGGCTGCGGGTTTGTCATAAATAGCGCTTATTATTTTGAGATACGTTCCATGAATACCGAATTTATTGAGCGTTTTTAGCATGAAGGGCTGTTAAATTTTGTCAAAGGCCTTTTCTGCATCTATTGAGATAATCATGTAGTTTTTGTCTTTGGTTCTGTTTATATGCTGGATTACATTTATTGATTTGCGCATGTTGAACCAGCCTTGCATTCCAGCGATGAAGCCCACTTGATCATGGTGGATAAGCTTTTTGATGTGCTACTGGATTCGGTTTGCCAGTATTTTATTGAGGATTTTTGCATCGATGTTCATCAGGGATATTGGTCTAAAATTCTCTTTTCTTGTTGTGTCTCTGCCAGGCTTTGGTATCAGGATGATGTTGGCCTCATAAAATGAGTTAGGGAGGATTCCCTCTTTTTCAATTGATTGGAATAGTTTCAGAAGGAATGGTACCAACTCCTCCTTGTACCTCTGGTAGAATTCGGCTGTGAATCCGTCTGGTCCTGACTTTTTTTGGTTGGTAGGCTATTAATTATTGCCTCAATTTCAGAGCCTGCTATTGGTCTATTCAGGGATTCAACTTCTTCCAGGTTTAGTCTTGGGAGAGTGTAAGTGTCCAGGAAATTGTCCATTTCTTCTAGGTTTTCTAGTTTATTTGCGTAGAGGTGTTTATAGTATTCTCTGATGGTAGTTTGTATTTCTGTGGGGTTGGTGGTGATATCCCCTTTATCATTCTTTATTGCATCTATTTGATTCTTCTCTCTTTTCTTCTTTATAAGTCTTGCTAGCGTTCTATCAATTTTGTTGATCTTTTCAAAAAACCAGCTCCTGGATTTTGATTTTTTGGAGGGTTTTTTGTGTCTCTATCTCCTTCAGTTCCGCTCTGATCTTAGTTATTTCTTGCCTTCTGCTAGCTTTTGAATGTGTTTTGTCTTGCTTCTCTAGTTCTTTTAATTGTGATGTTAGGATGTCAATTTTGGATCTTTCCTGCTTTTTCTTGTGGGCATTTAGTGCTATAAATTTCCCTCTACACACTGCTTTAAATGTGTCCCAGAGATTCTGGTATGTTGTATCTTTGTTCTCATTGGTTTCAAAGAACATCTTTATTTCTGCCTTCATTTCGTTATGTACCCAATAGTCATTCAGGAGCAGGTTGTTCAGTTTCCATGTAGTTGAGCATATCCAGCCAAACTAAGTCTCATAAGTGAAGAAGAAATAAAATCCTTTACAGATAAGCAAATGCTTAGAGATTCTGTCACCACCAGGCCTGCCCTACAAGAGACCCTGAAGGAAGCACTAGACATGGAAAGGAACAACTGGTACCAGCCATTGCAAAAATATGCCAAAATGTAAAGACCATCGATGCTAGGAAGAAACTACATCAACTAACGAACAAAATAACCAGCTAATATCACAATGACAGGATCAAGTTCACACATAACAATATTAACCTTAAATGTAAATGGACTAAATGGTCCAATTAAAAGACACAGACTGGCAAATTGGATAAAGAATCAAGACCCATCAGTGTGCTGTATTCAGGAGACCCATCTCACATGCAGAGACACACATGGACTCATAATAAATGGATGGAGGAAGATCTACCAAGCAAATGGAGAACAAAAAAAAAGCAGGGGTTACAATCCTAGTCTCTGATAAAACAGACTTTAAACCATCAAAGATCAAAAGAGACAAAGAAGGCCCTTACATAATGGTAAAGGGATCAATTCTATAGGAAGAGCTAACTGTCCTAAATATATATGCACCCAATACAGGAGCACCCAGATTCATAAAGCAAGTCCTTAGAGACTTACAAAGAGACTTAGACTCCCATACAATAATAATGGGAGACTTCAACACCCCACTGTCAACATTAGACAGATCAACGAGACAGAAAGTTAACAAGGATATCCAGGAATTGAACTCATCTCTGCACCAAGCTGACCTAATAGACATCTATAGAACTCTCCACCCCAAATCAACAGAATATACATTCTTCTCAGTACCACATTGCACTTATTCCAAAATTGACCACATAGTTGGAAGTAAAGCACTCCTCAGCAAATGTACAAGAACAGAAATTATAACAAACTGTCTCTCAGACCACAGTGCAATCAAACTAGAACTCAGGACTAAGAAACTCAATGAAAACTGCTATACCTTCTTCTGTTTGCTGTTGCAAAAGTACTTACAAGAAGGTAGTGTTGTAGTTTCTTCTCAAAGATGTAGAGAGCTGGGAAGGATTGTTCCTAAACTTACAGTGAAAAAAAGTCTTTACGAATAGCAAGTTCACAACTTTTCTTGAGCTCATTGGAGTCCTAAGGTTGCTGGGTACCCAGCAGGCCCAAAATCGAGGAAGAGCTAGGTATCTTCAGGGAGAAATGAGATATGAGCTCTGACTTACCTGAGCAAGAAACATACCTGTATGAATTCAGCTAAGGTGGTTGTTGAATAGGTGGAATCTGACTTAATGCACTCTAGTAGAAGAGGACAAAGCCCTGGGGATAATAAATAAAAGGAGATCAGACTTTCTTGTACTCATTTCTCCATGAACCACATCACAGGTTCACAGAAATGGTTGGGAGAGTCTACAGAAACTCTCCCTTGTAGTGAATTGCTGAAGGAGAGGAAAAGAAACTGCTATGAGAGAGGTGAGAAATTCTACCTGGACCCTTCTTCCCTACCTCCCCTATGAACAGAAGCCTTAATTAGTGTGACATGTATGTAGAAGGGAGCAAACATTATCACTCTTAGGATACTGGTGAAATCCCATTACATCTGAGATAAGGGAACAGGGAAAAAAATCTTGACTCCTGGGGAAATGGTGGGTATACATTCTGGATTTAGAAGTGACCCAGGGGAAGGATGGGATCACTGGGAAGGCTGCTGCTTCAGGACTCAGTGATATAGTGCTTGCCTAAGACTACAGCTTAATCAGAACAATAGAAACCATTCCCCCCCACACCCCCAAACCAGGCTATCAAGAGAAGGCAGAAAAAGAAAAGAAAAGAAAAAACAGAAGGAACCAAAAAAAAAAAAAAAAAAACAAAAACAAAAACCAGCTAGCAAAATAGATTTTAATTTAACCATATCAATAATGACATTAAATGTGAATGGTCTAAACATACCAGTTGAAAGATGGAGATTGTCAGATTGTATAAAAAATTAAGAACCAACTATACACTTTCTATAAGAAACCCACTTTAGATGTAAAGACAGATATGTTAAAAGTAATAGAATAGAAAAAGATATGCTGTACAAACACTAATCAAAATAAAGCTGAAGTCTTTATTTTAATATCAGACAAATGAGACTTTTAGAACAATGATTATTATCTGGGATAAAAAGGAACATTAAATAATTATAAAGGGCTTAATTATCCAAGAAGACATAACAATACTGAACATGTATGTACCTAATAACAGAGTTTCAAAATACATGATGCAAAAGCTGATAGAATCAAAAAGTGAAATAGATAATTTCACAATTACAGTTGAAAACTTCAGTGCTCCTTTTTCAGTAAATAATAGAACAAATGGAAAGAAAATCATTAAGAATGTAGATGACTTGAGCAATTACCAACCAACTTGACCCAGTTGATATTTATAGAATACTTTACACAACAACACTTCTTTCTAAAGTGCATATGAAACATTCTCCAAATGATACTATATTCTGGGCCATAAAGCAAACTTAACAACCTGAAAAGACTAGAAACCATAGAAAGCATAGTGATGAACTATAATGGAATTAAGCCAGAAATCAATAATATAAAGATAAATGGAAAATCTTCAACTGTATGGAGATAAAACAACACACATCTAAATAAACCATATGTCAGAGGAAGCTTAAGACAATTAAAAAAAAGCATTTTGAACTGAAAGAGAAAGAACTACAACATATCACAATTTGAGAAATGAAGCTAAAGTAGTGTATAGATGGAAATTTTTAGAGTTAAATGCTTACACTACAAAAGAGGAAAGGTCTTCAATCAGTAAGGTAAGTGTCCACCCTAAAAAGAAAAAAACTAGATAAAGAAAAACAAATTAAAACTGAAGCAAGCAGAAGGAAGAAAATAATAAGAGCAAAAATCAATGCATTTGAAACAAAAAAGCAATTTGGATATATCAATCAAACCAAAAACTGGTTCTTTGAAAGATCAGTAAAATTAGTGAACTTCTAGGCAGACTGACCAAGAAAAAAGAAGATATAAATTATCAATATCAGAAATGAAAGAAGGGACATCACCCCTGACCCTACAGACATTAAAAGAATAATAAGGTAGTGCAACAAACAACTCTATGCCCATAAATTTGACAACTTAGGTGAAATGAACCAATTCCTTGAAAGACAGACATACTCAAGTTCATTCAAGAAGAACTATATATCTTGAATAGTCCCATATCTTCTAGGGAAATTGAAGTTATAGTTAAAAGCCTTCCAAAAACAAACAAAAACCAAACCAAAACAAAACAAAAATGCAAGGCTAGTTCAACACAGGAAAATCAACCAATAAAATTAAATATATTTACAGAACTAAAGAAAAGAAAGACCATGATCATCTCAATAGATGGACAAAAGGCACTTTAAAATTAATAATCTATTCATGATTAAAACTATCTGCAAACTATGAATAGAAGGCAACTTTCTTAACCTCATAAAACGCATCTACAAAAAGGTACAGCTAAAAATACACTTACTGGTGAAAAACTAAACACTTTCCCCTTAATATAAAAAACAATGCAAGATGTTCTGTCTTATGACGTCTATCTGACTTTATATGGAAAGTCCTAGATAATACAATAAGGCAAGAAAAAAAATAAAGGCATAAAAATTTAAAAGGAAGAAAGGAAACAATATCTTTTCACGTGTAACTTTATTGTCTTTGTAGAAAAACCCAAAGGATCATTAAAAAGTTTCTAGGACAATAAGTGAGTTTAGTAAGGTTGCAAGATACAAAGTCAATTGTATTTCTTCATGCTAGTAATGAACATATGGACTTTGAAACTTAGAGAGCAATTGCCTTTACAATAGCACCGAAACCCACAAATTCTTAGGTATAAATCTAACAGAAATAATATTCAGGATATGTATGCTAAAATCTAGAAGATCCTGGTGAAAGCAATTAAAGAACAGTAAAATAAATAGAGATGCATACTGTATTCATGGATTGGAAGACTCAATATTGCTAAGATGTCAGTTTGTCCCCATTAAAACAAATCTGAAAAAGAACAAAGTTGGAGGACTCAGACAGTACCCAATTTTGAGACTTGTTACAAAGTTATAATAATCAAGAAAGTGTAGTGTTGACAAAATGATAGATACAAAAATCAGTGGAACAGAATTGAGAGCCCAGAACTAGACCCACACAAATATAATCAACTCATTTTTGACAAGGGTGCAGAAATGATAGTCTTTTCAGCAAATGGTGTTGGAACAATTGGATATCTATATGCAAGAAAATGAACCTCAACACATACCTGACACCTTAAAAAACAACTGAGAAAAAGATCATAGATCTAAATATAAAAGATAAAACTACAACACATCTAGAAAAAAATCATAGGAGAAAATATTTATGATCTTTGGTTTGGCAAAGAGTTTTTAGATACAACATTAAAGGCACAATCAATAAAAGAAACATTAATTAATTGAACTCTAATGAAATAAAAATTTTGCTCTGTGAAAGACAATGTTAAAGGAATAAAAAGACAAGCCACAGATTGTGAGAAAATATTTGCAATCACATATGTCATGAAGGACTTGTATCCAGAATATATAAAGAACTTACTTCAGCAAGAAAGTAAACAACTCTATAAAAAATGGGCAAAATATTTGAACATATATTTTACAAAAGAAAGCATATAATGGCAAATAAGCATATGAAGACACACACAAAGTTATTTGTAATTAGGGAAATAAAAGTTAAAACCACAATGAACTATCATGCATATCAATTGGAATAGCTACAATTAGGAAAAAACAAACCTGACAACACTAAGTGCATGCGGGCAAGGATGCAGAGCCACTGGAACTTTTTCGTGTTCTTGTTAAGAATGCAGAATGGTACAACCACTTTGGGAAGCAGTTTGGCAGTTTCTTATAAAATTAAAGATATACTTATTATAGGACCCAACAATACCACTCCTTGGTATTTACTCAAGTGATTGAAAACTAGTGTTCACTTAGAAACCCATACATGAATATTTATAACAGCTCTACACATAAACACCCAAACTGGACACAACTGAGATGTTCTTAACAGGTGAACAGAAGTGATATACCCATGAACACTATTCATCTGTAAAAAGGAACAAGTATTGATTCATGCAACATCATGGATGAATCTTAAATCTATTTTGCTAAGTGAGAGAATCCAGACCCAAAAAGTTCATGTTTTACTATTCCATAGGATACTTTAGAAAAGGCAAAACTATAGCTATGGAAAATGCATTGCCAGGGGTTGGGGTTTTGGGTTGGGGTTGACTGCAAGGGAGCAGTATGAGGTAACTTTGTGGCTGATGGAAATGCTTTATATGGTACTGTGCTGGTGGCTACAAAACTCGATGTAGTTGTCAAACCCATAGATCTGTACACCATAAAGTGTAAATTTTGCTGTGTGCAAATTAAGAACAAAATCAGTCAGAATACTGAGGAACCCAAGATGTAATGCAGAATATGACAAATGAATCTAAGTGCATTGCACATGTATAACAGAAACTCATTGAAGAGGATGAGGAAGAAGGGAGCTGACCTAAGTAACTTTGGAATCCTATGAGGCTAAAGACAAAAAGAACTGTACGCAGATGCTGTACTCTACATGATAAATTTGTCCTTCACAGGGGTATGTGTTAGCCATTCTAAAACTATTTTACATGTATACTAGGAATGAACAAATAAGCAAATATATTATTGATAATAAGACCCAGGTGTCTGTCTGAGAAAGAGTTACTAATAAGCAAAGCAGAATGATGGAGTGAATCCATGGTGTTTGATTAGAGTCAGAGGTATCAGTATTAACTCATGTTTATACATATACATATACAAACACATATACACACTCTCACACATATACACTGATACATATGGAAATATAGGTGTGTATTCATGGATAAATATACATACATATGTTTCCTAGCTCTGTCTACTGAGATGGCCTAAAAGCAGTGACATCCCAGTAGCAGTGAGCACATCAGATTCCCCGATCTTGGTCTGTAAATGCTATTATTTAATAAAAGGAGCCAGGACTCCTTGAAAACATAGGCTCCAGGACTGGGTAGGAAAATTACAAGATGAGCCTGGAGCATCTTCTGGTGCTAGAAAGTAAAAAAGTACTGAACAACAACAACAATGGGAATATGCAGAGTACTGGAACCAACCTGAAAAAACTTTTATTGGCCAAAGCTGGAACTATTTGGGTCAAAAAAATAAGCAAGGATATATTGGGTTATAACTCAAAGAATAAAATAACTATCCATGAGTCTGTGTTGATAAAAATAAAAGTTGAATAAACTGATTATTTGATGGGGAGAAAGGACAGTTCTTCCTTACCAGAAGAATTCCAATGAATAAATAGAAGTGGGGGAAATAGAAAATCACCCCAAGAACACTGCAGTCATAGTTGCTGCAGACAGTTTACCTGATAGCTGTTAAACTAATGGGTATAAGTTTGAGAAACATGGCGTTTGCATAGTCTCAAAGTATTTGAGACTCCCAATATTTATCAATTACAAAGGGAAAAATAGTAACTCCATAGTGGAGAAACCTGGCAGATACCACCTTACCCAAGGGATAATGTGGGGTCTCACTAAATTGCTCAGGCTGGTCTAGAACTCCTGGCTCAAGCAATTCTCCTGCCTCAGCCTCCCAAAGTTCTGGGATTACAGATGTGAGCCACCTCGTCCAGCCAATAAGACATATTAAGAGCATGTCTCCCTTCCCCAGTTTGATGCACTGAGAAGGGTGCACCATTTCTGTGGCATTCTTGCCAAAACTCCATAATCCCAGTTTAATCACGAAAAAACATCAGACAAACCCAAATTGAAGGACTGTCTACAAAATACCTGTCAAGTACTCTTCAAAAGTATCAAGGGCAAGAAAGAAAAGGAAAGACTGAGGAATAGTCACAGATCAGAGCAGACCAAGGAGAAATGACAACTAAATGCAATGTGGGATCCTGAATTGAATCCTGGAATGAAAAAGGACATCAGTGGAAAAACTGGTAACATTAGAGAAAATTCTGTAGGTTAATTAATAGTATTGTACCAATCTCAATTTCCTAGGTTTAATAATTGTACTATGGTTATGTAACATGTTTCTGTTAGTGAAAACTGGGTAAAGGGTATATGGGAACTTGTACAATCTTTACAAGTCCTCTATAAGTCTAAAATTATTTCAAAATAAAAAGAAAAAATGTAGGGAGAGTATTTGATGAAATAGCCTGAAGGAAAGATGAAGAATCCTCTATACTATAAGAGACACTTTAGACTGTGAGTGAGACTTGTGGAAGAACATTTTGCATACCACCTGGGCACTCCTGTAACCCACTAGTCTTTGGACTATAATTTGAGAATTACTGTAATGGGGTCATCTGACCCAACTCATTTAAAGACATCCTATTTTTAGGGATATTATTTAACTCTTTCTTTAAAATTGCTTTAAAAAGCAATCTATGCTTTTACAAACCTTTTTTTTTTTTTTGAGACAGAGTCTCACCCTGTCACCCAGGCAGGAGTGTAATGGTGCAATCTTGGCTCACTGCAACCTCTGCCTCCTGGGTTCAAGTGATTCTCCTGCCTCAGCCTCCCGAGTAGCTGGGACTACAGGCACACGCCACCATGCCTGGCTAATTTTTTTGTATCTTTAGTAGAGACAGGGTTTCACCATGTTGGCCAGGCTGGTCTCGAACTCCTGACCTTGTGATCTACCCGCCTCTGCCTTCCAAAGTGCTGGGACTACAGGCATGAGCCACTGTGCCCAGCCTACAAGCCGTTTTTAAAAGATAATTATTTCATCCTTCTAAGAGAGGTATGAAGTTTTTTTTTCTCCTTGCTTTTATGGACTGTGATCACTGGGGGAGAAGGGTTGCAAACTGGTGGTCCCTTTTCTGATTCCAGTTGTTTTTAGCTACACAGCTTTCAGCTTTTTTCATTTTTAAAAGGTAGATATGTAGAGAGGCAAGAACACTCCAGTTCTCTTTTGCTTATGCCAAGCTACTTTGCACACTTACATTATTTGATTGGCCCTGAAGGCACATAAGTTTTTTAGCCCAGGTGAATGTAATAAATTACATGTGATTTGGGGTGTTTATTCACTATTCTCTAGTCATAGCTCTTTTCTAGTCTGACAAAACTTTCTAATCCTGTCAGTGTGGTTCCTTAGATTCCTCTTTGGAGTTATGGCCTTAGATTTGCTTTTTAATGACTTTGCTATGTTTGTCTTGCAGCATTTTTGGGTAGACTATGGGTTGCCACAAGAGAACTCTACCCCACCCCCAAAACACACACACATAGAATTTGTTTAGCCAGAATACACAAACTGACCAGAAGCCAGGTGGCCTGTCTCAGTGCAGGATTGGGTGGCTCCCAAGGGTGCCCATTTGGGAGATGTCAAATGGAGGATCTCACCAGATCAGAGAAACTCATTTGTGCTACACCACACTCCTTTTGTACCAGAAGCTTACAAGACTGAGGGAAATACTCCAATCACTTTGCTTAATACTTCCTAGAAGGGAATTCTTACCAATATCAGACTCTTCTAGTTCTTGAACCCAAACAGCCTGACAAGGCTATATCCTCGCCTGAGACAGAAAGCTGAGTCAGACTCCAGAAGCTGGTAGCTGAGCAGAGTCTCTGCCTCCAACTTTCTAGTGTGCTAGAAAGCTGAAACCCACAGTGGCTTATCACTAGGGTGGTCAGAATTAGCCATGGAGCCTTAAAGATACACATATGCCAAGACCCTCCTGTAGCAACTTGAAAGCATCTATATTTTCCCTAAAACTCCATAGGGTTTTTGATACACAACCTCAAATGGACATTCAGGCTGCAAGCAACTTTAGCTAATGTATTTTTAAAATTTCTCTTAATATTCCTTTTTTTTGTTCACAAATTTATGACTATTCCACTTAAGGCACTAATGGGGGCAGTTAAGGCACTAATAACTTCACAATGGGGGAAGTTCCCAGCATGGTGACTAGAACATAGTAAGCTCTCCATAACTGCTCATCTCCTTCCTTTCCTCCTTCTACTTCATTTGGACCTTATTTTGATCTGCTGTTTCCTTCCCCTACAAACTGAGGTCATAGCCTCCCCACTGCATTATACTTAATATTGATCAGGTGTTTTGATGAGCACTGTGTTTAGCTTGAGTGCCACAAATAAAGTGCCTTTTGAAGAATGATGTGAAATTACAAAGAATAGAAGCTAGTTTGGGTGACAGAATTAGGTCCCAGATGTCAGCCCAAAATGATGGGCTGATTCTAATATGAAACGTAATAGGGCTAAATGTAAGGTCTTGTAGTGGGGTCCAGGAAATTAACTGTGTGAGTGCAGGTCAGGGGAGGTGTGTGGCTTGGTAGCTGCAAATATAAAAAGTACTAGGGAGTTGAAAATGATAGTTGTATGGCTTAGGGCACAGATTCAGTTGCTGTCACAAAGACCTAATAGAACAATGGCTTAAATAAGCTAAACGTTTATTTCCGTCTCATAGATTGAGAATAAACAGTATGGGGTGAAATGGCATCACCAGGGATAAGATCCTTCTATCTTGTTGCTTTGCACCACTCATCCACATGGCTATCAGGTCCACATTTCAGCCAATGGCAAAAGGAAAAAGGAAGGGAAGGCATGATCCTTCCCTTTAAGAGTATGGCTGGGAAATTATACATTTCACATCTGCTTACATCCCATTGGCTAGAACCTGTCCTTCTGGCCACACCTTCCTATAAAGGGGCTGGGAAATGTAGTCTTTGGCTGGATAGCCATGTTCCTAGCTAAGAATTTTATTACTAAGAAGGGGAGAGGGGAATAGATACTGACAGAAACATTTGCAACCTTACAGTTAAGACAGTATATACAGTCATGCAATTTGATTACGAAAAAGTTTTGGGCAATATTCTATTGCATTGATACAAGAACAGTATCTTCCAGAACAGGAGTTGGCAAGCTTTTGCTGAAAAGGACCAGATAGTGAATACACCTGACCCTTGAACAACATGAGCTTGAACTGTACGGGTCCACTATATGCAGATTTTCTCATGCCTCTGCCACCCCTGAGATAGCAAGACCAACTCTTCCTCTTCTTCCTCCTCCTCAGCCTACTCAATGTGAAGACCACAAGGTTGAAGACCTTTATGATGATTCACTTCCACTTAATAAACAGTAAATATGTTTTCTCGTATGATTTCTCTTAATATTTTCTCTAGCTTACTTGTCAGTATACAATATATAATACATATAATGTACAAAATATGTGCTGACTGTTTATGGTGTCACTGAGGCTTCCAGTCAGTAGTAGGCTATTAGCAGTTAAGTTTTGGGGGAGTCAAAAGTTATACATGAAATTTTGACTGCATGAGAAGCCAGAGCCCCAACCCCTGAATTGTTCAGGGTCAGTTGTATTTTAGGCTTTGCAAGCCATGTATAGTCTCTGTCATACATTGTTTTCTGGTTTTTTGTTTGTTTTGTTTTGTTTTTACAATTCTTTAAAAATGTCAAATCCATTCTTAGCTTACAGACTGTAAAAATTAGGGGGCACCAAGGGCTGTAGTTCGCAGACCCCTGTTCTAGAACAAGCATGGTGGTGAGTCTGGAGTCACATCTTAAGATGCACGAGAATGTGTTCAGGGGAGGTGACCAGGTTAGGGAAGGGACTCCAGGTGAATTTCTAAGAACAATAATGATTGGAGCCATTGGTTACTTTTAGCCTAGAGAAGCTCAGACTCTTAATGACCTGATCAATGGCTTCAGATATTTGAAGGACATTCAGGTGGTTTGGAGATACCCTTGTTTTGTATGTACCCAAAGAGAAGAACAAAAATCAGTGAGAAAAAGCTCTGGAACAGAGACTGCAGCTGCATAAGGACTTTCTCATGATCACTTATCATTTATGGAACCCTTATTCCCAGGCACTGTTCTAAGCACTCTACATAGATGGTCTCACTTTATCTTCAACAACCCCAGTGGGTAGGTACCTTTCTTACCTCTACTTAATAGATGGGAAAAAGTGAGCATTAGGAGGTTATATAACTTGCCCAAGGACATTTTGCTGCTAAGTGGTAGGGCCATAACAACTCCAACTCCCACACCTCCTTGCATGTGACTTATGAGGTAAGATATATAAATAATTTAGCAGTGCCAGGCACATAGCAAGTTTTGTTTTGTTGGCAATAATAATAATGATAGTCCCTAGGAAGTATATGTTTCTCATCATGGTGGTTGTAGTTTTCTACGGCTGCCATAACAAATGACCGCAAACTCGGTTATTTAAAACAACCCATTTCTCTGCTTATAGTTTTAGAGGCCAGAAATCCAAAATCAGGGTGTTGATAGGGCTATGTTCCCTCCGGAGGCTCAGGGGAGAATCCATTCCTACCTCTTTCTGCTTCTGGTGGCCTCTGACATTCCTTGACTTGTGGCTGCATCACTCCAATCTCAGCCTCTGTGGTCACGTTGCCCTGTAGCCCATCTCCTACCTTGGTCCTACAAGGATACTTGTGATTTCATTTAGGGCCCTCCTGGATAATCCAGGATCTCTCCTCATCTCAAGATCATTAACGTAATCACATCTTTTGCCATATAAGGTGAAATTCACAGTTTCCAGAGATTAGCGGGTAGATATCTTTGGGGGCCAGTAATTAGCCTATCACAGTGGTATCTAAGCATAGACTGGATGACCACGTGCTTTTCTTTCCACTATTAGAAAAAAAACTTCATAGAATTCTATGATTTACAGTATTGGTCAATCATAACACCTGTCTTTTCCTTGTGGAATTTTTGTGTATGTGAAAATAGTATTTTAAAAGTCTTATTTTATTTTTAATTGACAGATAACACTTGTATATATTTATGGGGTGCAATGTAATGTATCAATACATGCATAATATACATTATGGAATGACTAAATCAGGCTAATTAGCATATTAATCACCTCAGATATTTATCCTCTCTTTGTGGAAAGAACATTTAAAATCTTCTCTTTTAGTTACTTTGAAATATACAGGACACTATTAACTGTAGTCACCATGCTGTACAGTAGGGTACCAGAACTTATTCCTCCTATATGACTGAAACTTTGCTCCCATTGGCCAATGTTGCTCCTTTCCCTTCCCCCCAGCCACCTCCCCCAGCCTCTGGTACCACCATTCTACTCTCTACTCCTATCAGTTTGACTTTTTAAGATTCCACTTATAAGTAAGCTCACACAGTATTTGTTTCTCTGTGCCTGGCTTAATTCACATAACATAATGTCCTTTAGGTTTATCCATGTTTTCACAAATGGCAGAATTTCCTGTATGAAAATGGAATATATTTTTAACAAGATATCAGTTAGAAGTAAAACTTTTTTTTTTCAGATACATAGCCACAGTCCAACACTATTTATTGAGTAACACATTGTTTCCTCCACTGATTTAAAATTCAGTTTTTATTACTTAACTACCATGTAATAACCATTATAGCAAAATTTGTTTCTTGACTTCCATCAATCCACTTTGTAGGTTTCCGCATTTGTACTGTGCCATTTTGTTTACTGTAGCATTAAAGTATATATTTCTAACTGATGAATTGTCCTCCTTTATTATTCTTTGTCAATTTTTTTGATCAATGACTCTTTTACTGTTTTTGTTTTGTCATCATCTATTTCAACTTAAAAAAATCCTTATTATCATTTTAATGTGGTCTTGAGAAGAAGAGGAAAAAAGATGGAATTATTGATCTGCCATAACAATCCTCCCTCTTTTCTTTTCCTTTTATTTTCTTATTTTCCTTCCTTCCTTCCTTCCTTCCTTCCTTCCTTCCTTCCTTCCTTCCTTCCTTCCTTCCTTCCTTCCTTCCTTCCTTCCTTCCTTCCCTCCTTCCTTCCCTCCTTCCTTCCTTCCTTCTTTTTTAGTGATTTTACCTGTTTCCATTGAGATTTTCTATTTTTTTGATATAATTATATAGAAGCTTAATTCCAGGCACATATATGTAAGAGATAGATATACATATGAATTCAAATCTGGAATAAATGTACATATATTCTTATCTTTCAAGACTTCTAACAATTAAATTTTACAACTATATTCTCAGTTATTTTCATATTTAACCACATATTTTATTGGCTTTATTCATTACATTTTTAAAAAATTTTTTATTATACTTTAAGTTCTAGGGTACATGTGCATAACATGCAGGTTTGTTACATATGTATACTTGTGCCATGTTGGTGTGCTGCAGCCATCAACTCGTCAGCACCCATCAATTCGTCATTTATATCAGGTATAACTCCCAATGCAATCCCTCCCCCCTCCCCCCCATGATAGGCCGCGATGTGTGATGTTCCCCTTCCTGAGTCCAAGTGATCTCATTGTTCAATTCCCACCTATGAGTGAGAACATGCGGTGTTTGGTTTTCTGTTCTTGTGATAGTTTGCTGAGAATGATGGTTTCCAGCTGCATCCATGTCCCTACAAAGGACACAAACTCATCCTTTTTTATGGCTGCATAATATTCCATGGTGTATATGTGCCACATTTTCTTAATCCAGTCTGTCACAGATGGACATTTGGGTTGATTCCAAGTCTTTGCTATTGTGAATAGTGCCGCAATAAACATATGTGTGCATGTGTCTTTATAGCAGCATGATTTATAATCCTTTGGGTATATACCCAGTAGTGGGATGGCTGGGTCATATGGTACATCTAGTTCTAGATCCTTGAGGAATCGTCATACTGTTTTCCGTAATGGTTGAACTAGTTTACAATCCCACCAACAGTGTAAAAGTATTCCTATTTCTCCACATCCTCTCCAGCACCTGTTGTTTCCTGGCTTTTTAATGATTGCCATTCTAACTGGTGTGAGATGGTATCTCATTGTGGTTTTGATTTGCATTTCTCTGATGGCGAGTGATGATGAGCATTTTTTCATGTGTCTGTTGGCTATATGAATGTCTTCTCTTGAGAAATGTCTGTTCATATCCTTTGCCCACTTTTTGATGGTTTTTTTTTTTTTTTTTTTTTTTTTTTTTTTTTTTTTTGTAAATTTGTTTGAGTTCTTTGTAGATTCTGGATATTAGCCCTTTGTCAGATGAGTAGATTGCAAAAATTTTCTCCCATTCTGTAGGTTGCCTGTTCACTCTGATGGTAGTTTCTTTTGCTGTGCAGAAGCTCTTTAGTTTAATGAGATCCCATTTGTCAATTTTGGCTTTTGCTGCTGTTGCTTTTGGTGTTTTAGACATGAAGTCCTTGCCCATGCCTATGTCTTGAATGGTACTACCTAGGTTTTCTTCTAGGGTTTTTATGGTATTAGGTCTAACATTTAAGTCTCTAATCCATCTTGAATTAATTTTCGTATAAGGAGTAAGGAAAGGATCCAGTTTCAGCTTTCTACTTATGGCTAGCCAATTTTCCCAGAACTATTTATTAAATAGGGAATCCTTTCCCCATTTCTTGTTTCTCTAAGGTTTGTCAATGATCAGATGGCTGTAGATGTGTGGTATTATTTCTGAGGACTCTGTTCTGTCCCATTGGTCTATATCTCTGTTTTGGTACCAGTACCATGCTGTTTTGGTTACTGTAGCCTTGTAGTATAGTTTGAAGTCAGGTAGAGTGATGCCTCCAGCTTTGTTCTTTTGACTTAGGATTGTCTTGGCAATGCGGGCTCTTTTTTGGTTCCATATGAACTTTAAAGCTGTTTTTTCCAGTTCTGTGAAGAAACTCATTGGTAGCTTGATGGGGATGGCATTGAATCTATAAATAACCTTGGGCAGTATGGCCATTTTCACGATATTGATTCTTCCTATCCGTGAGCATGGTATGTTCTTCCATTTGTTTGTGTCCTCTTTGATTTCACTGAGCAGTGGTTTGTAGTTCTCCTTGAAGAGGTCCTTTACATCCCTTGTAAGTTGGATTCCTAGGTATTTTATTCTCTTTGAAGCAATTGTGAATGGAAGTTCATTCATGATTTGGCTCTCTGTCTGTTACTGGTGTATAAGAATGCTTGTGATTTTTGCACATTGATTTTGTATCCTGAGACTTTGCTGAAGTTGCTTATAAGCTTAAGGAGATTTTGGGCTGAGACAATGGGGTTTTCTAAATATACAATCATGTCATCTGCAAACAGGGACAATTTGACTTCTTCTTTTCCTAACTGGATACCCTTTATTTCTTTCTCTTGCCTGATTGCCCTAGCCAGAACTTCCAAGACTATGTTGAATAGGAGTGGTGAGAGAGGGCATCCCTGTCTTGTGCCAGTTTTCAAAGGGAATTTTTCCAGCTTTTTCCCATTCAGTATGATATTGGCTGTGGGTTTGTCATAAATAGCTCTTATTATTTTGAGATACGTTCCATCAATACCGAATTTATTGAGCGTTTTTAGCATGAAGGGCTGTTGAATTTTGTCAAAAGCCTTTTCTGCATCTATTGAGATAATCATGTGGTTCTTGTCTTTGGTTCTGTTTAAATGCTGGATTACGTTTATTGATTTGCGCATGTTGAACCAGCCTTGCATCCCAGGGATGAAGCCCACTTGATCATGGTGGATAAGCTTTTTGATGTGCTGCTGAATCCGGTTTGCCAGTATTTTATTGAGGATTTTTGCATCGATGTTCATCAGGGATATTGGTATAAATTCTCTTTTTTTGTGGTGTCTCTGCCAGGCTTTGGTATCAGGATGATGTTGGCTTCATAAAATGAGTTAGGGAGGATTCCCTCTTTTTCAATTGATTGGAATAGTTTCAGAAGGAATGGTACCAGCTCCTCTTTGTACCTCTGGTAGAATTCAGCTGTGAATCCATCTGGTCCTGGACTTTTTTTGGTTGGTAGGCTATTAATTATTGCCTCAATTTCAGAGCCTGCTATTGGTCTATTCAGAGATTCAACTTCTTCCTGGTTTAGTCTTGGGAGAGTGTAAGTGTCCAGGAAATTATCCATTTCTTCTAGATTTTCTAGTTTATTTGCGTAGAGGTGTTTATAGTATTCTCTGATGGTAGTTTGTATTTCTGTGGGGTCGGTGGTGATATCCCCTTTATCATTTTTTATTGCGTCTATTTGATTCTTCTCTCTTCTTTATTAGTCTTGCAGTCTGTCAATTTTGTTGATTTTTTCAAAAAACCAACTCCTGGATTCATTGATTTTTTGGAGGGTTTTTTGTGTCTCTATCTCCTTCAGTTCTGCCCTGATCTTAGTTATTTCTTGCCTTCTGCTAGCTTTTGAATGTGTTTGCTCTTGCTTCTCCAGTTCTTTTAATTGTGATATTAGAGTGTCAATTTTAGATCTTTCCAGCTTTCTCTTGTGGGCATTTAGTGCTATAAATTTCCCTCTACACACTGCTTTAAATGTGACCCAGAGATTCTGGTATGTTGTATCTTTGTTCTCATTGGTTTCAAAGAACATCTTTATTTCTGCCTTCATTTCGTTATGTACCCAGTAGTCATTCAGGAGCAGGTTGTTCAGTTTCCATGTAGTTGAGCGGTTTTGATTGAGTTTCTTAGTCCTGAGTTCTAGTTTGATTGCACTGTGGTCTGAGAGACAGTTTGTTATAATTTCTGTTCTTTTACATTTGCTGAGGAGTGCTTTACTTCCAATTATGTGGTCAATTTTGGAATAAGTGCGATGTGGTGCTGAGAAGAATGTATATTCTGTTGATTTGGGGTGGAGAGTTCTGTAGATATCTATTAGGTCAGCTTGGTGCAGAGATGAGTTCAATTCCTGGATATCCTTGTTAACTTTCTGTCTCGTTGATCTGTCTAATGTTGACAGTGGAGTGTTGAAGTTTCCCATTATTATTGTATGGGAGTCTAAGTCTCTTTGTAAGTCTCTAAGGACTTGCTTTATGAATTTGGGTGCTCCTGTATTGGGTGCATATATATTTAGGAGAGTTAGCTCTTCCTGTTGAATTGATCCCTTTACCATTATGTAATGGCCTTCTTTGTCTCTTTTGATCTTTGATGGTTTAAAGTCTATTTTATCAGAGACTAGGATTGCAACCCCTGCTTTTTTTTGTTCTTCATTTGCTTGGTAGATCTTCCTCCATCCCTTTATTTTGAGCCTATGTATGTCTCTGCATGTGAGATGGGTCTCCTGAATACAGCAGACTGATGGGTCTTAACTCTTTATCCAGTTTGCCAGTCTGTGTCTTTTAATTGGAGCATTTAGTCCATTAACATTTAAGGTTAATATTGTTATGTGTGAACTTGATCCTGCCATTATGATATTAACTGGTTTTTTTGCTCATTAGTTGATGCAGTTTCTTCCTAGCCTCGATGGTCTTTACATTTTGGCATGTTTTTGCAATGGCTGGTACCGGTTGTTCCTTTCCATGTTTAGGGCTTCCTTCAGGGTCTCTTATAAGGCAGGCCTGGTGGTGACAAAATCTCTAAGCATTTGCTTATCTGTAAAGGATTTTATTTCTCCTTCACTGATGAAACTTAGTTTGGCTGGATATGAAATTCTGGGTTTAAAATTCTTTTCTTTAAGAATGTTGAATATTGGCCCCCACTCTCTTCTGGCTTGTAGAGTTTCTGCCGAGAGGTCTGCTGTTAGTCTGATGGGCTTCCCTTTGTGGGTAACCTGACCTTTCTCTCTGGCTGCCCTTAAGATTTTTTCCTTCATTTCAACTTTGGTGAATCTGGCAATTATGTGTCTTTGAGTTGCTCTTCTTGAGGAGTATCTTTGTGGTGTTCTCTGTATTTCCTGAATTTGAATGTTGGCCTGCCCTACTAGGTTGGGGAAGTTCTCCTGGATGATATCCTGAAGAGTGTTTTCCAACTTGGTTCCATTTTCTCCCTCACTTTCAGGCACCCCAATCAGACGTAGATTTGGTCTTTTTACATAATCCCATACTTCTTGCAGGCTTTGTTCATTTCTTTTTCTTCTTTTTTCTTTTGGTTTCTCTTCTCGCTTCATTTCATTCATTTGATCCTCAATCGCTGATACTCTTTCTTCCAGTTGATCAAGTCGGTTACTGAAGCTTGTGCATTTGTCACGTATTTCTCGTGTCATGGTTTTCATCTCTGTCATTTCATTTATGACCTTCTCTGCATTAATTATTCTAGCTATCAATTCTTCCACTCTTTTTTCAAGATTTTTAGTTTCTTTGTGCTGGGTACGTAATTCCTCCTTTAGCTCTGAGAAGTTTGATGGACTGAAGCCTTCTTCTCTCATCTCGTCAAAGTCATTCTCTGACCAGCTTTGATCCGTTGCTGGCGATGGGCTGCCCTCCTTTGCAGGGGGAGATGCGCTCTTACTTTTTGAATTTCCAGCTTTTCTGCCCTGCTTTTCCCCCATCTTTGTGGTTTTATCTGTCTCTGGTCTTTGATGATGGTGACGTACTGATGGGTTTTGGTATAGGTGTCCTTCCTGTTTGATAGTTTTCCTTCTGACAGTCAGGACCCTCAGCTGTAGGTCTGTTGGAGATTGCTTGAGGTCCACTCCAGACCCTGTTTGCCTGGGTGTCAACAGCAGAGGTTGCAGAAGATAGAATATTGCTGAACAGCGAGTGTACCTGTCTGATTCTTACTTTGGAACCTTCCTCTCAGGGGTGTACTCCACCCTGTGAGGTGTGGGGTGTCAGACTGCCCCTAGTGGGGGATGTCTCCCAGTTAGGCTACTCAGGGGTCAGGGACCCACTTGAGCAAGCAGTCTGTCCGTTCTCAGATCTCAACCTCCGTGTGGGGAGATCCACTGCTCTCTTCAAAGCTGTCAGACAGAGTCGTTCGGGTCTGCACAGGCCTCTGCTGCTTCCCCTGTTGTTTTTTAGCTGTGCCCTGTCCCCAGAGGTGGAGTCTACAGAGACAGGCAGGTTTCCTTGAGCTGCTGTGAGCTCCACCCAGTTCGAGCTTCCCAGCGGCTTTGTTTACCTACTTAAGCCTCAGCAATGGCGGGCGACCCCCCCCAGCCTCACTGCTGCCTTGCGGTTAGATCGCAGACTGCTGTGCTAGCAGTGAGGGAGGCTCCGTGGCCATGGGACCCTCCTGGCCAGGTGTGGGTATAATCTCCTGGTGTGCCCGTTTGCTTAAAGCGCAGTATTGGGGTGGGAATTACCCAATTTTCCAGGTGTTGTGTGTCTCAGTTCGCCTGGCTAGGAAAAGGGATTCCCTTCCCCCTTGCGCTTCCCAGGTGAGGCGATGCCTCGCCCTGCTTCAGCTCTCGCTGGTCGGGCTGCAGCGGCTGACCAGCACCGATTGTTTGGCACTCCCCAGTGAGATGACCCCAGTACCTCAGTTGAAAATGCAGAAATCACCAGTCTTCTGTGTCGCTCGCGCCAGGAGTTGGAGACTGGAGCTGTTCCTATTCGGCCATCTTGCTCCGCCCTTCATTACATTTTTTATATAGCATATCTTCTCCTTTCTTGAATTCGTTATCCTGCCTTATTTTTTTCCTCAGCTGGAAGAGATCTTCATGTAACCTTAAATTTTTTTTAATAAAGGGTGTTTGGGTGATATAATTTCTGTGTCTTTGAACATACCTGTCTTTTGTCATTGCATAAGAGAAATTACAGTTTAGCAGCTGGCAGAATTCTTAAATTACAATAACGTTCCCTTAGAATTCTACAGAAATTGTACCAGTGTCTTTTAGCATAGTGTTACAGATGAGAAGTATGATATCAGTCTGATTATCTTTCCTTTTAAGCAACCTGATTTTTCTCCTTTATGAGGAAGTTTGTCATTGTCTTTGCTCTTGGTGTATCAGAGTACATCTGGAAGTGTGTATTCTTTCAGTAGTCCTGCTGCCTAGCACAGCATTTGATCTAAGGCCTAAAGACTTTCTTCAGGTTAAGGGAAATGTTCTTCTGTTATTTCCTTGATTATTGTTTTCTTCTGTCTTCTTTATTAATGATGTCTCCATCTGGAACTCTTATTAGACTAATATTGATTGGATATTCTGGATCTCTCTGTTATGTCTTATGTTTTATCTGATTATTTAAATCTCTTGTGTGTGTGGTGTGTGTGCACTTTTTTGGGAGGGGCAGTGGCATTTCAAAAGGAGCTGATATCCTGCCCCTATTCAACCTTTGGCTTCTATTATATTTGGAACAAACCTGTCACTTTCCAAAGAAGCTGTGGACCTATTTCTGTGTCCAGTCATTCCGTGTGGAGAAACTGACCATATTCCTGATGTCCCTTAATTTGCCTTTAAACTGCTGCCTATGATTCTCCTCCAATCCTGGTTCTCTGAGTTGGGGATTTTCCAAGACTGTTTTCTGGAAACCTGTACACTTACTTCTTAGGGGTCTGTACTAGTCTGTTCTCACACTGCTAATAAAGACATATCTGAGACCAGGCAATTTATAAAGAAAAAGAGGTTTAATGGACTCACAGTTTCACATGGCTGGAGAGGCCACACAATCATGGCGGAGGTGATGGAGGAGCAGAGGCATGTCTTACACGGTGGCAGGCAAGAGAGCATGTGCAAGGGAACTGCCCTTTATAAAACCATCAGATCTCATGAGACTTATTCACTATCACAAGAACAGCATGGGAAAAACCTACTCCCATGATTCAATTACCTCCCACCAGGTCCTTCCCACAACATGTGGGGATTATGGGAACTACAATTCAAGGTGAGATTTGGGTGGGGACACAGCCAACCCATATCAGGGTCTTTGCAGAATCATGAGCTTGTCAGTACTAATTAGTTTTTCCTCCCATGTCCCATCTACTTTGTATCTTCCCATATTATTCAAAATGTCTGCTTTATTGATGGCATCTTTCCCTGGTTCCCAGCATTGCCAGTCATGTTTTGGTCATGTAAATCGTTTTTGGGGGTAAGGAATGAAAGGGAGTAAATATATGAGCCCAATTTACCATTCCCCAAACCAAAAGCCCCGATGTGGAAATAGTGGAGAGTTCTGACACATCATATGGATAGCTGGACCAAAAGACCTTCCAGCCTCATCTAACTCCGGGAGGCTTTTTCTTTAAAGCAGCATAATTAAAGGGTTGAGAAACAACTTTTACTGAAAAGGCCAGAGAGATAGAGTTTAGTTTACTCAGGAGAACAGAATAAGGTGAGACTGAAATGGTGAGTCACACTAAGCCTGCTGAAGATACAGCAGGAGGAACTAAGATTAAATTACAGCCGAAATGATTCATATTGGTCACTACAAAGATCATTTAACCCTTAAAAAGTTGTGTGGCATCATGATACATTGCAAAGCCAAGTCACAAAGTCTCATTTTCTGGAGCTGTTCTCTTTAAAGGTAAGAGGATGGACTCGAATCACCTTCTGAATTATCTGACAGCCGTGTGACATGATTATACCTTGGTGCCTGAGATGTTAGATGGGAAATAAACAACAGCATCTAGTAAACTCTCCTGGGGTTAAAAAAAAAAAAAAAAAAAAAAATCTTGTTTTCACTCAGTCTTACTGATTTTTTTTTTTTTTTTTTAGTGTGAAGAGAGAATGTTTTGTCAAAAACAAGTTCTCCTAATTTGTAAACCTGATTGGAGACATCTTTAGTTTCTTCTCAAACATGCTGGGAAAAATAGGAATGTCACTGAGACTCCTTCACCATCCCCTTGCAGCCCCTATTCCCCGGGGCTGGGTAGAGGGCGAAGCAGAGGGCAGGGGCTGGACCAGGGAGAGAGTGACAGGCTCTCTGTGGTAGGTCTGTGCCTTGTCACAGAGCCTCCTGGGCTCAGGTCTGTGGTGGTCGCGGGAGAGCCAGCTCCATGCTGTGTGGCTGGTGACATTTCCGGCTGCCAGGGCCCAGCCAATCAGTGATGGACCCAGCTTGCTTGGGCGATGACACATGAGATATGATAATTTTCTGCCAAACGGCTGGAAGAGGGGAAGGAAGAGAGTGTGTGTGTGTCGCTGGGAGGGGTCCGCACAGGAGCGCCTGTGATGAGGTGGGAGGGTGACAGTGCACTTGCTTTCACGGTTTGCCTGGCAGGACTAGGCAAGGGAGGGAATGTGATGCTGGAGCGGCGGTAGGAGCGCCCCTGTAGTTCCCGAGGTGAGCCACTGCCACTGCTCTTAGGCGGGAACCAGCAGAGGAGCAGACAGCGCCATGCTGGAGCTCTGGGGCTGGGGTGAAAAAAAGAAACTGTCAAAGGCATTTGCCTTCTTATCACACATGAGCAAGGTTAGGACTCTTGTTTCTTCTCAGTGCTACCTCTTTAAAAGCCAGAACAAAACTGCAGTAAACACCATCTGGGTGGCTAAAGTACTCGAAGAATAATTTTTTTCAAAAAAATTTAGGCTGGAGGTTGTCTCTCCCCCATCTTGTTTTTCTACCTCCATACCTTAAAAGTGAAAAACAAAACAACAGAACTCAATGACAAAATCTTGAAGAAGGGCCTAAGTCTGAATCGTAAAGACTGTAACTAAGGTTCAGGTGGTAGTTCTGATTACTGATTCTGGTTGAAAGAAAGTGTGTCTTGGAATGCAATGTGGCTCTGGATTATGTTCGAGTTTAGCAATAGTGGCAGAGCTATTCTTTGGTTTGTGGACATGGACCCTGAGCCTGCAGAGCAAGGCAGGGCAGGGCAAGGAGTGCCTATGTTGAGCTCTCAGGTGCAGAGGCCCCACTCCCTTCAGCCACTGTTGAGGCACCCCGGCCCCTGATCAGCCAGAGGCTGATGAGGTGTGACACGCCTGCTGACAGGAGTGCCCTGTCTCGTCTGACCCGTGAACATGGGTGTTCAGAAGTGAAGGATCACAGTGTTTACATAACATGCCGATTAGTCACTGAGAAGCTCATCACTGCAATAAATATTTATGGCTTGCATTTGCATTTTTTCCTCTCTCTCCACGTATATATGTATAATATATGTGCATATATTATACATATATGTTGTTTTTTAAAAAGCACCAATAAATGAAATCCTAATCACTGCGTGCAAGCCTACTGTGGCTTTAGGCATGGGACTGGCTTCCTGCGCTGGGAGTGACAGCTATTCCGAAGTGATAATTGGTGTACTGTGTCTTTAAAAGGTTAAAACCCCTTTCAAAAAAGGTCTGGAGTCCTAGTGGAAAAGACAAGCGAGGCATGGGTTGGCTCTGGATTCAGAAAACAGCTGCTGATTAGATTCTGTGTCTGCGGGCTGAATTTATTCCGTGTTTTTCAGCAGCAGGAATTCAAGAGGGATGCTTCTGTTTGGGTTTCTGATCGTGATTTATATTTATTCAGAGGAATAACAGAGGGTGGATCTGTTCCCGGCGCGAGCATGCTCACAACCAGCCGACTCTCCCATTATCCAACTGCCTAGTTTGGTGCTTCAATGTACATGGCTATTCCGTGTGCATATGTGTGTATACAAACACGCATGCATGCCTGGATGGACATACGTTTGCACAGGTTATTTTTTAAGGACAATTCTTTCAATAAGGTCTTTACCCCTTACTTGAAACAGGTGTTCATGAAAAAAATGCACAAAATCCTGCCTGGCCGGAATAATTCATGAAGAAGGGGCTGGATCCGTGGGTCAGAGAACACAGGACCAGTTTGCCATCCCAAGGCCGAAGGTAGGGGACTCTGGGTTTTTATTCGGCGGATGGATTCCTTGCACTGTATTTTACCTTGTGATTGTGTTTTTGCCTGCGGCCGCACCGAGAAGCAAAATAACAAGCTGCGATTCCATTTTGTGGCTGCCTTTCTTAGGCAATGTGTCCGGCTGCCGAGGCGCAGGGGCTGGCCGGGTGGGCTGCGCGTGGCGGCCGGTGCCCCCGGTGGGCTGAGCGCGCTGCTCGGCCTGGTGCTGGGGAGCGGCGCGAGCCTCAAGTGACCCCCGCGCGTCAATCACAGGCAGCGGCGGCAGCGGCGGCTGTAACCCTGTGCGCGCCGTGCGCTCCAGCGCTGCTTGCAGCAAGCTCTGCTGGGCTCTGCACTCCCACACTGGCGGGCCGGCTCCCGAGGAGCCTGGGCTGGGGGGCACAGGCATCGCGTCCCGTGGCACCTGCGTTTTTTTGTGTTGCCTTGGCTGCTGCTCCGGGATTGTTTAGGCGGACTCCAGTAGCCTGCTTGGTTGAGAATGAGATTCGTATGATGCTGGCTGCTGAGACAGAAGGGATAGCTTTCTCTTCCCCACTTAATCCTAGCCCCCTGAAAATATTCCTAAAGCAAAATCATCTCCCAACCCCCAACCCGACCCAACCAAACCGAAACCAAACTCCTATTCTATTGGGGAATCTTGCCTCCCTGCTAGCAGAGAGAGTGTCCCCTCCAAGTTATGCCCCACATTTTACTATCTTTTAAATGGAAACACTGATGGTGCCGAATGGTCCCTGATGATATTGTCCAGGCTGCTGAGGACTCTTGAGTGTGGCAGTCCCCCTGAACCCGCGTAGATTGGATAGAGAGTGGTGGTGCAGAGGAACTTGGAGGCCCAGCACTGGTTTCCTTTAACGTAGCTGGTTTGGTTTCTGTTGCAGGTCAGGAATATTTCTGTGGCTAGGCTCTTCCTTAACTTTGGGGGCAGTGATTGCAGGAAGAGGGTCTGCAGGTCTGGTCGCTGGGTGAGCAGCACCCTGGCCCTCTTTCTGGTATACCTTGACATTTCTGGTAGCCCTTGGCATTGTAACCACAGCAGCCAGGTGCCCACTAGCTACCTGGAATGCTTGGGTTTTGTTAACTCTGGTGTGCATTTTGGGTGTTGCAGGGGGAGGGAAGAGGAAAGAGGGAGAATGAGGTGTTTGCTGAACTGATCTGCATGTCAATGTTCTCCAGCCCCTGTTTGTGTGATTATGTAATGATCAGACGTGTGCCCAAACAGCTCCCCACCATCTCCTGGCTCTCCCCCAGACTGAAGAAATTGGGTGCTACAGTTGTTTAAGATATTTTTATGTAATTATGTGTGTGCTGGGGGCAGGGAGAGAGTGGGGGCAAGGAAGAATAATTCGAGCCACTTAAATGTGAAGAACACAGGTCAATGATCATGTGTCCCTCTGAGGATGGTGTGGTATTAGCTCTGGGTCAGTGTTGATCTGAAGACCCTCCCGTATCTCTTTCAGCCAGTAATTGCTTATCTGAACTTTCATTTGGTAATTTCACCCCTCTTGCACCCTGGAGACTGTTGGACCCAGGAGAAGGACCCCTGCAGGGACTACAGTTTTCCAATTCCAGGCAGAAAATGAATCCTGAAGCCAGGGTAATAGGCCAGGTCCCAGCTGTTCTTCATGGTCCCGCTGAGCAGCCAGTGTGGGGAGGAGTTCCTGTTCATCAAGGTGTCACTTGTGCTCTGGGGTTGGGCTATATACTGTGGGGCTGAAGAGTAGACCTCAGATGCTGTCTGAGCTCTTTGAGATAAGCTCTTTAAAGTTGTGATGCCTTGCAGAGGCTGGAGGCCCTTTACATCCTTGCATTTAAAGATTGTGAGAATTTTTTGCAAGGAAGGAGAACAGCTGTCCAACTAAGATACCTGCAGGCAGGAAGAGAGGGTGTGTGTGACACTTAGCTCTCTCTGCTTCCTCCCCTCTCAGTCTAGTTAAGGCATCCACAGGATACAGAATTGTTAAAAGGGACTCTCCTGTCACACCCCTGAGCACCTCAGCCTGGGGCTATTGGGTAGATTTGTTAATTTGATGGCAAAGTCTGGGCCCTTAAAGCTAAGATTGTTTTTTTGCCCTCAACACCCCAGTGGGTTTGCTTTGAGGGCCAACTACTACTGTGAACTCTGTGGCAGTGGATCAAGATGTGCTCAACTGGCACTATTGTTGAGCTGTCTCCGCCCATTGTGTTTTAGTGGCAGCCACCCTCCTTGGAGTGGAGAAGTGTGTGCTGCCTTTGGGCCCTTGCCAAGTGAGCCATTGAGACATTTAGTGTGTGAAAGGTACAGGCAAGAAGAAGATGCATTTAGTCTGCAGTCCTGGCAGGTTCTAGGACCCGACTTGATGAAAGATAACATTAAGAAAGCTGTTTGACAACTGGATAGCATTTAACTTGTCTCTCACTCCCTACTCTGTGAGTTCCCCGATGTCTTTAAGGCTCTTTTCTTCCCTCCATGCTGAAAGCATGACATGCTGTTCTCCATCCTGTTTCCTGGGGAGTCAAAGTATATTTACAGATCTGCAGATGCACTGGGCGGGCAGGGCTGGAAAACACTGGCTGTATCAACAGGCAGGACTGGCATTCTGGGTCAGACTTGGCCAAAGCCCGTGACCAATTTTCTTCCTTATCAGTAAAGTAGGTGTAACCATCATAACCTTACTAAGACCACTGAACTATGTTGTGAAGAAAAATGAGATACATTTAGTGACATGTGCACTGTAGTTGATGGGTACTAGGATAATACCACAACAATTTGGAACTCACATTTACATAATTTCACTTATCCAGTTGGGACCTAGATGGCAAATCAAAAGAAAGGTCCTAAGTCCATGAGCTACAGTTCATGAATTTTGATCACTGGAGGAAATTTTATACCCTCTTTCAGGCCTTTACATTTACTTCAAGTTTTAAGAGGCTTGGTTATTAGTTTGTCAAATGCACCTAGCAAATTGGAAGCAACTGATACTGTACTGTGCAAGGATTATTAAAGGTCTTTTATCAAGTATCAGTAAGAAGTAAGAGTAACACAAGAAACAGGAAAATTTAAAAAAATTTAAAAGGCCCAAGAATTCAAGGCATGGCATTCTAGAGCTAATATGAGTGTTTAATGTAAGCAATTCAGTGAAATTTTATGTATTTTGATGGATCTTTGGTATTCCATTTTATAGCATAATAACTGATGCTCACAGTGACCCACATGTATTCATAGAAGTTCAGATTATATTTTGTTCATCCAATTTAAAAAGACATGAGAGTTTTGAAGTATCCCCAAATGATTTTTTCGCCTGATTCTTAGAGAAAAAACTGCAGTTATCCATGATAATGGCACCTGCGAGGTTTCTGGATAGCCGGTGGCTTACTGGTCAAAATTGTATTACAACTATAAAGCCCTGCTGTTGAAATTGAGAACTTTATGATCTTTTGTCAGAATTTATCAGGGAACTACTATGCTACTGTTATTATTAGTGGTTATGTTCTAACATTTGATGCTAAAGAAAATACTCCTGAACCTCAACCTGTCTTGTTATGATCAGGAAACACACTCAGAGTTCTTTCAACTTGATGACTTTAATTCTGGAGTTGGAAGAGACCTGATGATGGAGAAGATGGAGCAGGAGAGGTAGACCCTAGTGCCATCTGTTTCTTACATCTGTGTAGCAAATGTAGACTTGCCACCTTCCGGATGTTGTTCAAGCTGTCATGGCCACATCTTTATGCTAAGCAATGGTGTTTTTTAGTTCAGACGTCGTGCTGAAAACTGGAAGGTAGCTGAGATACACGAGCAGTGCTAAACTTGGCCTGACCCTCTGACAATGTGCTCAGTTAAAATTTGCTCCAAAACAAAGGCAAGAGGAAAAACAAAAGTAGGGGAAAATACATGTAGACACTTTTAAAATCGTATTTTAAAAATTCAGTACATATGTGGAAAATGAGAGGACCTAATTAAAAGTAATGGAAGAGTATTTCTCAGTTTCTAGATGCACAGACATTCACTGTTTTGGTAACTTACTTGAAAAATTCTTTAACTAAAAGAAACTGTCAGTAACAGGTTATTGAATATAATCGCAAATACTCAGAACTCTCCAAGGGTTCCCTGTATTTAATTGTAATATGATGGAGAAAAGTGTATTCCCTGAAATCCCAGGGGGCTTGGAAGGCAGAGGAGGTGGGGTGTGGTGGTGGGAACTGACTGAACCACACTATCCAGAGGGCTGCCCTGTTGGGAGGCTTCACCTCCAACCTGTTGGGAGGTTGGAAATATGTGCTTGGGAAGCGGGACAATGATGGAAGTGGTGACTTCATGACTGATGGGACTCCCCTCCTCATTACTGTTTTTGAAATGCCAGGTGCAGCTGGAATTCTTGTAGATAAAGGGGGAAGCTTTATATCTAAATATGAAGTAGGGGTGATCTGAAAATGCCCTTCAGATTTGGGGAACAAAGCCAGGGAGAAGCATAGGGAAGCTAGTCTCAGAAATCTTGAGATCTCTGATTATTGGTGGACCCTTGCATTGGGGTTTGGGTTCAACTTTTTAAAAATGTGTTATGTGTGAATAACTGAGATCCAAAGAAAAGCTAATAAACAAATAGTAGAAGGATATGGAAAAAATAAAAGCAGTGTTATAAATACACGATGTGCTCTGCCGAATCTCAGTCACCAGTTTTAGTCTATTGAGTCATTCATTGGACTTCCAGCCTTAGCATTAGATGCTGAAACTATCTTAAGATCAGAGGAGCTGGATACAGTGGTTCATACCTGTAATGCCAGCTACTCAGGAGGCTGACACAGGAGGATCACTTGAACCCAGGAGTTTGAGATCAGCCTGGGCAATGTAGCAAGACCCTGTCTTAAAAAAAAAAAAGTAAAATTATCTGGACATGGTGGCTCACACCTGTAAATTCTAACTACTCAGGAGACAGAGGCAGGAGGATCTCTTGAGCCCAGGAGTTTGAGCCTACCATGGGCTATGATCACATCACTATACTCCAGCCTGGACAATAGAGCAAAGACGTCTCTTAAAAACAAAAAGATCAGAGATGCCCTGATAAACATGAACTGATTTAATTTAAATAGAAGAAGAATTTTGAAATCCTCCTCCATCAAAATTCTATACAGTAGAACCTTGACATTCTCAGTGGATACATCTCAAGCCCTTGGCAAATCCCCAAGTTTGCAACTGCAGAAATACTTGCATAGGCTCTTGACTTCCTCCTGAATCAGGTTTCAGTCCAGAGTGAAGAGGTTCCTATGACTATTCACAGGCTACCAATTATTTGCCTTTTCAACTTGCACTCAAGGAAATTAAGTTTCTTTCACCTCCAGAGTTTCTGTTTCCCTGGTGGCATCTTGGGATGGGGAAACTGGGCCTTTGAGAAGGTTCCCTCTCTAGCTAAGTGACTTGTTCTTTTCTGTGGCTTTGCAACATACAGTTCACATTTGTGCTCCAGAGAAAAGACAAATTGCCATGTGGTGTGGCTATTAGGGGTTGTTCACAAATAACTGAAAAAGTGTTGAATCTGCAAGCATCTGCTTGGTTTGCTAAAAAATTGCACATGCGTGCAGCCCCTCAAACTCTCCCCAATTCCCTGGCCCTCAGTATACACTTAATGCAGTGTTAGAAACTTCCCCTGACTGTCAGCAAATCTTGATGAGGGGAATTGGGGATCGCACAGCTGAAGCGTCTGGTAAAGAACTTAAAATGAGAGCATCACCACTGAAATCTTAGCAAGAGAAGCAGAATGTAGTCATTTGCTCCATGCCCTCATTTTGAAGATTTCAAAATTTGAGAAAAAAACCCACTATGATTATGATTGTATTAAATAAAGGAGCCAGAGCATAATGTACCCTGGAGGTTGGGCCTTGCTGTACCTTGCTGGAAAGATTCTCACAAGAATGTTTTGGAGTGGTTTGGGGAGAAGCTCATAGAATTTTAAGTGGGTTTGGAGCACACCAATTACAATTGAGGACAGCATCTTTGCCCAGCAACTAGAAAAGATATGGCAGGAACTGCAGCAATTTGATATGAGAGTTTCTTATTAAAATTTGTGTTGTGACCATCTTTTGAAATAACTTTAATGAAATAGCCCCTAGATGCAAATGAATGCTTATAAACTGTGTAGAAAGGTCTAAAGAATAACATTATGACCAACACTTATATACTCACCAGTTGATTTGAGAAAAAGAATGTTACCTGAACCTTTGACGTCCCCTGTGTACCTCCCTCCACCCCATCCCCTTCCCTCTCTTAGGGATTACCATCTTCTGGACATTTCTGTACCTTTTATTCCCCTATGCTTTTCTTTATTGTCTTATCCTCCTGCATTTGTATCCCTAAACAATATATTGTGTAGTTGTTTGTGTTTGTGAACTTCATATAAATGGAATCACACTGTTTTATTCTTTTGTTCTTAATGCTCGCATTTAGTCCATGCACACCATACCAGTAAGGCTCACTGGTTGACAAACAACTGAAATATTTCCATATTAGTTGGTAAGTTGCTGCTTACCTGATCCTTCCCAGGTGCTCGTATGGTACTTCTCCAAGTCCACCCCTTTCTAAAGGGATTACATCTGGCATAGCAGGGGGTCTTGGGTACCAGCTCTGGCACTAGGGCATGGACTTCATTTGATTGGACACTGTGCCAACTGGTTGTTAAATGTTTCGTCCTGGATTCATTCACATTGTTGGGTGTAGCTGAAATTTTTTCATTTTGCTGAACCATAATATTCCACTGAATGAATATATGGCAGTTTATATGTCTATTCTATTATTAATGAACACTAGCTTATTTCCAGTATTTTGCTATTATAAATAGGGCTGCTGTAAACGTTTTTTTTTTTTTTTCAAGTTCCCTGCTAAGTATGTGTGTAAGTTTACTTAGGGAATACACATAGTAGTAAAATTACTGGTCATAGACTATGGGAATTTTCAATGCTGCTAGGATAGTTCAGAATTTCTATTGTGTCATATGAGTTTCACTTTAATCAAAAATTAATTTACAATGTGTTTAACCAATATCTATATCCAGCTGCAATTGCTCCTACTGCTCTCTAATCTTGCAAACACTTTATATTTTGTAGGA
The DNA here is from genome assembly GCF_007565055.1 of Rhinopithecus roxellana. Lineage (NCBI taxonomy): Eukaryota > Metazoa > Chordata > Mammalia > Primates > Cercopithecidae > Rhinopithecus > Rhinopithecus roxellana. The sequence goes on along the minus strand of NC_044560.1, from coordinate 93,052,402 downwards.
TATTGTCAAAAATTTTTGCCAGTCTTATGTATGTGTAACAGTATCTAATCTGGTTTCAATTTATATATGTTTGATTACTAAAGGGGGTCAGTATCTTTTCATAAGCTGTTGACCTTTTGGATTTTCTTTTTTTGTGAAGTACCTCTTTAAGCCTTCTGACCATTTATTTGAAAATTGGGTAGTTTACATCTTTCTTATTTATTTGTAGGAGTTCTTTATATATGCAGGAGACTATTTCTCTGTGTTGCCAAAATACCTTCTCCTTATTTGTGATATTTTGTTCACCATCTTTTTTAGTATCTTTACAGTGGCAGAAATTCTTAATTTCAATGTAATAAAATTTATCAATCTTTCTTTTATCATTGAACATTTTGTATCTTTTGAAGGACATCCTTAAGAACAATTCTTATATTGTCTTCTAAACATTTAAGCTTTGGCTTTCATGTTCAACATTTTCCCTTGAGAATGATGATTTTTATGGATTTGATACTCCTTATCAGGATGAGGAGCTACTATTCTGTATTTGCAAAGAGCTTTTTTGTCTTTCAAATTATATACATGGAGGTTTATTAAATACTTCCTCTGCATTTATTGAGAAGATTTATATAATTTTTTCTTTAATTTGTTAATATCTGGTAAACTAATTTTCCAAAGTTAACTTAACCTTGCTTTCCAAGAATAAATCCGACTTGGTTGTAATGGGTTCATTTCTTATACTTTGCTAGGTTTTTTTGCTAATAAAATTTAGAAGTTTTATATCTATCTTCATGAGTGTGTTGTACTGTAATTTTCACTTCTTATGTTATCCTTGGCAGGGTTTTGTATCATGGTTTTGCTGAATTTGTAAAGTTATAAAACGTTTCCTCTTTATCTGTTCTCAAAAAAAGATTATGTGAGGCTGGAATTCTTTCTTTCCTGAAGACTTTTAACCTCTGATTCAATTTCTTCAATAGATAGTGGGTATTCAAGTTTTAATTTTTTTCTTGAATCAATATTGGTAAATTAGATTTTTCTAGAAATTCATCCATTTTATCTGAGTTTTCAAAATTTTTACCATGAAGTTACTTATAAGATGTTATTTTTTGATGTTCTGTAGGATCTGTGGTTATGTCCCCTTTTCATTTGTAGTACCTTCTACAATTTTGTTAGTCTTTTAATAATTTTCTCAATGTTATTAGAGACTATCTCTAATCCTTGACTTTATGATCCTCTCCATCATTTGTTTTCTAGTTTATGAATATCGATACTAATTTTTATTATTTTCTTCCATCTGACTTATTTACATTTGAGCTATTTTTCTTTCTTAACTTCTTAAGGTAAATATTTGGCTTTTTAATTTTCAGGCTTTTTTTCCCCACTATGAGCATTGTAAGCTATACATGTTTCCTCTAACTTCATGTATTTTGATATGTAATGTTTTTGTATAATTTATTTCTAAGTATTTTATAATTTTCACTATGATTTATTATTTGACTTATGATTTAAAACTGTGTTTCTTTTTAATCCTCTTAATATTTGTTTATTTTTCTTATTGTTACCTTTTTGTTACTAATTTCTAACTTAATTGCTTCATGGTTGCCAAATATTGTTTGAGTGCTACCAAGCCTTTTAAATTTATTGTAAGACTTGATATGTGGTCACTTTTCATAATGTTCTGTGGATCCTACCATTGTTAGATGCCGTGTTCTATGTAACTCCATTAGATCAAACTTCTTCACTGTGTTGTCCAAGTCTTTTATATCTTTACTGATTTTTGTATGCTTGATTAATCAGTTACTGAGAGAAATATAATCTCCCACTATGATTGTAGATTTTTCTCTTTCTTCTTATGGTCTGTCAGTTTGTGTTTTATATATTTTGAGCCTTTGTTATTAGGTACCTATAGGTTTGAATTGTTTTATCTTTCTGGTGAATTGAATCTTTTATAATGAAGCGAAACTTGTTTCCCTAGTAATTCTTTTAGTCTTGAAGTCTATTCTGATTAATATTAACATAGGTCTACTAACTTCATTTTGGTATTTTCCGATAGAGCCTGAAGTACAGCTTTTAGAATTTTCTTTATTGAGAGTCTGTTGGTGACAACTTCTTTGATTTTGTTTGCTTGCAAATACACTAATTTTCCCCTTGTTTTTGAGAGAGGTTTTTACTGGATAGAATTAGGGTAGACTTCTAGGTTGTCAGTTATTTTCTCACCAACACAATGAAGATATTATTCAACTGTCCTCTGTTTCCATTGTTTCCTCTAAAATCTGCTGTCTTGTCTACAGACAAGACTCTCTCCTTTGAGAATAATCTGTGTTTTCCTTCTGGTTCCTTTAAATTGTTTGGTGTTCTACAGTTTCACAAAGCATATCTAGGTTTATATTTATTTTTATTTCTCACACTTGGTATTCATTGAAGTTCCTGGATCCATGTGATAGTATCCTGTATGTTATGGGAAATTCTTATCCTGTCTCCTCTTCCCATGAGGCCACAAAATATAAAAGTGAAGGTCACTTTGTTGGCTAATGTCTTCAAGCTAACTTCAGGGATTGGCTCTTATTCTGGGCTTCAGATTTTGCTTAGTTAATATGTCTTACTAACTTGCCAGCTCATCCATCGGTCATTTCAAAAGATGTTTTTCTATGGTTTCCAGTTTGCTTAGTGTTTTCAGTAGAGTTGGCTACATATCGAATCCACCATAGTTCAGGAAATGAAAGCCTATAAGGTTTTCTTTAATACCACAATAATCCTTAACACTTGAAACCATGAAAGACTATACCAAGTCTATTAACAGAATGTATATATCCACATGTATTTATTACAGTGGCCAGTCTATTTAATGATTCATTCAATAGATATGATACTATGTTCTTAGTAATGTAATTCATACATGTTTCTTCCAGGCTAAGACAGAAGACAAGTTGGTGCTAGTGGGTTGGGTAGGGGTGCTTTAAAACTGCCAATAAGAGTCTTACTAGAATAGAAGTGAATGATATTGAGTAGATATAGGTAGTTTAGCCTTTAAATGCAAAAGTATATCAGGTACTAGGGAGTTAATTATTATTTCTTAGTAAATTGAGAGAGCTGATGGATTTTTGGCCGATTTTCAGTTCTACACACTGGCAATTCTACTTTAACAGGCTATTTCTCCCTATATAGCTTTTATTCCAAACCTGGAACAGAGTGAGTTAGGATTAGAGATGGTCTCTTTCCTCTTCCACTTACTAGATGCCCAGAACCGCTCACTTTTTTCTCGTATGGATGCCTGTTGTTTTTTTCTTTTTGCTTTTTTCTGTCTTGGGCCAGAGTTGTACCTTCCTATCTCTTTAATCTCCATTTTTTATAGAATTATAGGATTCACTACCTGCAGACCAGCTCTCTTTTGGAGAAATAAAAAGTGAAAGCATCTAGTTCTCCAATACTATCTCTCTCAATTTCCAACAAACAGGACTTGGTTGGCAGCTGGCATCCCCAGGTCCCCTTCCACTGCCCATGTGTCTGAGTTGCGCTTGGCTGAACTCAACTTCCATGCCTCTTGGCCAAGGGACTTTATAAACTCTGTTTGTCCAAGAGGTTTCCGACTGATAACTCTGATGTGGTTTACTGCCAGGCCAGCGGGTCCTGCTGCTCGCTTCTTGGTGTAACTTCTGCACAAAGGACAGTTGGGTTGTCATTGTTCTCTTCCCTTCCTGTGAGCCTAGTAGTGGTGGGGCACAGCAGATGGACATTCTGGCTGCCGTGGGCCTCCTGCAGGCCCAGGGGAGGGAACCGTGCCAGTCTCACGTTCTCTTCCCATTACTGCTGCCTCTTTGCCCTGTTAACCTCTCTGTTCACTTTTCATCCAGCAAGAACGGGGATGCACCTCTTATGGGGGCTGTCTTAGGTAGGCATGTTGGCACTGATTGGTGAAGCGTTCCCTCTTTTCCCATCTTTCCCAAAATTCAAGGTGGTAAGAGCTCACCTTGCTGCCACTGCAGAGTAGTATGGCATTTGCTTCTTCTGTCCTCTGTAGCTCCTTTTCTCTCTGACTGTGGCCCCTCTCCCCTACCCCTGTCCCTAACTATCTTGGAGAAAACAAAAACAATTCAGGGGTTATCAAGGATTACAAGGAAGGGACATGTTTTTCTTGGACAAAGACAAATGACCTCCTTCCCTCCCAAAGCCGAGTAGTTTTTGGAAAGGCACTTCCTCTTTTTTAATCTAATATATGCATGCTTTCTACCTGGGAGGCAGAAGCCACAGAGGGGTCCAGTGAGAGCCTTGCGGGCTTGCCAGTCTTCTCTGTGGGTGGGTCACTGGCTGGTTTTGCAGAACATCTGCCCCTCTGAAGCAGGCTGAGGACCAGTCTGCCTGGGGGTCTGATCATTTCCACTAATTTGTAATGGCAGTGCTGGAAATGCTTGCAGCTCAGGGGCCTGTCACCTAGGTTTGGCTTGGAAAACCAGGTGGTAGACTTTGAGAAGAGACAGAAAGGAGGGAGGGAGGGAGAGAGAGAGAGGGAAAAGGAAAGGGGGAAAGAAAGAACAAGGAACAAAAACAAGTAAAGGAAGCAGAATATAAGTAACTCTCACTCTTGGCTTCAGAGCACAGCACTTTTCAGTTTTGACTGCATGACATCAAGTCTCTTGTTAAAATGTTTTCTAAATTGAGTATAATTTACATGTAATAAAATTCACCTTTTGAAGTGTACAATTTAATGAGTTTTGACAAGCGTCTGCATCAGTGTAGCCATCACCATCATCAAAATATAGAACATTCCCATCATCCCTTAAAGTTTCTTCATGCCCATCACAGTTAGTTCGTCCCTCCCACCCCCATCCCCTCGCAAAACTGTGTTTTCTAAAACTAGAGTTTTGACTTTCCTAGAATTTCATATAGATAAAATCATAAAGTATACACTCTTTTTGCTTCTGGCTTCTTTCTCTTAGCATGATGCTTTTGAGATTCATCCATATTGTATAGATCAGCAGTTCATTCTTTGTGTGGCTAAATTGTATTCCATTGTGTGCATATGTCACAGATTTTTTTTTTTCTTTTTGAGATGGAATCTTGCTGTGTCACCCAAGCTGGAGTGCAGTGGTGCGATTGCGGCTCACTGCAACCTCCACTCCTGGGTTCAAGTGATTCTCCTGTCTCAGCCTCCTGAGTAACTAGGACTATAGGCGTGTGCCACACAAAAAATACAATTTTTTGTATTTTTAGTAGAGACAGGGTTTCACCATGGTGGTCAGGCTGGTCTCAAACTCCTGACCTCATGATCCACCTGCCTTGGTCCCCAAAGTGCTGGGATTACAGGCATGAGCCACTGTGCCCAGCCGCCACAGATTTTTTTATCCCTCCACCTGTTGATAGAAATTTCGGTTGTTGGCCGGGCGCGGTGGCTCAAGCCTGTAATCTCAGCACTTTGGGAGGCCGAGACGGGCGGATCACGAGGTCAGGAGATCGAGACCATCCTGGCTAACACGGTGAAACCTCGTCTCTACTAAAAAAATACAAAAAAACTAGCCGGGCGTGGCAGCGGGTGCCTGTAGTCCCAGCTACTCGGGAGGCTGAGGCGGGAGAATGGTGTACACCCGGGAGGCGGAGCTTGCAGTGAGCTGAGATCCGGCCACTGCACTCCAGCCTGGGCAACAGAGAGAGACTCTGTCTCTAAAAAAAAGAAAAAGAATTTTCGGTTGTTTCCAGATTTGGGCTATTGCAAATGAAGCTACCGTGAACACTCACATGCAGGTCTTTGTGCCTCCTCAGCTCTCCTAGGTGAAATCCTCCAGGTGCACATTCTGCCTGTTCTTGTGCCTGCTAGCCTGTCACCAGGTGGGTTCTTCTGTTTTTCTTCCTACGAGTGAGCATCAGATAAGAATGGAATTGTGGATGCCACTACCTGTGCTAGTCCCTAGCACTCACTTAGACTATACTCTATTCTAATTGTCTGTTGACCTGTTTGACACCCTCACTAGGCTACAGACAATTTGACATAGGAATTAAGAGCACAGGATTCAAATCCCAACTCTGTCATATACTAACTGTGTGACCTTGGGCAAGTTACTTAACCTCTATGTGCCTCCGTCTCCTCAGCTGCAAAGTGAGGATAACGGTACCTATGTCATGGGGTTATGAAATCAGATAGATAGACAGACATGCTTGGTCTATAGGGAATACTATGTTGTTGAATGACTGGACAAGAAGTAGTATCAGGGTCTGGAATGCACACGTCAGATCTCCTTTTAGCAGCTCATAATGGCACTGGAACTGTCTCCATCAACTGCTCTGTTGCCTGGCACCCAGGTATCCCAGTTCCCACTGGATGACAAGCACTGCCTTAACACTGCATGAAGAGTGCTTGCTTCCTTTGTTGCCTGCTAGCTCTTCTTCCAGCTTGGATGCTGGCTGCCCCCTCTTACTGCTAAAGTTCTGTTTCTGTTTCCCTGAATGTGTATTACTCTTTGAAAAACATAACGATAAACTGTAAGGGATCCCACCTGTTTGTTTTGTTCCTTCTCTCAGTTCTGGGTCCAGATACATCAACTATCTAGGAAGCAAGGCCTAGAAAGGCCCCACCTACACACTCTTAAATCCTTATACCCTAGTTCACAAAAATCTTCTTGTTCCACAGGGCTGAAAGCCCCATGTTGACTAGAGGCATGGCAGAGGAACCACAGGCTCAGAAATATTTGTCCTACAAGAATGTAACTGTCAGGGCAGCCTTCATCATAGCCAGGGTTGTAGATGCTCATCCCACTTCTGCAAGCCAGGGCCAAGGACCCTTGTGGATGGCAGCTCTCTTATTAGGATGGGGAATTGGAGGCCCATGAGGGCAGAGTTGGAAACAAAGATTTAGCCTCACAGCCCTTAATCCAGAGAAGCACTTCCTGGGTCTGACCATTTTCTCTCTGAAGAATAAGATGATTCTGGACCAGGGTGATCAAAAGAACTAGAGAAATCAAAATGTAGGATTGATCTTTGATACTCACCAAAGTGGGGGCATAAAGTACAATGAATAAAGTTTTAAGTACAACCCTCTGTGGGCCTGTGGGAGGTGTTTCTAGAGTCTAGGAACTCTGAATGGTACTGTGTCACGGTCTCCTTTTATGCGCACTCTGTGTAAAGCATGGTGGTAAGCACCTTCCATGGATAGTCTCCCTTAATTCCACTTCTGGGAGTAGAAGATGATTATTTTCCCTTACAGCAGTGGGTCTCATCAGGGGGTTCTGATTTTGTTGGTCTGGGGCGAGCCCTCGGCATTTGGACTTTTAAACACTCCCCCAGTGATTTTAATGTGCAGCCAAGGTCAGGACCTGTTTTACAGTCAAGGGAATTGAGGCTTCAGAGGTCAAAGTCACTGGCCTAGGGGTCACCAAGCTGTGTGGGGAGGCGCAGTTAGAGCACAGGCCTGTTTGACCTGGGACCCTTCTGCTGCTGTCCCCGCCATGACAGAAAACGGTCAGGACCAGGCACGGTGGCTCAGGCCTGTAATCCCAAGACTTTGGGAGGCCGAGGTAGGCAGATCACTTGAGGCCATGAGTTCGAGATCAGCCTGGGCAACATAGCGATACCCCAATTCTACTAAAAATGTAAAAATTAGCTGGGCATGGTGGCACATGCCTGTATTCCCAACTACTCAGGAGGCTGAGGCACGAGAGTCACTTGAACCCAGGAGGTGGCTGCAGTGAGCCAAGATTGTACCACTGCACTCCAGCCTGGGTGACAGAGTGAGACTGTCTCAAAAAAAAAAAAAAAAAAACAAGAAGGAAAATGGTCTGGCCGGGCGCGGTGGCTCAAGCCTGTAATCCCAGCACTTTGGGAGGCCGAGGCGGGTGGATCACGAGGTCAGGAGATCGAGACCCTCCTGGCTAACACGGTGAAACCCCGTCTCTACTAAAAATACAAAAAACTAGCCGGGCGCGGTGGCGGGCGCCTGTAGTCCCAGCTACTCGGAGGCTGAGGCGGGAGAATGGCGGGAACCCGGGAGGCGGAGCTTGCAGTGAGCCGAGATCGCGCCACTGCACTCCAGCCTGGGCGACAGAGCGAGACTCCGTCTCAAAAAAAAAAAAAAAAAAAAAAAAAAAAAAGAAGGAAAATGGTCAGTGCTGGCTTCAGGGTGCTGGGCAGGAAACGGTCAGTAGGGATGCAAAGATGCTGATGGCTTTTCCAGGGCATCCCTGCTGACCCAGCACTCTTTAAGAGGCAAGCATGTGTGTGCTCTGAGTCTAAAAGGCTCCCTGGACAGAAAGCCATCAGCCTTAGCTCCTGGCCAGCTCAACAGAGGAGCACACCACCCAGCTGCCCGTCAACTGTTGGTCCAGGCTTAGCTTGGTTGCATCTGGCTTCAAGAAACAAGGACAGATGCTTTTTGATTTCTTTTCTAGTGTCAACTCATAGGCAGGCATAAATGTGTTGGTCCCTCCTGAGGAGAGAAGGGTAGGACAAGTTGGGCAAGTGTGGTCTTTTCCAGCCTCACCTCCAGTAATAACTGCAGAATAACAAGGCCTGAGTGCTCACTGCATTCATCAGAACCACACTAAGGACCTTGCACACATCACCTCATGTTACCTTCACAGGAATCTTGTGAAGTAAAGACTCTTAGTATCTCAATTTTTCAGATGGGGAAACTGAGGCACAGGGCATCTGGTAGCAGAAATGGGAGTGATCCTAGGCAGTTGCTGAACCTGGCTCAACTCTTAATCATCATCCTACGTGACCTCCATAGGTCTGTTTTTGCCTTGTTCTTGAATTGTTTCAGGAGCCCCATCTAGTCCCCAGCCTGAAAAATCAACTTGGAGCAAGGGAGATGCTGCTTCATTTCTGGCACAGAGTTGGATCCATAGCAGGGGTTCAGTACATGGTAATTGGTGGATGTATTTTATTTTATTTCAGTTGATTTTATTTCTCCAGATTCTACAATATCACAGTACTGTGATAACAATAAACTTATCCCAGGAATGTAACCCAAGTTATCCAGTTTTTTTTAATGTTTTGACTTTTAAGTATTTCTAAATACTCTCCGTACTCTCTTAATTGTGTCACATTCAGTTTTAGTGGCTGTGCTACGTTCACACCCTATAGTTGTCCTAGAAGAGCACCTCTCTGCGCTGTAAGAGCCTCGATGTCTTTCTTTGAAGGATTCTTTACCGGAATAGAAACTGAAATGATTCTAAATGGTAGCTATCCCTGCACCATCCAGGCCCTTGGAATGAAGTTGTTTGTTTGGTGGGCTCTTCCAGGATAATCCACACAAAACTCTATCCCAATGTAGTAGCAGACATTGCAGGCACTCTGCTGAGATGGCCTTGGATCACTTTGGCCACTTCTGTGTGCCCATCCTGCAGCTTCTGTCGCCTCTATTTCTAAAGCTTTGCCCCATTGCCTTCTTCAAAGGATTGCCCTCTTGCCAAGAGAGTTGGAGTGGCTGGGAGTTTTTGTCCCCGCCATGACAGTCTGTAGCCAGTATTAATTAGAGCGGGAATATGAAAGGTCAGCCACCTTGCCCTAGCAGTGGGGTATGGGGGTGTATAAACTTGGAGGAGGTTCCGTTTACATTCCAGGACCCTCCCTGGGGTCAGGCTGAGGCTGGGATGTGGCCTGAGGTCATGCTTGCCTTGACCTCTCCCCTCTCTGTCCTACTTCTCCACTCTCCTACAGACCACTCTGGGGACATTTCTTCAATGAATCACTCATCTAGGAATCCTTATCTCAGGGTTTCCTTTCCGGGAACATGACCTAAGTGAAAGCAGTGTGGGCCGGATGTCTTTCAGACCAGCAAATGCCTCGAATTCTCTTTTAAGCATTCCTTTGAGTGTCCAGGATTCTGCCCTAAGCCTCCACCTAAGCTGGGGGTCCCACTTCCCAGGAACACTAACCCAGCCCTCCTCCTCACCACTGGCTCATTCCCATGGGTAGTTTCTGGGCTTTCCAGCTCTCCCTCTCCTCACTTCTTAGCCAGACTTTACTCTACCTCTGTTTCATTCATTCAATACCCAACAGGTATTGAATTCCTATTCTGTGCCAAGCATCCTCCTAGGTGCTGGGGTACAGCTGTGAATAGAGCAGACAAGGAGCTTGCCCTAACAGACTTTAAGGGAAGAAGGCAATTCACAAGTAAACAGAGAAGCACGACAGCACACATTAAGATCATGGCTGTGAAGGAAATAGGCTAAGGAGGTGATGGGGTGTGAGTGAGGCAGCTTCCTGGGCTGTGTGCGTGGTGTCACCTCCCTCCTCCTCTTCAGCCCTTGCATGCCTGGCCATACTTACTCCGGAAAAGAGCCACCTCTGACATGCGTCTTCATAAATGCCAGTGACATTGTGCTATCTTTGTCTTTCTTGCCCTCTGAGTGGCATTTTGTGAAGTTTAAAACTCTGCATCTTGTTTTCTTCCCTAGGCTTCTGAGGCACCAGCCTCTCCTGGTTTTCTTCCTGCTTTTCTGGCTTCTCCTGCGTAGCCTCCTTTGCTGCCTCCACCACCCCTCTGCTTGGCTGTTGAGGATCGCAGCTCCCTAGACTCGGTCTGAGGATTTCTCTTCTTACAATGTAGTCTTTCCCCTGGGTGAAGGTGTCACCTCCCCTGGTGTCAGTTTCCATGCATCTCATCTGGACCCCTCTTTGGAAGAACCGACTGTAAATGCAACCCTCTTCTCAACATCTCCACTTGGATGACTCAACACATGCATAACTTGGCTCAGCACCTTCCTACATACATGACCAAGCCACACCCCAGCCCCTGCCTCAGCCTGTGAGTCTCCTCTTCAGATGCACCCTGTCTTAGGAAGAGGCATCACTGTCCCCCAAGCTGCTTGGGCCAGAAGCCAGACTTCACCCTCTCCTCTCCACCACCTGATACACCTAAGCTGTCACCAAGTCCTGTCCATTCCTCCTTCTAAGGACAAGTGTATGAATCCATCCACTTATCCATCCTGATGTCCACTCCCTCTCCAGGCCACCATTGCTTGACTGCTGCAGGAGATTCCTCACGGGTCCCCCGCATCCTGCCTTGACTCTTCCAGACTGTTTGCATGGGCCCTGGTCATGTCTGTAATTTCTTGCTGAACTAAAGATAATTGAAAATTCTTCCCAAGGTGTGCACCACCCCAGGCGATGGGCCCTGCCTACTTCTCCAGCCTCACCTCCAGCCACTCTTCTTTCTCCCTCTCCTTCAGCCTTCCTAACAGACATTTCATTCCCAGTTGTGGCCTTTCCACACGCATTTCCTTTTCCCTGGGAAGCTTTTCAGGGAGGCCCATATGTGTGAAGGCTGCTTTCTTTTTCCCTGAAGTGGCGTGATCACCATTGGGATGTGGGGTGAAAGAGACCACTACAGCCTCTCTGTTCCCTCTCTACTGGGAAATTTGGAAGAGGTCTAGGTGGGAGCACAGAGAGTGGGGAGAGGGAAGGTATAGACAGGTCCAGCCCAGGGACAGGCAATAAGGGGGTACGTTGTCTGAAGAGAACATAAAAGCAATAATGTAATCAATGAAGTCTGTTAGATTTTGACTGTCACCTTGCACCAAAAATTCTAAAACCTGTTGATGCAAAATTCTCTATGCCCAAGGGAGGACTGCTCCCTCCTCTTCCCTCCACTGGATGTGGGAATAACTCTTGGGAGCCTACCAAGTAATAGCAGCAATCATTGTCATTTGCTGACCACCCAATGCCAGGCACTTTGTTAGATATGTTAGGATTCTCATCACATTAAATCCTTATAGCAGCCCTGTAGGACAGGGCTTGTGGGACCCACTTTAAAGGTGAGGAAACTGAGATTGAAGAGGAAAGCTGGCACAGGCACATCTTGAACTGCTGGCCAGGAAACCCTGCCCATGCGCAGCTATTCTTGAGCAGGGAACTGACTGCATTGGCCTGGGCAGAGAAGACTTTCTGAGATATATATTATATATCTCAGAAATATATTATATTATATATATATACATATATATTATTAAATATATATATATATATTTTTTCCCTTCCGAATAGCTCTCACAAGCACTGGACTTCCAGTAAATCTGCTTTAGGGCAGGGCTTTGTAATTCAACATGAACCCTGAGATGCTCCAGATTCTGCTGACAGGGGAGAAGATCATGGCCTGAGAATATTTTGGTTCAGGGACAATAATGTAGATTTGGATAAAGATCAGGCTGGACTTGAATTCTAGACCTACTACTTATAGGATCTTGGGCAGATTATCCTCAGAGCCTCAGTTTCCTCTCCTGTAAGCTGGGGGGTAATAATGGTACTTCATAGAGCTACTAGGAGAGTTAAATGATGCAATGAAGGTGACACTTTCATGACCGTGCTCGTTAGGTGATTAGACTCTATAATGCGTATTAAGCTCATGGCAGATTAAATGATGTGTAATGGATATGTGACAATCAGCTGACATGAGGAGTTCAAGACCAGCCTGGCCAACGAGGTGAAATCCTGTCTCTACTAAGAATACAAAAAATTAGCCAGATGTAGTGGCGGGCACCTGTAATCCCAGCTACTCGGGACGCTGAGGCAGGAGAATTGCTTGAACTCGGGCAGGGGAGGTTGCAGTGAGCTGAGATTGCACCATTGCATTCCAGCCTGGGCAACAAGAGCAAAACTCCGTCTCAAAATAAAATAAAATAAAATAAAATAAAATAAAATAAAATAAAATAAAATAAACAATAGATATGTGACAAACGTTTGTTTTCTTCCACATAAACATCATCAGGAGAGTATAAATGTTAATTTTTCTTTTTAGGTAGACATCCTACTCTTTAGGGAGTCCATTAAATAGATAAGAGACACTGAAAACACCTAGAGGTGAATAAACCACATCAAATGAGAGCCCACATTTCTGGTTTAAGTTATTTCCTAGTGAACGAGTTATTTCTTCAGGAACAATCAGTAAATGGATACGTTTCCTGGACATAACATCTGGTTAAAAAGGAGCTTGCTGATATAATTCAGGATATAGTGGCAGAGGTTTTATTTGTAACAGTTTGTTTTATTTCCTCATTGATGCTACAAGGAGACATCCAAAATGGCCGTAGCATGTGTTCATCTTCCGCATCTTGTGCAGACCTCAGTGGCAAAGATGCCAGCCCATGGGGCTGAACTGCTCTTCCTCTTTGCAAGGAGGGAGCAATTGGTGTATTAATTAAGCAGTGGATTTTTACTGCTTGCTGAATGAATAGATTTGGTCTGTCTTCTAGCCTGGGAACCAGCGCTCTTAGATTTTTATATTATTTCTTCAAAACAATAAATTCTTACAACCCTCTATTGAGAAAACAAAGCCTCCACTTGCTTCAGCTGGAAAGAAGCTCCATTTGTCTCTCTTCCTACCTGGAGGGACACTGCTACCTTCAGAACTCAGACAGAGGATGACTGCTGATGGCAGCCAGGTGCCTTCGCAAATTCTTAGAGAGGACTTATTCCACCTCCTTTGTACTTCCAGCATGCAGAGGTGGTGTGTGTGTGCCTGCACGTGTGCATGTATGATCTGTTTACTGTGGGCAGGCTGACCTGAAGATACATCTCAGCCCTGAGGGTCCTTGCCTGAGCCAGGACAGGGAGGTAATGGTAAATGACAGAAATCCTGTGGATAGAAGTTATGAACCTTGGCTCTTAGGCTGTGGGAGGCACTATTTAGAGATGAGTGCGAGATGATGATGCGTTTTGGTGATGGTGTTGTCAGCAGTTCTTCTGAGACTGGATTCTAGATCACTTCCTGCCCCTTCCCCCTCCAGGGAGACTTCCAGGAAGCAAGGGCCTTCCCTACTGTTGATTGATGGTGGCTAGAGGAAACTCAGTTTTTCTTATGTTGGATAAAAAGAACCTAAATTAATTTTGTGTTCATACAGTGAGAACTTTGGTTCTAAGATGCACCAAGACTAAAACAAACAACAAACAGATGAAACCAATATTTCCTGCCCCCAGGATGCTGGGAGGTTAAGTGACTGCTTTATTGTGCAGAGTGCAGGGACCCTCTGAGAGCAAAATGATGCCAGTGGGGATGGCGGGCTCTGACTTTTTCCTGGTCTGCCCTTTCCCTCCACTCTGGGTCCTCCTTCTCTCAGCACCTCTCTCTCTCTCTCTCTCTCTCTCTCTCTCTCTCTCTCTCTCTCTCTCTCTCGGCCCTTTCCTTCCACCCAGTGTCCTCCTCTCCCAGCACTTCTCTCTCTCTCTCTCTCTCTCTCCCCCTCCCTCCCTCCCTCAGCCCTTTCCTTCCACCCTGGGTCCTCCTTCTCCCAACACCCCCCTCTCTCTCCCTCCCTCCCTCTCTCCATCCCCCAGCCCTTTGCTTCCACCCTGGGTCCTCCTCCCAGCATCAAAGAATTAGGTCATTCAAAGCATCTCCTCTCCCTAAGAGTGTGGATCTCACCCACCACATGCTGTCCTTGATGTGAGGCCTGACAAAGATTCTCTCCATGACCAGACGTTAGGCTCTTCTCAGCCTTTTTTTCAACTAGGGGTCAACTTTTGAGCTTCTGTGTTTGTCTCAGCATTGTCCAGTTGTAGCACGAATCCGGTTTAGACAGAATCCTCCATCCTCAGTATCTGGTCACCCTTGATTTCTGATTGGGTTCCTCATCTGTCTTATGCTGTTCCTGCTGCTGTAACAAAATACCTTAGAATGGGTAATGTACGTACTGCTCACTATTCTGGTGGCTGGGCAGTCCAAGGTCAAGGCACCAGCAGATTCAGTGCTGACGAGGGCCTGTTCTCCAGAGAAGATGCCTTCTACCCGTCCTCAGATGGTGGAGGGGGAGGGATTTTCTCTTCAACCTTTTTTATGAGGACACTAATCCAAGCCCTCCTGACCTCATCACTTCCTAAAGGCCCCATCTCTTCATTCTATCACACTGGTATTAGGTTCCAACATAAGAATTTTGGGAGGACACCAACATTCAGACCATAGCATCATCCTCTACCATCTGCCAGGTGATGTCTGCTCAACCTTCCTGCCTTCAGCAAGAATCCTGTTAGGCCAATTTAACCAGAATCCCCCCTTACCTCTGATGTTTCTGCAGTAATTTTCCATCCACTGACCCTTGCCCTGCTCCTTGGCTGTGCATTCCCACTTTTCCTTGTATTTGGAGTTGATCCCAATCTCTCCCCCTGACTGCAGAACACTACCGTGGTGGTCCCTACACCAATCTTGGTGGTTTCCCTAAATAAAGCTTGCCCTATAGTTCTTTAGCAAGTGCCATTGAATCATTTTTTCTTTAACGAGCCCTCCATGACTGTTGTCAGGATCCTCTGTCACAGTAGGGGCCACTTCTTTCCAAAGACCATGTGATAGACTTCTTTGAGACAGGAGAACTGGAGTTCATTAAAAAGCATGTCTTGGCTGGGTGCAGTGACTCACGCCTGTAATCCCAGCACTTCCGGAGACCAAGGAAGGTGGATCACGAGGTCAGGAGATCGAGACCATCCTGGCTAACACGGTGAAACCCTGTCTCTACTAAAAATACAAAAAATTAGCCGGGTGTGGTGGCAGGCACCCGTGTTCCCAGCTACTGAGGAGGCTGAGGCAGGAGAATCGCTTGAACCTGGGAGGTGGAGGTTGCAGTGAGCTGAGATCACACCATTGCACTCCAGCCTGGGTAACAGAGAGTGACACTCTGTCTCAAAAAAAAAAAAAAAAAAAAAAAGCAAAAAAAAAAAAAAAAGCATGCCTTTTTGAGTGGGAATATAAGGAACGTGGAAAGGAGCTGGGCCTCACTCACAAACTTGAGTAGAATTTCACCTCTGGCCAAGTGGTGATCAGAAAAGCAGTGGGCCAGGCACCTAATGCAGTTGCCTCCACATATGTTGACAGGAAAGGTTCTGTCTTTGGACACCACACAAGTTCACAGTGGTTAAGGAAGGACCAGATAATTCAGCACTAACCTCTGAAGAAGAGGAATGCTCATAAGCTGGTTGATGCCTATACATTTCACTCATCAACTTGAATCCTGAAGCTTTTTAAAAAATAAAAGCTACTATGTATTGAGAGTTTTACTTTGGCGGTAGACATTGTTTTTATTCCCATTTTACAGAGTGGAAAACTGCTGCATAGAAAGGTCCAGGGATTCACCAGATGTCACAGAGCTAGTAAGTGGCAGATCTGGGAATCGCACCTAGGAAGCCTGGCTCCAGAAGTACTCCCTCCACCACTCCACATTGCTAAATGTGTCAAAATATATTGATATTCATTAGAAGTAACTATGACTCACTCGGTGTGTAATATGTTGTATATAATATTCAATTAATATTCATCAGGGTAGTGCCATGATCAGTGGTGAGTTATATATTATTTTAATAACTGAGGGTACCAATAAATGTTCTTTCTCACTTTGCTCAAACAGTTTCTCTGTCTTTAAGCTGTTTCTTTGCCCGTAGCACTCCTATTTTTCTATAGGCCATGTTCTCATTCTCCTAATATAAAGCAAATAAATGTTTATCAGTCACTTGATGTATTCCTGGGGGATGTTCACAGCCACACCCTGTCCTGACGCCTCACTTCCTGCCTCAGAGGGCCCTCCTCAGCCTTGCCTCCTACTCCTCTCCTCACGGTTAGCCAGAACAGCCTTCCCTTGGGCCTCCTTCCCTTGGGTCCAGTTATACCTCTAAACAAATTGCAATCTTTAAGTAATTTTTAAAAAGATATATATTTATTTAGTCTGAAATGTGCCTTTCTCTGGTCAGCACTTCTGATTGGCCTGGGTGGCCTGCGTTAGCACACCGGGTTGCCAAGAGTCTGGTCCTGCTTTTTGGTTAACCTAAGCACCTTTGCCTCTGGTAATGTTAGGCCATTTGAAGTCCTAATGTGGTCATTGGACTCCCTGGATCTGAACAGCCCACTGTGGAAGCATTCTCTAAAGCGGGTGGAATGAAGGCTGGGGCCAGACTGCATGGGGTGTGTAGGGGTAGATGAGTTTATGTGCTGGGAGACCAAAGCGGGCAGATGGAAGGGAACTGGGTTCGTGGGGAAAGGAGAGGGATCTGCTGGACATCCTTCACCGAGAGGTAGAGGACAGGAGAGCCTGCACAGAGAGGCCTGCTTGGGGCCACCCTGGTCTTCAGCAGCTGCACCTCTCAGTACTTGGGCTTCCTTCCCGCCTGAATCAGTGAGCCTGTTCATCCTTTCATAAAAGGATCAAGTTTTCCAATGTGCGGCTTGGCTTATTACTTCCTTACTCTTGCTTACGGACCCGACCGTACTAAAACTTGTGAGATTTTTGTTTTCTGGAGGGTGGTAGTGGGGGAGGATCCTGACTTGCTGTTGCAAGGTTAGTTTCTCTTCTGCACAGTGGCCAGGAAGGGAGCCCTTGCAGCATGCTTCTAGAGTATGTTTTTTAGATTGCTTAGTAAGGCCTGGGTTACCTGTTAAATATAGACACCATTTTAATTTATTTCCAAGTAGACAGACTTGGGACCTTTCAAAGCCAACATGCAAAGGCCACAGTCACCTTCAGTGCTGGGTTACAGCAGAGAGCAATTTCAGGCCTCAGATGTCATTCGCAGTAACCTTAGCACTGGTCATTGTTGAGCCACGATATTTGAAAACGTTGTGTTACAGTATGTTCATGCCAGCCTCACTAGAGCTCATTTTGAATTTCTGGATAAACATTCTGGTGTTGCTGCATGTTTTGGGAGTGGAAATGTTTGAATGTTTGCCATTCTGGGTGATGGAAGGAAAATAGAACAAGCAAGTGGTGAGATCCTTGGTCTCAGTGTTCAAGGGAAATGCAAACAATATAAGGTTAACATGGAATGAAGGCTGAGAAGCCACATTTGCTGTACACCTTGATAGGAGAGACTAAGGTAGCTAATAAATGTAAACTTGAATTTATAAGGCAGCCCGGTGAGTGAGCTAATGGAAGAGTATAGGTTGTGGCTCCAGACTGCTGAATGTGAATCCCGTGTCCTCCTCTTACTAGCTGGGTCATCTTGGACAATTTACTTAATTTCCCTTCACCTCGGTTTTCTCATCTGTAAAATGGGGAGGTCAGGTTAATACTCTAGCATAGCGTGGTTAGGAAGAGTAAATGAGTTAATATGTATGAACTGCTTTGAATAGTGGCCTGGTACTTAGAAACTGCTACGTAAGTTTTGTTAAATATATAAAATAGGCTGGGCATGGTGGCTCATGCCTGTAATCCCTGTACTGGGCATGGTGGCGAGTGTCTGTAATCCTAGCTACTCAGGAGGTTGAGGCAGGAGAATCACTTGAACCCGGTAGGTGGAGGTTGCAGTGAGCTGAGATCATGCCACTGCACTCCGGCCTGGGCAACACAGAGTGAGACTCCGTCTTAGAAAAAAAAAAAAAAAAAAAAATATATATATATATATATATATATATAAATATATATATATATAATATACATATATGTATATTATATATAATAAATATATAGTGTATATTCATATGTAATAATATATATTATATAATGTATTATATAGAAACATGGATATTTAATATATAAATATATAAAAATATGTATATTTATAGATGAATATAAATATATATGTACATGTATATAAAAAGCCTGAGGCTCTGACAGGTGAGGTAAGTTATACAAAGGCCCCTGGGCTAGTCAGCAGTGATGTTAGAATTTGAGCCCAGCACTCTTAGGCTCCAGAGCAGAGTTTCTCAGCCTTGGCACCACTGACGTTTTGGGCCAGATGATTCTTTGTTGTGAGTGCTGTCCTGGGCATTGTAGGCGGTATAGCAGCATCCCTGGCCTCTACCAGGGGCCACTGGGTAGCGATGTCAACCCCCTGCCCCGAGACGTGACAACCAAAAATGTCTTCAGACATTGATAAATGTTCCCTAGGGCGGCTAAACTGCCGCTGGTTGAAAACCACTGGGCAGAGAGAGGGATTAACACCCTGGAGAGAGGTTTGCAGCAGCCCGACTTCTCAGTTCCAGGGTTCAGAGCCCAGTTCCCATTTATCACCTTATTTCCTCACAGACCAATGGTCAGAAGGCCAGGATCATGGTGGCTGGTATGTGTACACACAGCAGCCGAGAAGCCTCTCTATGTGGGTTTGAGCCAGAGGCTTCTCAACTGTGGATATTTTTGTTTTTCTTTTCTTTTCTTTTTTTTTTTTTTTTGAGGATCTCGCTTTGTCACCCAGGCTAGAGTGCAGTTGCACGAATGTGGCTCACGGCAGCCTCAACCTTGTGGGCACTAGCTGTCCTCCTGCCTCAGCCTCCCGAGTAGCTGGGACTACAGATGTGTGCCACCACCCCCAGCTGATTTTTGTATTTTTTTGTAGAGATAGGGTTTCACCATATTGCCCTGGCTGGCCTTGAACTCCTGAGCTCAAGCAATCTGCTCGCCTCGACCTCCCAAAGTTCTGGGATTACAGGCATGAGCCACTGTACCCAGCCTTTGCTGTTTTTTGAGCTGTTTTCTTTTCTTCTTTTTGGCTGGGCACGTTCAGACCATAAGGTGGGCCAGGCTATGTGGCTCGTTTGAGTTTCTGTGACTGTCGGCAGCAGAGTCCATGCAGCCACGCTGACCCAGGCTGCCTTTCTTGGAAGCACAGCTGGTTGATTTAACTGGAGTCCCAGTGTGAAGGGCTCCAGAGCAGAGGGGTCAGCCGACAAGAGGAGAGCCAACGTTCACTGTTTATCGTTGCCACGTCCCGATACCGCCTCACTCAGCACTTATTCTGATTTGCAACATCTGGGTCTTTTTCTTCTCCTCCTGCCTTCTCTGTGCTCTTTGGGTTTCAGAACTTGAACCTGTGGCAGCAGCAGTGGGCTGTGGTTCAGAGCGTCTGGGCAGATGTGAGATGTGAGCAGAGCCGCTGTGTTCTTGGCACTCAGCTGCTAGTTCTGCTCTTGAAGCCCCATTTGTAAGAAATATGTTGACCAGCCGCTCAGTGTCTCTGACCAAGTTCTTAGAAAAGTCTTAGAGCTAGCAATATGTGTCACTCCTAGTGGGTGGGTGTGGGGGGGATGGGATGGGGAAAGAAGTTTTTTGTTTGTTTGTTTGTCTGAAGATAAAGCTCTGGCGTTTGGACTCATTTAAAGAGAGCTATGCAGAGTCTTGTTTGAATGTCTGTTTTTATGGCTTAATGGCTTTACATCAGTAGTCACAGCTTTGGTGTCCAAATATTTTAGTTCTGGTTCAGAACCTACTTTTCCCTTGCTTTGATGCAAGCTGTTTTCCTAGGGTACTCTATTTCTTTCCAATGGAAAGGTGATACTCACCCTTGCACTGAATGAGTGTTAATAGCCGATAGGGAAACAGGCGGCTCTTGTGGGGGCAGAACCGATGTGCCTTTCTCCTTAAAATCTCTGGGATGCTTTCTCTTTGTGAGTGTTACTCCTTGCCTTTTCCCATTGGAAGGCCATCTCTTTTCACAAGCAATGAAATCAGGACATGGAAAGAAGTGACTGTAGGAAAAAGAAGACAGCTCGTCAGTAAACGTAATTAACCCCGATCTCTGGAGGGCTGCCTCTTGAGCGAGCTGTGTTCTAAACCAGCCCGAATGGATGTTCAGGACAGAAAGAGAAAGTGAGTTACCAAGACTTCTGGGGAGTGCTGTGAGCAGGAGTTCCTTTCCTACCTGGAGGGAGCCCCACACATTCAAGTCATTTGCTGAGTCCTAGCCAGGTGCTGTGCTGGGGACACACCGATGACAGCCTGTGGAAATGCTGGGCCTGGTGGACCCAGGAAGCGCTGACTCCCAGAGGCGGAGAGGCAGCCTGTTTGTGCAGCGTGGACCTTGCTGTGGTAACCCACACCATCACCCCTTCTGCCCTATGACACCAACACTCCACTGTCAGGAAGCACAGTTAAGGGGAAATGAGTTTTGTATTTTAGCAAAGTTTAATTGAAACTCAAAATTCCCCCCAGTTGGATGCAAACTCTCTTATATGAGTAGAAATAACTGTGCAACCCAGAATTGGGAAATAAGTTTGGGGCTTTTGGGGTTGGGCCTGCCTGCTGTTTCCCTGGTTTTCTCTGTGTTCCTGCATATTGATTAGAATTCTTGTCCCTGTTAGTCCAGGGTGAAAGGGGAAGGCTGGTAAGTTTGGACACATTAATCTTACACCAGACGAGTTTCCTGGGAAAAGATCAGATCAGGCATAAAGCAGGGCAGTCCTTCTGGCAAAGTGACTCTGTGTGGTCAGGTGGCAGTGGCCGTCTGGGGAGCCCAGAGCCTCTGGATGAGGAATGTGTTGGCCACCTCTCCAGCTGGCCTGCTCGTTTCAGGGCTCCCATGTGGTGGAAACAGGACCATAGAGAAACAGGCAGCCTCCCAGGCAAGCCAGTCATTCAAACCTCTCCCTTATGCATTATCTAATAATTATGTAGTAAGGAATGGGAGAGCTGCCTGAGTGGAGTGTTGACAATGTGCAGGTTATGTAAGAAAGCTTGCCCAGAGACCTGGGTTAACAGGCCTCGTATTTCTCATCCCCCTGACCCCAGGGTTGTAGACAATTGCCCTTCAGTTAGCTGCCTGGCCAGCCCACGCCTTACCCAGACTTGGAGTAAGGTTTCTGGAATCAGACAAATGTGGGCTTGAATCCTGGCTCCACCACTTACTAGTTGGTTGTCAGGGGGGAAGCTGCTTAACTTCTCCAAGCCTCAGGCAACTCATTTGTAAAATGCTCCAAGGATTAAAGGAGAAACTATATAAGAAGGGCCATGGATCATTCATCCCCCAAACCTCAGCATCACACAATAATCCCAGGTAACAAACCTGCACATGAATCTAAAATAAAAGCTGGAAAAAATAAATAAGGGCTGTCACAGTGCCTGTACTGTGGCTCTTCAGAACTCAACCCAGTTGTCACTTGGCCCAAGAATCAGCCCTTCCTGGATTCCAGGTCCCTCATTTGTGCCCCGAGCATCTTTTCTACCCCTAGCTCTTGTTCACTTTTCTGTTTCTCTCTTTAGGCTGTAAGTACCTTGGAGGCAGGTGCTATGTTTGGTTATCTCTGTGCTCAGAGCCTGCACCAAAGCAGCCAGCACTTAAGGAGTGCTGACTGAACATTCCAGGCTTGGTTCTAAGTAATTTACTTGTGAAAATTTATTTAATCTACACAGTAACCCAAGAGGTAGGGACTAACATCATCTCCATTTTACAGACAAGGAAACTGAGGCACAGGGTGATTGAATCACATGTCCAGTGGCACAAAGCTAGTCATTGGCTGAGCCAGGATTTGAACCCGGTACATCTGTTTCAGAATCCGTTCTCTTTTTTTTTTTTTTTTTTTTTTTGAGACGGAGTCTTGCTCTGTCGCCCAGGCTGGAGTGCAGTGGCCGGATCTCAGCTCACTGCAAGCTCCGCCTCCCGGGTTTATGCCATTCTCCTGCCTCAGCCTCCGGAGTAGCTGGGACTACAGGCGCCCGCCACCTCGCCCGGCTAGTTTTTGTATTTTTAGTAGAGACGGGGTTTCACCATGTTAGCCAGGATGGTCTCGATCTCCTGACCTCGTGATCTGCCCGTCTCGGCCTCCCAAAGTGCTGGGATTACAGGCTTGAGCCACCGCGCCCGGCCCAGAATCCATTCTCTTAACCACTGTGCTGTCACTTGAGTTGTTCATTGGATGGTGAGTGGATGGGGAAATGTTATTATGGTTCAACTATTATTAGTTGTTAATTCCGGGCAAGCCACTTACCCTTCTAGGTCTGCTTCTTTGTTCATTAAGTGGGGAGCAGGGTTCTTGTGAGGATTAGATGGGAGTGATGAGTATAAAGGAGATTGCAAACCCTGTCCAGAGTCATCACCTTGGAAGTGTCACCATGGTAATCAGAGTCTGTTATTCCTACAGGGAGTTCCATCCACAACTGCTCTGGAGGGGACAACGGGTGCCCTCATTCCCCACAGGGCTCCCTACCTTCTCCGTCCATACACACTGACATGTGGGAAATGAAGGCCTACCCTGTCAGGCTTTCACACTCTAGAATGCAGTGAATTTCTGCTCTTGGCAGCCCATGAAAAGGACTAGAGTCCCCCATGCTGTCCTTTGACCATGGAATACAGGAGAGTTTAACCTCAGGCCCTGCAGGAGAGTTGAGGCACGGTGTCCCTCCCACCCCAGGAAGAAGGGGGTGCTGCGCTTCAGACTCTGCGTAGGTCTGGAATGGCAGTGGCTCTTGGGTAGTGAGGTGGCAGTGTCGGGGGCGTTGAGAAGGTGGATGATGTGATTGTTGGTGACTCCACAGCTCCTGCCTTTTGATATTCCAGCCATGGAAAGCTGCAACCAAGGTTTCCCAGCAAAGACTTGGAATGCAAAGCACACTTTGAAGTGTGAGTGTGTGTGTAGTGGGGGTTGGGGGTGGGAGTGTGTGAGGTGTAGGGTATGTGGTGTATGTTTGTGTGTGTGAGATATGTGTGTTTGTGAGGTATGTGGTGGTGTGTGTGATGTGTGAGGTATGTGTGGTGTGTGTGGGGGGCATGTAGTGTGTATGTGTGGGGTGTGGTGTGTGAGGTATGTGGTGTGTGGTGTGTGTGTGTGTAAGGTATTGGGTTATGTGGGTGTGGTGTGAGGTATGTGTGGTATATGTGAGGTATGTAGTGTATATTATAGGGTGTATGTGTGTGAGGTATGTGGGGGGTGTGTGTGGTACATGTGTGTGGTGTTTGGTGTGTGTGTAAGGTATGTGGTCTGTGTGTGGTGTATGTGTGGTGTGTGTGGTGTGTGTGGGGGTTGTATGTGTGTGTAGTGCGTGAGGTATGTAGTATGTGTATGTGGTTGGAGGTGTGTGGTGTGTTTCGCATGTGTGGTATGTGTGGGTTGTGTTTGTGTATATAGTGTGTGGTGTGTGAGGTATGTGGTGTAGGTGTGTGGGGTGTATGTGTGAGGTATGTGGTGTGTGTGAGGTATGTGGTGTGGGAGGCATGTGTGTATATGTGTGGTGTGTAAGGTATGTGGTGTGTGTGCATGTGGAGTGTGTGTGTGTGTGTGTGAGGTACATGGTGTGTGTGTGAGGTATATGGTGAGAGTGTATGGTGGATGTATGTGTGTGTGGTGTGTGTGGGGGGATTGAGGTATGTGGTGTGTGTGGTGTGTATGTGTATGTAAGGTATGTGGTATATGTGTGGTGTGTGTGGGGGGCATGTTTGTGGGGGGATGTGAGGTATGTGGTGTGTGTGTGAGGTACATGGTATGTGTGTGAGGTATGTGGCGTATGAGGTACATGGTGTGTGTGTGTGAGGTATGTGGTGTGAGTGGGGGGCATTTGTGTGTAGGGGGATGTGAGGTATGTGGTTTGTGTGTGTGTGGTATGTGGTGTGTGTGTGTGGCATGTGTGGGCGGTGTGAGGTATGTGGTGTGTGTGAGGTACATGGTGTGTATGTGAGGTATGTGGTGTGTATGAGGTACATGGTGTGTGTGTGAGGTATGTGGTGTGTGTGTGGGGTGTGTGGGGGACATTTGTGTGTGGGGGGATTGAGGTGTGTGTGTGGTGTGTATGTGTGTGTAAGGTATGTGGTACATGTGTGGTGTGTGTGGGAGGCATGTTTGTGGGAGGGGTGTGAGGTATGTGGCGTGTGTGTGAGGTACATGGTGTGTGTGTGTGTAAGTTATGTGGTGTGTGTGGGGGGGGCATGTTTGTGGGGGGATGTGAGGTATGTGGTGTGTGTGAGGTACATGGTGTGTGTGTGAGGTATGTGGCGTGTGAGGTACATGGTGTGTGTGTGTGAGGTATGTGGTGTGTGTGAGGTACATGGTGTGTGTGTGAGGTATGTGGTGTGTGTGTGTGGGGTGTGTGTGGGGCATTTGTGTGTGGGGGGATTGAGGTATGTGGTATGTGTGTGTGGTGTGTGTGGTGTGTGTGGTGTGTGTGTGTAAGGTATGTGGTATATGTGTGGTGTGTGTGGGGGGCATGTTTGGGGGGGATGTGAGGTATGTGGTGTGTGTGAGGTACATGGTGTGTGTGTGAGGTATGTGGCATGTGAGGTACATGGTGTGTGTGTGTGTGTGAGGTATGTGGCGTGTGTGTGGTATGTGTCTGGGGGGTGAGGTATATGGTGTGTGGGGGGGTGTACGTGAGGTATGCGGTAACTCTGATTCTGGAGTGAATTTATCCTCCTTTCTCTGTCAGGTGTGATCTGAATCATTTCCTTGGCTCACATCTGATGATGCCCTTATTCTCTGCGAGGCCTCACACCTCAGTCAGTTTGGGTTCTATTTCCTTTTTCCCTCTCTTTTGGCCCCTTCTCAGCTGGGCTGTCCCACTCTTCTCTCTGGATAGGCCTTACTTTCTCCTTCTTCTCCTCTCTTCTCACATATGGGCCACACTCACCTGGAAACACTCTCTGCTTGAGAAGAAGGGCTTAGACATGTCTTAGTAAAGACTGTTTAAAATCAGCTGGGCTAGGGTGGCCGTGGTGGCTCACGCCTGTAATCCCAGCACTTTGGGAGGCCGAGGCGGGCAGATCACGAGGTCAGGAGACCGAGACCATCCTGGCTAACACGGTGAAACATCATCTCTACTAAAAATACAAACAAAATTAGCCAGCATGGTGGCGGGCGCCTGTAGTCCTAGCTACTCGGGAGGCTGAGGCAGGAGAATGGCGTGAACCTGGGAGGCGGAGCTTGCAGTGAGCCGAGATCGCGCCACTGTACTCCAGCCTGGGCGACTGAACGAGACTCGGTCTCAAAAAAAAAAAAAAAAAAAAAATCAGCTGGGCTAAACAGTAGAGCCTGGGGTGGGGAGGAGGGTACATTCCATATCTCCACTGTCTGACCCAGGAACCACTGGCCACATGTGGCTATTGAGTATTTAAAACATGGCTACTGCAACTGAAGGACTGGATTTTTTATTTTATTTCATTTTAATTAATTTAAATTTAAATAGCTACATGTAGCTAGTGACCACCATTTTGGACAGTGCAAGTTTAGGGAATGTGACATCCAGAAGAATCAAACCAGATTCAATTATATTGTTTGGGGATTTTGGACTATTTATCCTTAATCTGGGCGCTTGGTTTTAACAGAGTCAGGATTTGTCAGTTGCATACTCAGGTTTTCAGAAAGTCTCTTGCTGTCTGCTCAGGTAAGGTAGAAGCCACATATACTGGCTGCAGTGATGGTAGCCAGTTTACAAATTCATCATCCTTTGACCTTCTCCACTAGCACCCTGCTCCTTGTAGCCCAGGCTGCCCTATGGATGACTGGGCACAAATGTGTGAGGTTCAGGGGATCCCAAAGTCAGCGGACCAAGTTCTCTAGTCCTGGGTCTGCCACTTCCTGGCTGGGGAAGTTATTTCACCTACAGGGATGGATTGAGATTTTGTAGGGCTTGAAGTTTAAGCAACTGGGGTACCTCTTTAACAAAAAGAATGTAAAATTACAAATACAAAATTAGGTACCATGGTGAATATTTATTTAGAATGAGAAAAGAAATCACATCCAATATAAGTTTTTAAAACCTGACATGTATCACAAACTTTATAAAATCCAGAAAAAAAATTTTTATTATTTGCCTATGAAGCCTGCATAATACTTTTTTCCCTGAATTTTTTTTGGCTGAATACACTTTGATCACCTCTTCATATGATAGTGATTTTGTAATTTTTCTAAAGGGAGGTTGAAAAGAAAATTTAGTTTTTCTTCTAGCATGATTGACAATATTTATTTTATTATCGATAGTTACATTGCATAAAACACGACTTCAGACACAGACATCCACTTTTTTTGTTGTTGTTTTACTGCCATAGGTTTGGGTCCTACAATACAGGAATTTTGATAAAATATATTTTGGGTAATTCCTACCAAAAAGGGGGAATATGGTATATTTATAACCGTATTCATTATATTATCAAATACATTTCTGACAGGAGAAAACTTTCTTTTTGGAATAGGTATCAGTGAAAACTAAATTTTCCTTCAATTCCACATGTCCAAAGACTGGAAGAAAGCTCTATGCTCTAGCTTCTGGCTCTGTATATTTCTTTTTTCTTTTCTTTTTCTTCCTTTTCTTCCTCTTCTTCTTCTTCTTTTTTTTTTTTGAAATGGAGTTTCGCTCTTGTTGCCCAGGCTGGAGTGCAATGGCGCGATCTCAGCTCACCACAACCTCCGCCTTCTGGGTTCAAGCAATTCTCCTGCTTCAGCCTCTCGAGTAGCTAGGATTACAGGCATGTGCCACCACACGCAACTAATTTTGTATTTTTAGTAATGACAGGGTTTCTCTATGTTGATCATGCTGGTCTTGAACTCCTGACCTCAGAGGATCCTCCCACCTTGGCATCTCACAGTGGTGGGATGACAGGCGTGAGCCACCGCACCCGGACCTCTCTGTGTATTTCAATCCTATTTTTTCTCCCCTATTCTTATGTCTCAGGTGCCAGGTATTACACCTTTGAGTCTCAAAGCCATTGAGTTGTGGTAATTGTAGCTCTGGAAGCCATGGGGACAACTAGCAATCACTTGACTTTGCATTAATGTGACTGTGAACAATAGACGTAAATCCCACTACACCCAAACTAAATTTATCCCCAAATTAACTTTCTCTCATGCTGGATCCCAAAACACCTATAGCTACTGTAACACCATTCAATATGAACATGAGGGCAAATGTATCAGGAGGAGACATCAGAGTTGAAAGATACAGTGCTCTTCATCAGTTGCAGTTAAAATCTCTTACTATTGCAAATTTCATTTAAAAATTACATGATTCTAAGAATATATTGCTAGGGCCTTGAAAGGGGTCCATGCTGGCAGGGCCCTGAAGCTTTCTTCCTTAGCATCACAATAAATCTGCAGCTTACTGCTCTGAGCCTTGGGGTCTTCATCTTTAAAGTGGGAAGAATAGGATCCATTTTATAGAATTATCATGGGTATTCAGTGTGCTGTATTTGAAAGCTTGTTTACCTTGTGCCTGGGAAAGAAATGCTCAGAAACAGGAAGGAGGGAGGGAGGGAGGGAGAGAGGGAGGGAGGGAAGAAAGGAGGGGAAGGGAAGGGAAGAGAAGGGAAGGGAAGGGAGGACGGGAGGAAGAGAGGAAGAGAGGAAGGGAGGAAGAGAGGAAGGGAGGAAGAGAGGAAGGGAGGAAGGAGGGAGGGAGGGAAGGGAAGGAAGAAAGGATGGAAGGAAAGGGGAAGGAAGGAAGGAAAGGAAGGAAGGAGGGGAAGGAAGGAAGGAAGGATTTTTTTTTTTTTTTTGACAGAGTCTCTCTGTGTCACTTAGGCTGGAGTGCAGAGGCCATCTCAGCTCACTGCACTCCCTGCCTCTTGGGTTTAAGCAATTCTCATGCCTCAGCCTCCTGCGTAGCTGGAATTACGGGCAAGTGCCACTATGCCCAATTAATTTTTATATTTTTAGTACAGACAGGGTTTCCCCATGTTGGCCAGGCTGGTCTCAAACTCCCGACCTCAAGTGATCTGCCTGCCTCAGCCTCCCAAAGTGCTGAGATTATAGGCATGAGCCACTGTGACTGGCCCTTTTTTTCCCTAGCCATCTACTTCAAGTACAGTGGCCTGCTTTGAATTCAGTGGCCCCTACCACTGAGCAGCCCTAAGGGATCCCTAACCCTAATAAGAAATGGGGCTGGAGAGTAAGAAACAGAAAGCTCACATGAATGAGAACACCTAAGGGAACTTCTGAGTGGTCAGAACTTGGTATTTTGAGTGGTCAGAACTTGGTATTGTTTCTTGAACCAAGTCTTACTACTCATGACTTTCCCATGCCATATGATTCAGGGAGATGGTGCCTGAGTTATGTGAAGGCCAGAGGAGATTCTGAGCAATATGAGACTGGAGCATGGTTCTCAACTGGTGCAGAGCTTGTATAATAAGGGACTGCTCTTATTATAAAATAATAAGAGCGTGGGTACTGGATGCCTTTGGAATTTGACAGCTGTATCCAGTACTCTGCAACAAAATTCCACAATCAGACTTAGATATCCTTGGATCTGAAGAGGAATGGTTGGGCTTATGGTAATGGTAATGAGAGATTCTTTAAATTTGAAAAGCAAGTCCTGAGACTCTTGTCCCCCACCTGGGCCTGCCTTCTCTGGCTGCTGCCCTCTGCCAAGTGGGGCAGGTGGGTGGGGGAGGGGCTGGAGCAGAGTCCAGGCACAGACAGTAGACCAGGAGGAGCCTGGGGTTGGCAAGGAGCCACTCTTAGACCCCAGCACAAGCTAAATCTCTCTCAACTCTGCTTTCCTCATTTACAAGTAAGGGGATTGGGCTGGATAGCCTCTAAATTCCCTTCCGATGCTAACCATTTAAAAATTTGAGTATGTTGGGATTGGCCCACCCTCCATGGCTAACCTTCTGAGGCTGGCAGGACGGGAAACACAAATTTGCAAACCCCTGATGTCCTCATTCCCCAGCGTCCTTCTGCATCAGCCGCACTTGCCTGCAGTACCGGGGTGGTTAGCAGCAGCTGTGATGGCATTTTGGGAATGCCTGCCCTTCCTCCCAGGTGGCAGGTTGCATGTGTCAGTGCTCAACTGAGCAGGGAGGCCGACCTCTAAACAGTTAGTCTAGTGCAACACCGTTTTAAAGATAGGCAAACAGTATCTGCATCTAAATGCTTAGAAAATTACTGGAAGGGGCCAGACATGGTGGCTCACGCCTGTAATCTCAAGACTTTGGGAGGTCAAGGTGGGTGGATCACTTGAAGCCAGGTGTTCGAGACCACACTGGCCAATATGGTAAAACCCTATCTCTACTAAAAATACAAAAATTAGCCAGGCATAGTGGTGTGCTTCTGTAATCCCAGCTACCAGGGAGGCTGAGGCACGAGAATCGCCTGAAGCCAGGAGACAGAGGTTGCAGTGAGCTAAGATTTCGCCACTGCACCGCTCTAGCCTGGATGACAGAGTGAGACTCTGTCTCAAAAGAAAAGAGAAGTACGTGAAGAAATTAATCCAAAATGTTGATTGTTTTTCTGTAAAATAATAGGTCACTCCATTTTTTCTTAATTCCTTTCTGCTTTGTCCCCTGAAATTTTCTACCTTAAGTATGTATGGTTACAACTTTAGAGTTGGGGGGTGGCTGTTTCCAGATGAAGACGGCTCTGGGACAGGGGTCAGTGACAGGCAGGGAGAAGCTGGCAGCAAAGTTGTGAGAAATAACCTGCAAAGCTGTCAGAAGAGCAGGCTGTGCCAACAGCAACTTGCTATCACATTCTGCACCCACCAGGCTGCTTCTAACAGCCATTGAGGGGGCAGGCTTGGTCCTGTGGGGTCACAGGTTCTCTTTTGGCACTGGAGAGGTGGGTCTTCAGTGAAAGTTCTGGTTCTGCTATCAGGTGTACCATTGCAGGTGAGTTGCAGTTCTCAGCCTCAGTTTTGTCATTAGTGTAATGTCGATGTCACCAACCTCACAAGCATTTCACAGGAGAATGCTTGTGGTCCATAGCAGGAGGTCAGTGGGTATTAGCTGTCCCCCCCGTTTCACTCTTAGGCTGCTTAGGGGAAGGGCAGCGGGAGACACCTCTTGGCTAGGGGAAGGGCGATCCAGCTCACAGCACTGCAGTCTGATTGCCCAAGCCATTTTCACAGCAGCTCTTTCACTGCAAGGCACACTTTTCCTGGAGGGTATTTACTGCCAGGACCACTGAGAAGCTGCCCCAGCCTTCCCAGCAGCTCCTGCCAGTCCCACCCCAGCCAGTCAGTCTCTGTGAGTCCTCAGACCTCCTAGGTTGTCTATATTTTTTTCTTTTTTCTCTTTCATACCGAGTCCTGCAGACTCCTGGGTAGTCTGAATGCTGCCCTGTATTGTCTGTGTGACCAGGGGACCCCTTGCAATAGTGTCTCTTGCTCCATTTAGACCTCCAAGCCTCCTAAATAGCCAGCTGGCTCCCCCTCTTAGACCCTGATTTTAATCTAGAATTTCCAGAAAGCCAGTTCAGCCCTGTCTCATATTTTTAAAAATTTGCCTTTAACCCTGCTTACAACACGACAAACCAAAGTTGCAATATAGGAAATCCTATCCCAGCTCCTGAACTCTAACAGCAAGGATTTAGCAAGATACTTTCCAAATGGAAAGTCGGGTTATTTCATTCCTTCCTCTTTTCCACTCACTCAACAGATATTTCTTGAACACACACTGTAATAACAATAATTCTCATTGATTGGGTGCTTGTTATGTGTCCAGGGGACTTCCAGGAGCTCACAATCTACTGAGGATACAGACAGGTGATTGTTTACAATGTGATGAGTGATATTAGAAGCAAGGTGGAAGCTGCCTTGCAAGTAAGTAAAGAGGGACGTTCCTTCCCCTTCCCATCAAGCCTAGCTATTAATTGTGTGATGATGTCTTTTTCATGGGAAATCTGCTTCTCCTGTGACTCCTGGTTTAATTATCCCTTCCCAGGTCTACGTAAAGGAGAGATGACCAGAGCCCTCTGTCCAGAGCTGGGATTTTGAAACTCCCATCCCATGCAGGGGCCGGGATTGGCCTGGCCACAGTAGGGTCTGCACAGTTGTAAGCTGCCATCTTCCTTTTCAATTGAAACAGAAAACCAGAAAGTATCAGGCAGACATAAGGGTAGTCTTTAGGTTCCCTTTCCCTCCTGCATGCAGCTCGCAGCTGTTTATCTGTGAGAAACAGGTTTGCCCAGTGGAACGTTTATTTGGTTTCTCTGGCTGATCATGGGAACACACCTGCCACTTTACCACTTCCTGAAAATCAAGCAGTTTCTTAGAAAAGGGACATATTCCTTAAAATAAATTGTGTGGTTTGGGAGTGAGATATGGTTTTTTGGATTTTTATGATTTAATGTGTCTACAAAAACATTAAGCCACAAGATAAAAATATACTGACTGCCCCTATGAGAAAATGGACTTTCCTTAGGATCAGGAGGCTGGTCATTTTAATTTTTATGCCAGGTTTTGTTATGTTTTCAAGATTTGTTTGTTTGGTTTGTTTTTTTTTTTTTTTTTTGCTGTTTCTCATATGCTCTCTTATGCTCTGGACGTATCACGGGCAGCCGTTGGTACAGTTTACTACAGTGAAACTTCTACTTATAAACTTAAATAATTTTGACTGAAGTTTTATAAGAAAAAGGCAAATAGTAAAACACATTGTTTTAGATCTTAGTGTTTAATACCCTAGTTTCAGAGCATGCCCTGGGCTGAGTGTATGGTCCTCAATGCTGTACCTACATCTGAAATACTCTACAATAAGAACAGATTGTTCTGGCAAATAGCTGGGAGATAGTCCATCATGTGTCTATTAATAAAATAGAACTAGATTTATATTTAGTATGCTATATTTACTAAGGCAGGACTGGGGACCATGAACATTTTGGCAATTTTTTTCAATTGAGTATTTGGAACTGATTACTATGTATTTACTAGAAAATTTGACTAATCAGCATATCCTGTTTTTAGAACTTTCTATAATAAGGTCTTCTTTTAGGAAGAGACAGATGAGCAGTGGATAAGAATGTGAAATTTTGGAGTCAGATTGGCCTGGGTTCATATCACGACCCAAATTATGGCACCTTGCCCCAGAGACTTGGCCTTTCTCATCTAACTCCTCCTCATCTTCAAAGGGGGCATTGTGCTGATACCCACCTCTCATCGTTGTTGTGAAGATATAACACAATCATACTTGAAAAGCAGTCAGCACAAAAATGTTCACCCCTGACCTGTATTAGATGTTGCATGACAACTCATGGTCTTCATTGCCCTCACGGTCATTGTTGCTATTGTCTGATCTATCAGCATTGTTGTCATCACCACCATAACGATCATCCTTTATATATTGCAGCCTTTGTCACAGCCAACTCCTTTCTCCAAAGAGGCCTTCAGTGGGAGGAACTTGCACTGTGGAATATTGCGATTCAGTATTTGTAGGAAACTAGGCTAAAATAACACAGGGCACATTCCAGAGTGTTATATTAGAACTAGACATAGTTAACTGACTTTATGCCTTAGTTTGGTTATCAAGAAATTTAGATTTAACGCCATTGTCCTAGTACTAGAGAATGTGGCCCCTTTCGCCACCTTTTGAAGCCTATCGGTGTTGATACCTGATCAGGATTAGGGGATGCTCGCTCCACAGATGCAGGTCTCCCCTCTTTTCCTATTCATTGGGAGATCTGAAAGCAGTGCAGGGAGAGTGAGGAGGCCACACAGAGGTCAGACTCCTCTGTCATGTCTCCCTTTTCAGACGACTGCCTCATGTCTGGAGACCTCGAAAACTGATGTTGAAATCCAGGGCTTGGTCTGTTCAGTGTTTTCTTAAAAATTAAAATAGAATCTCTCAAGGGCAGAAGTCTCCTCTTTTCTTCCTTCTCCTCACCCAGGCCAGCTCCACTCTTCCTGAAGGTGACATGGAAGTGCGGAGTCAGTAAGTGCTTACAAACGTGGTCTATCTAGAGCTCCTGCTCTGTGTTTACAGAGTTGGTGCTGCATTTAAGGAGAACAGAGATGCCTTTGTTGTCATGCTGACCGCATTCCCTTCCTAGTAAGCAGTACTGACTCCTGAGTCAGGCCCCTAGGTTCAGATCTCAGCCCTACCATTTATTAAGAGGCCAGGCCAGGCCTGGTGGCTCACTCCTGTAATCTCCCAGCACTTTGGGAGGCTGAGGGAGGGGCATTGCTTGAACCTAGGAGTTTGGGACCAGACTGGGCGACATAGGGAGAACCCGTCTCTACTTGGGCATGTTGGCATGCCTATGGTCCCAGCTACTCAAGAGGCTGAGGTAGGAGGATCGCTTGAGACTGAGAGGTGAAGACTACAGTGGGCTATGATCACGCCACTGCACTCCAGCTTGAGCACCAGAGTGAGACCCATCTCAGAAAAAAGAAAAAAGAGAGGATAATCCCAGGTAAGCTAATTAACCTCTTTGGGCTTCATGTTCATGATCTGTAAAATGGGCATACTAATAATATCTACGTCATAGGACTGTGGTGAGGCTTAATGATCAGTATCTATAAAGCACTTAAGGCCATACTAGGCACATAAGGAGAGCTCTGTGTGAGTTGGCTGTTGTTGTTGGTCTTGCCTTTTTCTTCTAGTAACTACCTGGGCTGTGACTTCCCTAATTTTTCTGAAAAATGAATAAAAAGCCTGGATTTTCTTGCAATGCAAGGTGTAGAAGGGGAAATAGAAGCAGAGATTTCACAGTGTGGTACCCCTAAGTCAGAGGTACTTAAAATCAGTTGGATACACTTTTCTAGGTGGAGGAAACCAGGGACAGAGCAGGCAGAGGTGGACCGAGGGGACAGAGAAGCAGGGTGTTGGCTGGAGGCAGGGAGATGAAGGGAGGACTGCCTTGGAGGCAGTATCACTAGACCAGGGTGTTCCTGCTTGATTTAAAGCATGCTTTGAGGTGTTCCAGAATACGTTAAAGCAGAATTGGCTTTAATTTGCTTCAGTAAGGAAACTTATATTTTCAGGAAGAGGAGAAGAGAAGGTCATTCAAAACCAAATGGCTGCAAGGTATCCTGTGCAGTAGAAAGTTGGGATCTGAGTGTTGTAATCCACTGAAGGGAAACCAACCCTTACAGGATTGAG
This sequence comes from Rhinopithecus roxellana, assembly GCF_007565055.1. NCBI lineage: Eukaryota > Metazoa > Chordata > Mammalia > Primates > Cercopithecidae > Rhinopithecus > Rhinopithecus roxellana. The sequence goes on along the minus strand of NC_044560.1, from coordinate 93,018,025 downwards.
TGTCTCACTTGAGATCTGTCTGGACGGTGGAGGGATACCTAGTGTTCCTTGGCGAATGGCACATCCTGTCGAGTTGAGAGAGGCCACCTTCATGTAGGCAGTAACTGTGGTGAAAGGGAGACCTCTTCTAGATAGGTAATGTCAAGTACCTGGAGCAGGACATGCAAGTCCCCTGCAATGCCAAATTAATCTCAGAGTATATTCTCTCCACTAGGCTGCCCATTGCATGGAGATTTGAGAACAGGCAGGCGCTGGGCCTTGTTCACCTCTGGATTTCTAGTAGAGGCCTAGAAGTGCTTCGGTGCCTGCATTATGCATGGATTATAAATCTGGGATGACCTGGGAAGTAAAACTTAAAAATGGGGCATGTGTTGATAGAGTCATTCCCAGCCTTGGAAGAGACAAGTGGAGTATGCGGCATCCCTGCCATCACCTGGGCTTGTTGATGGAGAGGAAGGGTAGGACAAAAAGGAAGGAGGGGAGGGAGGGAGGGATGGAGGGAAGAAGAGAGGGAGGGAGATGGGGAGGAAGGAAGGGAGGGAAGAAGAGAGGGAAGGGGAAGAAGGAAGGTAGGGAGTTAGGAAGAGAGGGAGGAGGAGGGATGAAGGGAGGGAAGGAGAGGAAGGAAGGGAGGGAGTTAGAGAGAAAGAGAGGGAGGAGGAGGGTGGAGGGAAGGGATGGAGAGAGGAAGGAAGGGATTATTTTGTGCATACATTCAGGTTAGGCCAGTTCAGCTCCCACCCCTGCTGGTGGAATTTAGATCCTGTGATGTGTGTGTGGTTTCTTCTCCTACCCTCTCCCCACCATCAATCTGTATTTTATCACTTGCAAAGGTGGTTGTAAACTAAAACCAAATGACCGAATAGCACACATTCAGATTTATGCTAATGAAATGTTTAGATATAATCTTACCCTTTTTTTCTTGTGAAATGATTGATTTCTGAGCCTTGGGGGTCTGGTTCCATTGAAACACAGCAGGACCTTCATATCCTTTTGAAGAGAATGAAGATGAACCCCTGCAGAATAGAACACCCTTAAAATTGGTAGCTAGGGCCAGGGTTTTTATGTGTTTTAGAGCAAAGTTTTGCAAATTGCTTGCTCTGTGGGGGCACAGACCTAAATTCTCCTCGGTGCCAACTCATGATGCTTAATTCATATTTGTGGATTGCTAGATGTGCAGTTAATTAAAAAGCACTCTACATTGCGTGGTTCCAAAGAAACTTGCTCAGATACCCTGGTATATTTTACAAATAAAATTAGGTTTTGTGGGAGTTGTAAAATTATGTATGTATGTATGTGTATTTCTTTAAATCTCATATGCAGGAATAATGTTTCTGAATCCAGTCCTGTTTCCTGTCTCCAATTTATGTCTTCAGCCTTTCTCTATAGCAGTGCTGTTTCTTTGTAAGTGTAGTCCAGGACTAGTTTAGAAATCAGATAATTTTGTTGAGTCTGTAGTCAGAAAATTCATTGATTTGGTTTCCAGGTTCTAGATAATGAACATTAGAAAGAGAAGATGAATCCCACCCATTTTCCCACCTTTTATTCTTAGCCTTATTAATATCTACTTCATAATATTATTTAATATGGATCTCCTTTAACATGGACCATTGACTATGAAACCCATGCAAATTTTACTTTTACCTTTTACCTTTCACAACTGATGGGCAATGGCATATTTGGGATATGAGGGTGTGAGATATTGTTGGAGGGTGGGAGGAATGGTTCTGAGGCCCAGAGGTGGAAATACACTTGGTGTAGAGCATGAAATGCAACAGGAGTGACTCTGCAAATACAATCCTAGAATTCATTCACAAATATGGTTTTTGTGTCTTCAAATAGCCTTCTATTGAAGGGAAATAGAATTCAGTTAAAATTGCTTGAATCAGGTTGTGAAAGCCTATGAGGAAGAATGATGTTTTTGTCCAAAACCAAACTCAGAAACATCACAGCTTCAAAAGCCTGTCCTGCCTCCTGGCTGAGTGACAGCAGCAGCCTGAGTGGGGACTGACCCTGTTGGACATGTGTTCTCTCCCAGAAAGAAATTCCCCCTGCAGAGTCGTGAGAGGTCTGTTCCCCTGTTACGTGAACCAGACTGTCTTCTGGGGAGGGGTTTGGGTGCTGGCAGAGCTTGGGGAAAGGAGAATTCTGCCCAGATTCTTAAATTAAGGTATTCTCCTGGATGAGTTTAGTATTACTAACCAGAAAAGAAAGAAGAGTTTTAGGATTTAGCAGTGTGTGTATTCACTGGACCTAGAACCACAGTAACTTCTCAATGCACGTGGCCTTCCCACTTCTTAAGTAAGGAAACAGACTCAGGAGAGGTTTAGGGCTTGGAGGGAGGACAGAACGGGGCTTTGAACCTAGGTCTGTAGAACGTGCTGAGTTTTCCTTTTGCTGTTTCCAGGCTGCACAGCAGAGAATTTCTGTAATGATACTCATCTCATCAAACCCAGTTAAAGAGTAGAAAAGATGTAACATATTATAGAAACATTTCTATCCTAAATGGATACATTTTATCAGGGTTAGTGTTTAGCTATCCAAAAAATATGCTTGGCTGGAGTGGGATAGTTTTCCAAGTGCTGAATTTCAGTCTTACATTTAAGAGTGGCCAGATAAGATTTAAAGCGACAATGCTGGGAAATAATATTTTAAAAAGAGTCCTGGTTGGGGATTTAGGAGACCTGGGTTTAGTAATAATAACAATAGCAATAACAATAATAGATAATAATGATAGCACTAATGTTTGTCAAGCATTATCTATAGACCAGGTACTGTTTTATTAACTTTACAAGTATTAATTCACTTAATTCTTATAAAAGTACTCTGAAACACATTCTATTACAATCTTTCTTTTGCAGATGAGGAAACTAAGGCACAGAGAGTTTAAGTAACTCGCTCAGAGTTTGACAGCTACCAAGCAGCAGAGTTGAGACTTGAACCCAGGCCCTGCAGTCTCACTGCAAAACCCATCTCTTCTCTGTCACTATCTTCACCTATCTCTTTGCCTCTCTAGGAACCAACACTGTGACTCCCAAAACATTGCTTAATCTGGGATATCATTAGACTCAAAAATTTCAAAAACACTTTGGAGAATTATATCAGGTTATCATTTAAAAATTTTTGATGAATACCACTTATTCTTACTATCCTTTCGTAAAAGAAAAAAAAATCCTAACACTCTCCCCAACAAAGTAGAAGGAACATAATCTCAGATTATAAAGCAATCCTTCCCCAAAAAGGAGAGTTGTCCACTTTATAGGAACCCAAACCCAGTTGCTCTTTTGCAGACATGCCTAGAGTAACTGTTGTATGTCAGGTGGAGAACAAGACAGACCTAGTTCCTAGCCATGTGGAAGTTGCATCCCGGTGGGGGAGAGAATCATTTAAAAAGTAAACAAAAAATTGCATAATTACAAATTTGTTAAGTGTTTGGAAAGAAATGAGCACAGTCCAGGGATAGAGAACAAAAATTTGTGGAGAGAAGAAGGTGCGGGGCATCTACCCTGCTAAGGCAAGGCTGTCCTGCAGGGGTAGGGACAGCCTGTGGCAGGGGTGGGGCATCTGCCAGGCACAGGGACAGCGTGTGTGAGGCCCAGAGACAGGGCAGAGCCTGGGGTCATGAGTAAGGGAAAGGAGGCCCCACAGCTGCTGGAGTGTCCCGAAGCTTGGGGCACAAGAGGAAGCTGCAGCCCTCAGAGTCAGCAAGGAGCTTTGATTTTTACTGGAGGTGCCAGAGGAAAGAAACCATTGAGAGGTTTTAAGCCAGGGCCTGACATGGTCTGACTTACCTTTCATGGGATAGCTCTGTATACTGCTGGGGACAGCAGTTGAAGAGGGACCAGAAGGGAAGCCAGGAGCCCAGTTGGGAGGCTGTTTTGCAGCCCTTCAGGCCAGAGGCCAGGGCAAGGAGCAGGATGGATGGGGAGCTGGAGGGGAGCCATAGGAGTCAGTGTGTATCCCAGCAAACAGCACTCTCCGAGCAGGACAGTTCCCAGGCACTATCTGCAAAGTCAGGGTACAGGGGAGCCTCAAGGGCAGGGCTGGGGCTGAGAGCAGTAGAGCCCTAAAGGCTGAGGACAGGGGAGGGTGCTGGAGCCCTGAAGGATGGGGCTGCATTGCAGGCAGCAGCCAGGACCTTTGGGAGCAGCCCAAGCCAGGCTGGTACTCTGACTCTCCCTCTCTTGCAGGGCAGGAGCCTCTTTGCTGTCCTCTCCCCTGCTCCATCTCTCCCTGTGACCTGCCAAGGTTGTCCATCAATGTGGTCCTTCCAGGTGAGCCCTGGGCAGAGACAGGTGGCAAGGGCAGAAGGCAGATCTGGTGGGAGAAAGAACGTAGCCAGCACCAAGGCCAGCCCGAGCTGTGTGTGAGCAGCTGGGAGCATGCAGGTCCTTTTCTTGAGGTGGACACACTGGAGAAGGGAAAGGTAGCTGGGGAAGAGAATCCTTTCCCCAGAGACTGGCACTTGGAGACCACTGACTGAATCCCTCAGGGCTTCTGTTTTTTTGTTTGTTTTTTCATCTGTAAAATCAGCCATGGGACTGAGTGACTCCACACTTCCTTCCAGCTGTTTTCTAATGGGATCCTATTGAGGGCTTACTTTCTGCACCGTGGAGTCTCTCTTTATCTTCTAGAATCCAGTCCTCCTCACCCGCTGCCCAGACACTGAAACAGAGGGGCCACGGTGAGGGAGGTGGTGGTGAGTTTGGTGGTGGCTTTCTGCAAGGGCGGGAAAGCATTTGGCAGCTGCCCTGCTGCTGAAGCCTACGTTTCGAACCTTAGATGCTGTGAATCTCCTAGAATACTGTCTCTGAAGTCCCAGGTGGTAGACATACTAGGTCCAGGAAGAGGAAGACTTTTCTCTTGACAGGTTTATGTACTAGCCAGCTAAGCCTCACTCAAGCAGAATTCTCCAAATGAAAAGAAATCAGTGGGCAATCTTCATGCCTTTATTTTGCTTTCCAGACGAACATGAACATCCCAAGTGAAATCCCAGCAAGTAAATGCATTTCCTTTCCCCTCTCTTGGCTCTTTTTAAAAACCCAGTGAATAAGAATAAAAAAATGCAAATAGGCACTTCTGTGATCTAGTTCATTTCAATGATAAGGGAACTTTAAGGCGGTTAACTCTATTTCTGATTGCTTTCTAAGACAAGAAGGAGTGGTTTCAGTGAAGCCAAGGGAATCTGCTCTACACAGGAGTCATTATGAACTCAGGTGGGAGGCAGATGGCTATGCTGGCCCAGCAGACACTGGGGCTACTGCCCCTGCCTGGAGCAGAGTTGGGAGTGTGTGGAGGAGAAGGGAAGGGAGGGTGGGAAGGAGGGCCTGCAGCTTTTTCCTGACGCCAGAATGAAGCAAGTACAAGGCTACCTGGGCCAGTTGCTCAGAGAAGCTTCTCCACCTTCTGGGAGAGGGAGTTCCTCATTTCCCCTGGAGCCCACGGTTTGATTTCTTGAATCCCACTCTTGAATTCACTCTAAAACTTCAAAGCTCTGGGATTCTCTGATAGGAGGAATTCGAATCCCCCTCCTTCCCTCTGTCCTTTTTACCCTCCTTCCTTTCTGAAGGTAATGAGGTATTCTGGAAGAGAGTTGAAGAGAATTGATTCTCCCTCAGAAACCAAGATAAAGCCAGTGTGAAAAACACAAGTCAGCAAGAATACAGAAAACCTAAATTCATCTAATTTCAGCTTAGTGTCTTGGGAAGTTATCTCGTGTAAAAGTATCATTACCTCTGAAATAATGTAGATCAGTGGTTGTTTTGTAAACCTACAGGTTTTTGTAGTTTCCATACTAATTATGTGACATGATATTAAATGATGCTTTTCCTGGCCTTAGCTGAGACCCAAAGCTGAGAACAGTGGGTGCTGGGATACCCCAAATTCTAAAAGGAGATGTTAGGTTATCGGTGCCTGGGCCAGCTGAGTGCATGTGCCCAGGGCCTAGTGGTTCCCCCAAGTCCTATCTCTCCTAGAAAAGTGTGCCGGCAATGGGTTAGTCAGGACTACCTCTGAAGGCAGATGAAGAGAGCAGCACGGAAGGGGCTGCACATCCACTGAAGGTGGGGTGAAGGTGGCCATTTTCCTGTGGGTGAAGCAAGCTCCAGGGGAGGCATCTGGCTAGAGCAGTCCTGAGCAGACCCCGCCTGGGAAGCTGCCTGCCAACCCCTTCAGTAAAGCAGCGCCCGTGTGCTTTCAGATGCACTGTGTTTTCTTTCTTCTTGTTTCCTCTTTTCCTTGTAAACTCTAGTAAGTCCTTTAACAGTAAATTAATTGATCATTTCTATTATTCAGGATAAATGGCATTTTCCTAGAAAGTTAAACATGCACAGCATATGATCCAGTGATTTGACTCCGAGGTATTTACTCAAGAGAAGTGAACACATATGTTGGCAGAAGATTTGTACGTGGATGTTCATAACAGCTTTGTTCAAAATAGTCCAAGACTAGAAGCAACCCAAATACCCATCAACTGGGAAATGGACACGCAACTTGCAGTCCACCCAAATAGTTAGATATTATTCAGTAATAAACAGGAACAAACTACTGACACATGCAGCAACATGCATGGATTTTCAAAGCATGAGACTGAAAGAAGCCAGATATCAACGAGTATATATATTGTACATAGAAATTGTACATAGAAATTGTATGGGGGGAATGTCAAAACTATGATTGCCTTGGTGTGGGATAGAGGGAGATAAGAGCAGGGACTAACCGAGAAAGAGTGTGTTAAAGCAAACTACATATGGCCTGAGAAGGACTCCGTACTTCTATATTTGAGTTCTTATGGATGAATTGCAACCTAGCTGAATAGGTAGACAAGATTTAGGAGTATGTGCCTGTAACAATAGCTGGGTCTTGGCCAATCCCAGTGGCCATACTTCAACCATTTATAAACTGCTGGGTGTTCAAACTGTGTTCAAATAAGGCAAATGCCAACTTGTAACCAATTCCGCCATTCTGTACCTCACTTCTGCTTTCTGTACTATGTCATTTCCCTTTCTTTTGTCTATAAAGCTTCTTCCACCACGTGGCTGCGCTGGAGTCTTTGTGAATCGGCTGTGATTCTGGGGGCTGCCTGATTCACAAATCATTCATTTCTCAATTAAACTCCTTTAAATTTAATTCGGCTGAAGTTTTTCTTTTATCAAGGATGAGGGAACTTTCTGGCATTATGGAAGTTTTTATATCTTGATTAGGGTAGTGGTTACTTGGGTATATACATTTGCCAAAAAAATCACACTGTTCACTTGAAATGGTCTCATTTTACTATATATAAATTATACCTCAATGCAACTTATTTTTTTAAAGAAAACTAACATATAAAATAAAAGTTTTCTTTAAAAAATGACTCGGTGTAAAGAGATCTGGTGGTCTTGGGCTCATCAATGTAGCCAAGGTTTTGCATTATCAGCAGCTGAGGATTTTGAGCTTCTTGATGTAGCCCATTCTTGTCTTTTATCTACAGCTTCCTGTTAACTCATTGAAGGCTGTTCTATGAAATCATTGATAAAAGGTTTGAATTGATTTAATTGTCAAGTAATGTGCAGCTTCTTGGACAATGTTTCATGTAGATAGTGAAACTATCCTGCTCTCTGGTTATTTCAGCAGATCAACCTGATCCCACTCTCTGTGGAAACATGTTCATCAACTTATTCATTACCAGGAGAATTCTGCATCCACATTTTCATTGTTCATTTACTGTGGAAAGATCTCAGAGATAATTGTGTATAATTAATTTCAGTTGCATGAAGCAGCTCCTGTTCACTTCTGCATTTTATTCTTCTGGGGCTAGCACATATGCTAGATAATATACTTTGGAATATGCAGGGGTTTTTTTTTTTAGCTTTAAATAGTGTTCATTGTAAATTAACCCACTAAGCGTTTTCTAAGCTTTAAATGCATGTTCTTCATTGTGCTGGACACTGTGGGGTGTATAAAAACAAATCCCAGACTCCAGTCCTGGAGAAACCTTGAGGGTTTGTTTGACCTGGCCCCTAATTTCAGATGGGTAAGGCATCATCACCCCTATAGGTAACGCAGTAGGTCTGGAAGTTGGAGTAGATAACCCATCCATCCACCTGCCTTTGAATTACTTCATTTTGTAATAGGAAATCTTGGAGATTTGGTCTTAGTGGTTTGTGAATTTAGTGACAGTATGTCCAACTCCTTGGTTTTAACCCGTCTGGTTCCCGTTCTTCCAGAAAATAAAAACAACTGACATTTAGTGAGTACTTAGCATGCGCCAGGCACTGTTCCAAGCAGTTCACGTGTTGTAATCCATTTACTTGTTGATGAAATTATCTGAAGCTGATATTCTTATTCTCAATTTACAGATTTGAAAACTGGAAGACAGAGAGGTTAAGTGGCTTGCCCAGAGTCATATAGCTGGTCAGTGGAGGGGTCAAGACCCTAACCCAGATAGCCTGGCTCTATCCACACTCCCCTCAGTGATGATCCTCTGCTGTTTCTGCCAGTCCCAGGATAACACCTGCAGGTTCTGTCCTCTAGCCTCTACCAAGAGGCTGCCCCTTAGTGAGAGTAACTTTCTTCCTGTTGTCTTACATCTTATTGTTTTCACTTACTAATAGATTAATAAATAAAATAATTTCTTTTATTAAATTTAAAAGTCATATTGATGTGACATCCGTTATCCCTGTGTAAAGTAGACAGCAGGGTGCATTTTGGAATTTTAAAATATGAACGGAGCTTTCAGATGCTTTAATTCATTCATTTTTATGTTCACTCGACCAGTATGGGCAGGATGCCTACTATGTTGCACATACTGTGTCAGGTGCTGGGAATGAAATGACAAATCACATACAATCTCTGTCCTTTTGGAACTGACAGTTTAGGGAGGGTGGCACACAGTAAATCAGTATTGTGCATGTGATTATTTAATTACAACGTTGAAAAGAGAGAGTGATAAGTTGAATGTGACTCATACTAGGGGGTCAGTAATCACTTGTTGAATGGATGAGTCAGTGAATAAGTGAATGAATCCCCCAGTCTAGTGCTGGGGGGCTTTTTTTGGGGAAGTGATATTTCAGCTAAGGTCTGAAGCATGAGCAGGGATCAGCCAGATGAGGATGGTGGGGTGGGGAGGGACCGTCACCCCTGCAGCACCTTCCCTTCTTAGAGTCATAGGGACACTATGTGTGGGATGTCAGCAGTCTCAGGGTCCTTGTCTCAGGACTGACACTTGAGAAAAACCTCTTGTTTTAGTCAGACGCACTCACATTCTGCTCCGTTTCAAATCTGTTTAGACATTGTTTAGGCCATCTCTTTATTGTTTGTCCTCCAAACGTGTTACTTGTAAGATTTGTTCCTTAATAATTTATATTTTTATAATGTCTGGGGCCAATATTTTTCCTCCAAGAGGAGCACATTTCAATGTCATGATGAAAGCTAATGGGAGAAACCTTTTGTTCTACAAAAATTTCTTTATTTTTTCAACTTTATTGAGGCTATAATTGATATACAAAAAACTGTACATATTTAATATGTGTAGTATAATGAGTTTGGACATATGCTTACACCCATGATGCTGTCACCACAGGTAAGGTAATACACATATCCGTCACCTGCAAGAGTCTCCATGTGTCCCTTTGTTTCTCATTTTGTTTTTTTCAAAAATTTCCTTTGTAGGATTATAGAACACATGTGCTTCATAAAGAAAAACACTGTGTGTGTAGGTAACAGTCATCATATATGGAAGCCTTTGAGCTGAATGTGGGTTTTGTACTTTGGTGTCTCACATGTGGCTTCATCAGTCTTTGCTGTGTCCTTGGCATTTGACCTCAGAATTAGCTGCGTCAGGCTGTGTCATATCCTCATGGGCACTCACTGGTCTGGGTCCTCCATGGCATGTGCTCTTCTCACACTGAGTGGGGTTTCCGTTTGTCTCTTGGGGAAAGAAAGGCAGTCACCTTTAGTTTGCATCTCTTAAGGGCAGTTGACATCCAGGGCAGGTGAATTCTATTAGCGTTTTTGATCCCTTGCTTGTGACACAGATTTCTCCATACGAGGGGGTGACCTCCTTAACAGCGTTGTCTTTAGTAATGAGCATTAGCCTAGAATGGAACTGTCCCCAAATCCTCAACAAGCAGGTCAATGGGAGAGCCATCACCTGTTTTATTCTACTGATATAAGTAGCCTACAGGGTGTAGACATGAACAGGAAGGAGGTTGGATGCTAGGGAAAAAATACATCCATAGAAACCATTGTTTTGAACCCCACCTTTGCTCGGGAACAAGCCTTCTGACCTCAGGCAAATCATTTCACATTCTGAACTATTGCTTCCTCACTTACAAAAGGGGAGAAATTACTATTTATTGAGCATTTAATGTGCACAGTCATTATGCTTTAGCTGTCTGTTTTGTTTTAATTGTTCACTTCAGCCTTACCACAATCTTACAAAATAAGTATTAGTATCCCCATTTAACAGATGGTAAAGCTAAGGCCTAGGGTAGTTGGTACCATGTCCAGAATCAGACCACCCATAGATGGCAGTGTCAGGATTTGAAACCCAGACCTCTGCCGAGCAAGCCCATGCTTCCTCTTTCCTCGCTGTGCTCATGCGAGGGTGGTCGTGGTGAGTGTGGGAGAGCCATGCGCAGGTGTGCTCTAAACCATAAAGCAATCGTTTGTTATTTTCCCCTGAGATAATTGACTAGTTTAGTTGGAATATGAGTTTGTTGTTATTGCTTTAGGGTTGAATATAAACAAAAATTTGGAGACTGCTGTCTCCAAGGGCGTATCTGTGTTCAGTGTCTTATCAGTTCACCTGGCTACTAAGGTGGGGAAGGAGGGGGCTTAAGAGCAAGAGACTTATTTGCATAAAAGTATCCAAGTGCAAATGGATACACAGCGTCATGATAGTGCCATCATCTCTCACCCATCAGCAGGGCATCCTGTCCCCAAGCATTCTCCAAATATTCGTGTATTTGTAAAGCACCTACCCAAGGCTGATACCAGACCCTGGAGTATAACATTGAAGTTAGACTCTATTTGACAGAGCTTATATTTGAGTGAGAAAAACAAGACCCAAAAAAAAAGAAAAACCCACAAAATATTATATAACTACTGATGGTGTTCAGGGCTAAGAAGAAAAGCAGGGTAGGAAGGAGGCCAATGTGGCTAGCGTTAGTATCAGCCAGGGGAAAGAGGAGGCACTGAGGCCAGCCAGGTGGCCATGCAGGCCAGGTGGGGCTCAGCAGGTCAGTGATAGGACCTGGATGACCATGATGGGTGGCTTTTACTGCTCAGAGATATTGACTTTTATTTTGAGTGAGATGGGAAGCCTCTGGGAGCTTTTGGAAGGGGAGAGGGAAGGGTGGAGATGAAAGCAGGGAGTCCAGATGGGAGGCTGTGGCTGTGTTCTAAGTGACAGCATTGGAGGGAAGGGAAGTGATTGGATCCAGGCTCTGCCTTCAGTTAGAACTGACAGGATTTACCTTGGTCTCCCTGCCCTGAACCTACACAGGAGGCATAGGAGGAAGAACCCAAGTTAGGCCATTTACCAGATGGCACCTCGTAGTGGAGACACGGTGGACAAGGTCGCATGAGCATGGGCAGTTGAGACCTTGAGGTGCAGGGTGAGGCCAGCACGGCCTTGTGCTTCCAAGGTTAAGCACAAGGGAGACAGAGTAACTCATGATCTGTGTAGCATGTTTTCTCATTGAAATGCCTGCAGCAAGGAGGCCATCCTGTGGCCTAGCACAGGTGCCACATGCAGCTGGAATGAGTCTGGAGGAGTCAGGCTAGAGAGGGAAGGTGAGGAGGGGCTGCTTGGTGGGGCCTCAGCATCTTCCTCTAGAAGGGGGTCTGCAAACTGCAGCCTGCTTGTGAGCCAAATTTGCCTGCTGCCTGTTTTTATATAGCCCCACAAACTAAGGATGATTCTTACATTTCCAAAGAGCTGTAAAATAAAAACATCAAAGAAGATGGTCCATAACCCTTTCTGACCCTTTATAGAAAAAGCTTGCCAATGCCTGCTGTAGGCAGATGATGGCCAGGACAAAGAAGCCCCATCCACCCTACCTCATGCCACTCCTGAAGAGTCTCAGACGCTAGCCCTGGGCTAGAAATGCCCACTGCAGAACAGCTCTCTACCTGGAGTTCCTGCTGGAGTGGCCCCTCTCTAAGAGGGAGAGTGCCCAATAACCACTGGAAGCTTGAGTGATGATTGGAAAGACTGACCCTGGCTCTCCATCATGGTGGTGGTGAGGTTGAAGAGGAATGACAGAATCATATATTTTGCAAGCTTTAAAGAAGACTGTTTTGCCTATTATGCCTGAAATACTCAGAAGTTCCTCTTCCTGCCATAGATATCCTGACATTGAGTGTCCTTGAGACACAGTCAAGGTTTAAGTCAGGACATGGGCATTGAGCTGGGACATTAGCATCTTGTCCAGATTTTTCGGTGATCTGTAAATGACCTTTAGCACGCCAGGAGCTCCCTGTGCTCTGCAGCTATTGACTGTACCAGGGTGACTTGCTGGGGGAAAAGACTAGGCTCATGTTCCTTTGAGTGCCTGATGGTAGGATGTGTTCCTTGGAGAAAACACCCAAGGTCAGAAACTGAGCCAAGAGAAGGCTGATTTGGAGAAGAGAAGGAGGTAGCTGGGGAAGACAAAGGAAAAGACCTGGGAAAGGACAGGGGTTACCTTTTTAAACCAACCTGACCTTCTGCTCCTGGCAAGCAGGCTGGTCCTGGGTCCAGATCCAGTGAGTCCCACAGGGAGCAGCCAGGTCCACTGTGAATCCTGGGCAAGCAGCCTGCCCTAGAAAGTGGAGTGCACTGTGTAGAGGCCCAGGAGTCAGTACAGGCGGTGGCCTGGCCTGGGGCCGACCCTGAGCTGCAGGTCAGCCTAACCTGTTTGCCTTCCCGCTCTGGCTAGGAAGAGGAAAGTCTTCGGCTCTCGAGGGTTGCTAATGCAGCAGCTGCAGTGGTTTCCACCATGCATCCCCTGTCCCCGAAGCTGGGGTGAAGGACCAGCCTCTGAGGAGCGGTGGCCTGGGGAAAGGGGCTAGAGCCCGGCCCCTCCCTGCAGATGTGTCCATCCCCATCTTTCTCAGTCCCAAGGCAGCTGCACCCCCCACTTGGACCACTGCTGGTGTAAAGGGTGCTGAAGATTCCTGAGAGTCCACTGTGGATCTGCCTGGTGTGGGGAAATTGGCCTTAGCTGGATAGTTATCCATCTCTCTGTCTTTTTAATGGACAGTAGGGCCCAGTTGCCAGCTGCCATCACAGCAGTGGGGAGAGAAGGCACAGAGGGCCTCAGATTTCGATGCTCCCTTCTACCATAAAAGCCTTGTTGGTTTACTTGTCAACTCTTTGGAACCTATTTATAAGCTCAGAGCTCCATGTTATGTGGTTTTTTTCCTTTTTGCCAAATCCCAAAGCTACATGTAATGGACAGATGGTATTAACCTTGGTATTAGCTCATAGTTAAAGCTGTTGCACTTTGTCCTCCTTCTTGCTATTGCTGTAAATTTTAACTTTTAAGACTTTTAAAAAATAACATAGCAAATAGGCTTGAGTCTACACCTACCTAGGAATTCACAAATTGTATTCAAATCTAGAGTTCCCTGGTCATTTCTTACTTTGCTTAAAAATAATTCTCCTCTCTGCAGAGCACATCCAAACAGTTTCCCCACATTATTTCCAGTGGAGGACCCAGCACTCAGAGATGCCCTTCTTTAAAGGTAACCAGAGGAAACAGTGGTAATGCCAGGACCCAAGAGTGTGTCTCTGTCTCTCATCAGCCTGCAGTGTGGGATGTGTGACAGCTCCCCAGAGCATCTTCTGAGGGGAGGGGCTAGATGACAGGGGTGGCTGCACTTCTGTGAGACCTCAGGATGCTTGGATTCAGCCCCAGCTGCCCCTGCTATTGCCGCCAGAGGTGGCAAATGGCATTTGACAGCTGGGCTGCACAGTGGGTCCAGCTCATTGGTGATGGCCCTTGGTAGGTCCAGATCTCCTGTCTGTCCCATCTGACCCTTATTGCTCCTAATCTTTGTTTAGCCCCAGCTGCTGTTGTGGCTCTGATTGTTATAAAAGATGGCATGAAGGATAATATGAGGAAGGGCTTTAATTTTGCTGGCTACAAAGGAGAGAGTGAATAAAAAAAATAGATCCAAGTGTGTACATTGAAAAGATGTTTGAGTTAACCCTCTAATGGGGTCAAGTCCAATGATGGGATGGTTTGTGTACTTTATGACAAGCTCCTTCACCCTTGCTGTTTAACTGTCCCAGCCTCAAACACTGGCAGGAAGCACAGTCCTCTCCTTAATCTCTGCAAGGCCTCCCTGGGAAACCGGATTAAGGAGCTCTGTGAAGAGAATCTGCTTATCAACATACTGATGAATGGGCTGGGTCAAGGGTGAGAGTCAGAGGCAGCCAGCGCTGAAGCGTAACCCCCTTGGATTAGAGTGGGTCATTCTGTCTTTATGCCTATGTTAGCTGCTAAAGCAATTTGCAATCTGGACCTGATGCTCCTTTGATAGTCTTTCTTATCCGGAGTGTGTCCATGGGCCAGCTACCATTCAGCTGTGTCACTGGTTAGCTGCTGTCAAGACATCTTCTGTGAATTCCTTTCCATCCTGACAGAAGCAGTTGATCCCTTCTGCATATCCAGAGGTTCTCCTCATGGCTCAGAGCCCCCCAGAGAAGAGAAACAGGTGAGCCAGGTGGTCACCTACACATTTTCCAGTACATGGTTAGGGTAGTTCCAGCCCCTCTGTCTAAAAGTTGCCCATGAGAAACTATTAATGGAGTAAGTAAGAGCATCCCTATGTGGAAGGACCAGCCTGAAGATGGCTACAGCTGCCTCCTTGATCTGTTCTTTTCAGGGCTTTAGAAATGGTGACAAGTCACACTAGTTTTCTGCATCTTCGTTTTCTTATCCATAAGAAGTAGGATGGGGAGATGATTGTCTGGCTCTGACCTCCTCTACGTTTCTGTAACCCCCCAGCTCTCTGCTTGCTACATACACCCAAATGTGAATGGTTTCTTCCCTCTCCTTCCCCCTCCTGTGAACCTGACCAGGGTGCCATAAACCCAAAGGAAATTTGGAAGGAAGGGAAGAAAAGGCCTGTCCCAGTCCTGAGCCCTTGGGGAATCTCCAGTGGAAGAATTTAGAGAGCCTGTAGGGGAGAGCAGACGGGAAGGAGGGGAAAATGCAGAGCCAGGAGGGGCCGCCACTTCCTTTTGTGGGGGAGGATGAAATCTTTACCTCTCTCCACGTCTGGTTCCAGGATGGATGATTTGGGGGAAATTTTCTGCAGATGGCCAATCCCATTCAGAAATTCTTCTTGGCTTCTATCAATAGTTGTTGCCCTTCTTAATCTGGATGTATTTGCTCATTTCCTACAATAATCAGCTCTCACAATCGTAAATTTTAGAGCCAGGGAAAAACTTAGAGGCCAGCTTCTTAGCTTCAGTTTGACAGATGGAGAATCCTGGACTAAAAAAATTTAAATGACTTGTCCAAGGTCACACAACCAATTAATTGAGAGAGGCAGAATTACTAGGGTCTAATTTATATACAGTGAAATGTACAGATCTTATGTATGCCGTTAGATCGATTTTGATGAACTCATGCATGCGTGCAGCCCACACCACCACTGGAGAACCAGAATCAGAATCATGCTCTTGGCTACAAATGCAAAAGTACAGAAAGCACAATGCCCAGTGAAATTTCAGCTTCCATTTGGGAAGACCCTCCTTTCCCTGAAGGTCTGGTCCCCACTCCCTGAACTGGCATATGGTATCACATCCCCTTGCCTTTCTTCTTTTGTCCCATTCCCAGAATCTGTATTATTTTTGAGCTGGAGTTCAGATGTCGTCCTAGTTTAGGCAGAGTTGTCTAGGAAACTAGAAATAACTGCAGATTCCAGCCTCCACGGATCGGGTGATCCTTGGCTCCTCTCTTCAGAGCCATGTTAATTCCTGCCATCCTTTTCCAGCGTTCTCTGCTTTTTCCTGCCCTCACGTTCCTGGGATCACCCCCACCTTACGCAGTTTACTTTCAGCTCCCCAGCAGAAGCAGATCTGACCCTGCAGCTTAACTTCCCAGGAGGCAGTTGCTGGTAGCAGTTGATGCTGGGTAACATGTGCACGGATGACTCTGCGTCTGGGAATGTATGTGACAGTGGAGGAGGAACGCCTGTGAAATTCAACTTCTGTTTGACTCATCCTTGCCTTCCAGGAACTGGAGGAGGTGTACATTTCAGACTGTTCAAGTCCATTTCACCTTAAGCATTGCTCTTGTGTATGTGTGCATTCATTGTTTCCTTCCCTCCCACTGCCATTCAGAGTAACTGCAGCTGTGAGCCACTGCACTTGGGGTTACCACTCTCAAAGGGAACCTGCTTATCTTCCATCTATATCTGCTAAGTGAAAAAACTTGTCTCTACATCAGCAAAGCTGGGCAGTGATGATATCCCCTTGTTTTCAAGGATCTTTATCTGATTCCCTTGCCTGACTCCTAAAACCTAAGTCTCTGACCTGCCCTCCAATGCTCTTTGCACAAGAAGCTGCCTGTCTTTGTTAAGATCTGTGGTCCACAGTCCTGTTGAATGTGTAGTTCATTTCTTAGACTCCCAGCATGTCTAAAGAAATAGGAGGCAAGAGGCAAGCTTGGAGGGAATGGGAAATGTTGAAGCCATGCAGAAATGGATGGGGAGAGATGCATGCCAGGATGTTTGCAGTGGCTTGGGGGTGGAGGCAGAGGAGGTGCTGGGTGGCAAAGAGGAGGGAAAGAGAGGGGAGAGGGGAGGAGAAAAGAAAACAATGACTCAGTTCTTACACATCGAAGTATGTGCGTAAGTGTGAAAATAACTAAGCCCCACAGTGTTTCAGCAGAGGAAAGGATTAGAGTTTTGGATTTCTGAGCATTTCTATCTTGTTCTCATGACTGTTGTTAGCTTATGGTCGGATAAATGTTAGGGGAGCATCAACAGAAGGAGCAAGAGAGGTGGAGAGGAGTGCAGAGCCCACACTCATTGCTTATTTGTTTGGACAGACAGCCATTTCATTGGTGGATAAAACTGCACTTAACTTGTTAATTCCCCTTTGAAATGAGGAAGCATTGTACGGGGCCTCGTGCTTCCAGTCGGTCCCACCTTTGGGTGGTCTGGCCTTTTTAAGTTCTTGTAAAACTTGTATGTCTGACGATGCCACCTCCACCTCACATCCCCCAAGTTTCAAAATTCAGAACTGCCCCTGACTCATCCTTCATCCCCCACCGCCTGGCCAAGTTTGTTTCCAAGCCCTTTAGATATTTGCTTTGTGGTATCTTCCAGATCTGTCTCTTTCTCTCCCGTTGCCAACACTGTGGCCAGCCTGGGCTACACTGTAAAAGCTTTCTAATGTTCTCATCACCTCTCGTCTAGTCTGCATCCCCACAAAAAGCTAAAGTCTTGAAGTTTTTATTTAATTATGTTAATCTGCTGTTCACAAGTCTCCAACTGCTCCCTGCAGCTTATTGGAGAAAGCCCAAGCTTCTCTGTGTGGGATTCAGACCTCTCTGAAATCTGGCCTCCTTCCTTCCTATCAACGCTCTCATCTCTGCCTCCCTTGCACAAATCCTCCTCCCAGGGCCCGGAATGCAGGCAGCATGTGCAGGATGCAGAGCCTGTCTCATGCGGCTCTCACAGTCTCCCCACACCCCCAGAGGCCAGCTCACTTCTTAGCCACCTGCCTAAAATTTCCCCACCCTTCAAGGTAAACTCAGCCCATTTTCCCATAAAGGCTGACTTGCCTCCTCCTGAAAATGCCAACTGCCCTCTTGGGCCTCTAGCAGAACACACGCCTGTATTCTTTGTGCCTTGATTTACTGTATTGCCAGCTACCATTGTGAATCTCATCTCCTTGGTTAAATCATAAGCCCTTAGAGTAGAGCAACTAGGTTGTTTTTTTTCATTTCTTTTTTATAACCCTAGTGCTTGGCCCAGTGCAGTGTGCTCACAGGCCTCCATGAATTCTTTTGGAGGAATTAAAGTGGACTTCTCAGGCAAGCTACAAAGTGACTTTGTGTATTCAGGTATAACATAGTCCCCAGATTGAGCATGGCGTAGGAGTTTTATTTGGAGTCATTAGCCATTCTGCCCATGCTGACGGACACAGGCAGAGCTATAAGCTCTGAATGGCACACAGCTTTTAACCACCACCAGCCTCCAATACCCTGTCTAGAGTGTGCTGAGGGGCTGGCAGCAAGGCCTCTCCTCCCGCTTAGTTTGGGGTTTTAATCACGTTGCCAAGAACCTAGTCCTGGCTTCGCCTCAATCTGATTCCACCTCCCTCCTGGAAGATGTTCTTCTTTTTGCTTTATTTTGGCTGCCAGTTTCACTGCTCTGCCGCTTTCAGGTTTGTGTGCTTAAGGTGTGCCCACAGGAAAATTAGCCAGGATTCTCACTCCACATGTGACTTCTTCGTTAGTGGGGTAATTGAAGAGATGCGAGTGTTCTATTTCCAGCCGGCATTATACCTGTGGGGGCCAGACCCAGCAGGAAACTCCAACAATGGCAACGGTGGAGATATTAGGGGGGAAATATCCCCTTAGTGAAAATGTAGAAGGTCCTCTGAAAACACTGCAAAATTTTTGCAAAAGGAGGGAGTCAGATACATTCAGATCCCTTTCCAATCCAAGAATAGTTATTCTCTAAGAGCAGACAACTAGCAAATCTGGCTCCAGGTGTCTGCTTACTACAAACACAATGGAATTCTCCAAGTCCTAGCAGGGTTTTGACCAGCTCAGGAGAAAATTGCTATGTAAATACCTGTAAGGGAGTGGGGTTAGGAGGGTGTTTATGTCAAATTATTGTACCAAAGCCAAATGCAAAGCAGGGACAAAAGTTATAGCTTGAGGTAAACAGACCACTGGCCCCACTTTGGGGGTCTTTGTGCTACACTGACCTCAATTATGAAGTGTTTGTTGTGGTAGGATTTGGTCTATGACCACGAAGGTTTTCCATCTCGTCAAGGGGGAGATTTAAGGAATTCCCCGACTGTGGCATGCTGTAGCTACTAGAGGCATAACCGTGCCAATTTGACTTTTCTCTCAGATATAACTGGGATGTCTTTATGGAGAAGCTCATGAGAGATGTTTAGGCATCAAATCCACCTTGGGAAATCCTGGTGGAGGTCTTCAGAATCCAGTTGTTGATCTGCAGGCCTTCTTTTCTTTGACGCTTGCCAGCTTACTTTTGCTGGTCTGGACAAGAGTGAAATGATCCCAGTGTAATAAAGGACTTCAGAGCTCATCCAGTTCCACTGTCCACAAGGCACAGAGATGCCCAGTTCCCTGATGGGCAACCACCTGGCCCTGCTCAACCCTTCTCAGTGGTAGGGAGTTCACTTTGAGGCCACCTATTCTGCTGCATCTAATTATGAAAACGGGCTTCCTTTTAAACATGAACAGGCAATTCACAGGAGGAACAAGGCAAATGAAAAACTGTTCGTCATCCCTGGTAATTAAAGAAAAGCAAATTAGAAAAATGAAAGGTTGTTCTTTCCTCTAACAAATTGGCAAAGATTGTCTAAAGGTTAGCAGTCAGTGTAGATAAAGGCTTGACGAGATGGGCCCACACCTATTTCTTAAAGACTATTTGGCAATATGTGTTAAAAAGCCTTAAAATCTCAAATGTCCTTTGGCTTGGTAACTTCAGAGAGATGCTCTGTGGCCAGTGGTGGAGGTGGGATGTGAATCCAGGCAATTTCTCTCCAGAGCCCACATTCCTACCCTTATATTCTCCTGCCTCTTGTAACAGACATGTGGAGTGGAAAATAGGTGCTAAGCAGTGTGTAGAATCTGACCCCATTTTTGTTTAAAATATTAAAGACATGACATTACTTTTATAATTAGAAAAAATTGTTTATAAAAATCTGTTTTTTATATTTAGCCAAATTCTGATTTTTCATAGCCATTACCCATTTTTAAAACCCATTCATTTACCAAATTTTCATTGAGTTCTTTCTATAGGCTGGGCCTGGTGCCAGCTATTCCAGTTCAGCAGGGTAGAAAACTGGCCAGGCCCAGCTTCCATGCCACAGGGGAGACTAATGATAAATAAGTAAACAGACACTAGTGGAAGTCATTTATTGATGCCAACTCTGTGCTGGGCATTCTTCTAACTGATGTTGATGTTTCATAGATTTACTCTTTCAGTCCTTTACATAACTCCTTTAATAACCCCGGGCAGCATATAGCATTAACACCCAAGGCCACCCAGCTAGTAAGCAGTGGGGTCAGGACTCTCTAGCCTGAGCTGCCAAGCTCTCCAGCTTCTCCAGCCTCTCTTCTTACTAATGTATTATAGTCCAGCCACACTGACCTTCTTTCCTGCCTCAAAAGCTTTGCACTTGACATTCTTTCTGCCCAGGCACCCGCTGTCCCACTAGACCCCCTCCTCATGCAGGTCACAGAGGCCTTTGCTGAGCTCCTGGTTTGGTCCATCGTGACTTCCCTCTTACCCCTGCAGACATTCTCCATCACTTTCCATAACATCATCTTGTTTTATTTTCTTGTGGCCGTTATCACTCTCTGACATTATCTGACAGTTTCACCCACTGGATTGTAAGCTCTGTGGAAAACATGATCCTTGTCCATCTGGTTCACCCACTATCCCCAGCACCTAGCACAGTACCCAGCATAGGGTAGGTGTTACTGGAGACAGTGGGAAATGAATAAATGAGGGATGATGACCACATATCTCAGGAGAGTGGTCTCCAAAGTGGGATGTCAGTGTTGGAGACCATGGAAGGTGAGATGGTCCATTGTGGGGCAGGAAGAAATTATGATTGAGAAGTAGATAGACACATAGGAAGATGACCCACACACATCTCATCCTTTTTCCCATTTTTCTGGATGACAGGGCATGAATATAATTTATAAATAAACAAATGTACACATAGGCAGGTACACTCAAATGTTTATTGTTAGGGCATATGACCAAATATCTTTGGGGATCACCAGCCTAGAAGGAGAGAGAGACGAGGAAACAGGCCATTCCAATATGGTGGAAAAGGTGGCCTAACATAGCAGAGTGCTGTGGTAGCATCTGCAGGGCCACCTAACCTGCTGTGGAGCATTGACTACTGGGTAAAACTTATGTTTTTCATTATTTTGTCAATATTAGGAATGATCATTTTTAAAACTATCCTAAAGTACATAAGCTCTCATTTTTAGACCATTAAAGCAACCTAAATGACCATAGCCTTTATGGTCATTGCCCTAATAAAAGGAGAGAGAGAGAGAGAGAGAGAGACACTGATTGATTGAGATTTCACAGTTAACTAGTTGGAGAGGCTAACTCCAAAGAGTTATATGGCTGTTAAGGAACTAGTGGTGAAATATCCAAGTTGTCCTTGCTTTCTGAGCTGCAAAAGTAATCTGAAAGTTAGAAAAATAAACATAGTTTGAAACTCCAGTCTTCTAGCTTAGAGAGGTAGTAGGAGGTAGCAGGGGAAAACTTGGTCTTGAGTCTCACTCCTGACTCTTTCTTTCTGCATGACTCTGAGCAAGTCCTTTTCTCAGGACTCCCATCTACAAGACTGGCATGAGGATGCATACCTCATAGGCATCATGTTGTGAAGATGAAACAAAATTGCTTGGTATGGAGTGGGTCTTGATGAATATTAGTTCCTGTCTAGTTCCTCTGTTTAAGGAGAAAACCCCATGTTATCTAGAAAGGGCATCCTTTAGAACATCATCGGGAGCATGCTTTTTTTTTTTTTTCTCTCTCTATACTTGGTTAAACTGAGTCGTACTTGAAATACATTCTTCTTTAAATCACTTAAATTGATTTCATGTAAACCATAGTCACCCTTCCTGGGGTGGTATTGACCCTTGATATTTTACTGGTGATACCATCAGGCCAACTCTCTTTTCTTCCTGGGTTTGACCTCGAATGATGCCACAGCTGGATTTCTGTAGTACAAATAACTCTTGTCTTCTAAGCATGGAGGGTTGCAGTTGGATGGAAGCAGAGTAAACAGAGAGAAGCCAGGACCTTGGCTTGGGAACCACCTGTGTCCAGGGAACAGGGCCTCTTGTGGAATGGGGGAGGAGGGCTGAGTGGCCAGTTTGGAGGAGAGGAATTGGATGAGGAAGGGGAGGACTGAGTTGGGCAGCACTCAGCAGATTCCTTGGCATGCACTGCAGAAGGATTCCCTGAAGGGCTGCACAGAGAAGAAATGTGCTGTGTGCTTGGCAGGCCAGAAACCACAGAGAACCTGGCAATGCTTTTTGAGGATTTGGGAGCAGAAAAGCAGACTCCCTAGGTGGTTATTTATAGAGCCGCAGCAGTAATAATCAGTTAGAAAAAATAAATTATAACTCAGTTGAACCTGAAATAACTTTTCTTTTGCAACCCCAGTCATTCCACACAGGCTGCTTATACACCACTCGCTGCCGATAGTGTTCCTGGAGGCTGAGGGTCAGTCCCACACCAGGCTCACTTATGCCTCCCCCAAGCTTCAGCACAGTCAACAAAGCAAGGAGAGGGAGTTTCTGGGTAGAGACAGGGAGAGTTCTAGCTGGATGACTCCTTTTCCGCCGCTGCACCTCCCAAATTGCTAATTTGTCCCTCCCTTCCTCCCTCAAGCCTTCTGTAACATGAGGCATAAGGTGGGCTTGGAGGGAGTGTGGAATTTGTGGCATGCTGAGCCTTCAACTTCCGCACACCTTGTGCACATGCATGTGTGAACGCCCGCTTGTTTTCTGTGCCTGAGTTTTGGCTGCAACAAGAGCTTCTGATTGTAATGTTTTTGGAGAAGCTGGTTGCTAAGTTCACAGGGCCATAGGCTTTTATCTTCCCCTTAGCCAACACTGATGTTCACACTGACAGCTTGGCAACGGGGTCACCTTGAGCATGCCCAGCCCACCGCTTGGCATCTTGACACTTGGGCATCTATCCTGTTTCCCCCTCCCACCCATCTGCTCCTTCTTTTCTGTTCCTTCATTCATTTGTTCATTTGCTTGTCAGTCAACAAGCTTTCATTACATCTGGCTGCAGATGCATTTTATTTGGCTTGCAACATGGTGTCTTAAATTTGGATTTGCTGCTGACACATAAAGATGGAGTAATTTCGTATAAGAATGCAGATACCTGGCCTCTCCCCGAAAATTGCAGTTCTGGCAATACAGGTGTACATTCCCATGCTCTGGTATTCTCCACATGGGCAGGAGGGGCAGCAAGCCCCTTTGGTGGCATGCACTTGTAGTCCCAGCTACTTGGGAGGGTGAGGCAGAAGGATTGCTTGAACCCGGGAGGCAAAGGTTGCAGTGAGATCACAGAGCTGAGATCACATCACTGCACTCCAGCCTGGACGACAGAGCAAGACTCTGTCTCAATCAATCAATCAGTGAATCCAGCCCCTCTGATTCATCACAGCTTCCAGTGACTCCTATTGTCTGGCCATCACCAAGACAATAACCACTCATGTCACCTACACCAGCAGCTTCACCCATTTATGTTACCTGCCTGGTTCTGTGAGCATTTGAATTTGTGACCCTAGTGCAGTTTCTAATTTGAGGAGTTTTATGGTCCAGTGGGGGAGATAGAGCCATATCTGATTTTTGTGTATGAAAAGTGCCTTGAAAATTGTGTATAGGGGAGGAAAAGATTGATTTTTGATTTCAAGAGTTAGGGAATTCATGGAGAAGGTGAGTTTGGAAACACGTTTTAAAAATACAGTGCGAAGGCCGGGCGCGGTGGCTCAAGCCTGTAATCCCAGCACTTTGGGAGGCTGAGACGGGCGGATCACAAGGTCAGGAGACCGAGACCATCCTGGCTAACACGGTGAAACCCCATCTCTACTAAAAAATACAAAAATCTAGCTGGGCGAGGTGGCGGGCGCCTGTAGTCCCAGCTACTCAGGAGGCTGAGGCAGGAGAATGGTGTAAACCCGGGAGGCGGAGCTTGCAGTGAGCTGAGATCCGGCCACTGCACTCCAGCCCGGGCGAGAGAGCGAGACTCCGTCTCAAAAAAAAAAAAAAAAAAAACTGCGAATATGCCAAGAGGGAGCCCTGAGCAGTGCTCCAGACGCAAGGATCGGTATGGGCAGAAGCTTAGAGGGGTGAGCGAGCAGGAGTCAGTGGGGTGGGGGCAAGGCTCTTCTGTTTTCAGTGGGATGCTCCATTGCCAACCCTGCCCAACTTGAAACCCTTTCCAACCTGAAACCAGGCACCCCCGGCCCTTCAGACCTGGGCCTGGCTCTGCAGTCCGCCCCTTAGTAGGCTCCCCTCCCCAGTGCCTGCTGGGTGGCCCTGTATGCAGGTCCTGGCCCATCTGTCAAAATTTTCCTGCAGTAATAGAGTCCTGCTGTTCTTCCCTGTCCCAGCCCAGAACCGAGAGAGAGAGGCAGAGAGAGAGGGAGAGAGAAAACCGATCTGTCTCCATCCAAGAGGACAACAGGTGGCCCTAGGTACAGCCGGTGAGTGGACACACTCAGTAAGGCTCTGTGGTTTCCTGGTCTTCGCTCTACTTCTCTGGTGCCTTTCTCTCCCCATCCCTTGAAAGCCAGCTCCTCAATGTGTGAGCTCCTCTGGCCTTCTCCCTTGGTGAGCTCACACATTCATGATCATTTATAGGCAGGTTTCTCCCTAGCTGGCATCGGCAGCCTAGAGCTGCTGCTGAGGGTTGGCAGGTGGAGACCCTGGGTAGCTTGTGGCAGGTTCACCTTGGTGAGTTCCCAAGTATCTCAAACACCACTGAGCGAAAGCTGCTGGGTCATCCATTTTCTGGGTACCCTCTTCACTCCTCCTTTCCCTCACTCACTCCTCTCAGCCTGGAACTGCCTTCCTCTCCCTTTCTACATGTTGAAATCCTTCTGTTTTTTAAGCCCCTTACTGTGTAACACCTCTGATATGGTTTGCCTGTGTCCCCACTCAAAATCTCATTTGAATTGTAATCCCCATAGTCCCCCTGTGTCGAGGGAGAGACCAGGAGGAGGTGATTGAATCATGGGGGCAGTTTCTCCCATGCTGTTCTCATGATAGTGAGTTCTCACAATATCTGATAGTTTTACATTTGTTTGGTAGTTCCTCCTGTGTTCCTTCTCCTTCCTGCCACCTTGTGAAGAGGGTGCCTTGCTTCCCCTTCACCTTTCACCATGATTGTAAGTTTCCTGCGATCTCCCCAGCCATGCAGAACTATGAGTAAATTAAACCTCTTTCCTTTATAAATTACCCAGTCTCAGTATGTCCTTATAGCAATGTGAGAACAGACTAACAGAACCTCCCTGAAACTTTCCTGATTCGAGAAGGTTCTAGCCCTCATTATATCATAGCAACATTGCCAGAAATCAAAGAATTTGCCCCTGATCCAGACAACTCAATAAACACAGCATTTTGGAGCCAGAAGAGAGCTGGGCCAGTCTCTCTTCCATGAAGAAGACCTCATCCAGCCTGCTCACTTTATTCTCTACATGCCTCCCACCCTGTGTTTCTTTTCGGGTAATGAACTCTAAAACACAGCCATTCATGGTGGGGGCGTGAAGTCTCTGTCCACACCCAGACTGTGTGCTGCTCGGTGGCAGGAACTGGCTGCTGTATTTGTCTTCCCGGGACAACTTTACACAGTTCTGCATGAAATCTGTGCTCAGCTGTAAGTAGTTAGTAGCCAGTTGCTGGAGTGAACTGAACTCTTGGAAGAAAGGATAAGAAATTACTGTATGCATGAGACTTGTTGTTAAAGTTATCACTTAAGGAAGAGTGGAAACAGTTTAGGAGTGACTGGGTCAGAGAAGGTAATTTCTGTAACATGAGGACACTTTATGGCCAAGAGCCTCATTGCCTGGAACATTAAAGTGTGGTCATTGAGAAATTGACAGTGCAGCCCATGAAGACTGAGAAAGGAGACCTTCCCCAATCTTGGGAATCCATCCCAAGATCCCAATACCATCCACCCCACCTTCTTGGCAAAGGAAGAATTATAGACCCTGCCTTTGGGAGTGGAGTGTAGACTCCACCCTAAGGACATGAAGAAGCCAGGGCCTGGTCATAAGAGGGAAGCTGGCTTCTCTGATGTTCCTGTCTCTGGGATTCTGGCCTATCCAAAGCATTTGGGCCAGAAGTGAGGGCTTCCAGCTTGTTTCTTACACCTGCCCTGGCTCAGTGCCGATGACGGTGTCCCTGCGTCCCTCTGTGGCCTTTCACGGTGGTCTTCTCCTGGGCTTCCTGTTGGCTGCCCTGCTCATGGCTGTGCTGTGGCTGCGGGCAGCCCCACAGGGCTTTGAGGAGCCCATGTCAGCACCTAGGGCTTCTGCTTTTGAGCTGGGGCTCCCACGCAGCAGCCTGGGGTCTGGGGGTGCTAGTAGAACTAAGGAAGGTGAAATAGCAGGACTGAATGCAGATGCATGCCCTAAGAAATTTCACCTATTTGGATCTCTCCAGAACCTATGTCATCTTATCAATAATCATTTAATAGCAACTTATAATATTTTACTATGTAAAGAGAGTGTCCACATATATTAACTTCCTTGATCCTCACAAACACCCTATCCCTTGAGTATTTTCTACCAGCCCCATGAGGCTCAGAGAGATTTACATGACTTTTTGAGGATTTGAACCCAACTCCTTGGACTCAAAAACATCTCATTCTAGTACACCTCGTTTGCCTTCCTAGCCCCGTATCCAGGTAGACCTGACTCACCTGCATGCTTTCTATGTGAAAGGTCACCAGAGCTGGGAAGTGAATCAGCACCTCCGCCAATCCCTGCAACTTCCTCTTCTCTGTCCTGTCATTGCGAGCACCAGCCTAAGGGCACGTTTTTCTCCTTCCACATCCTATTAAAGCTCAGTCTAACTCCTACTATTGAAAATGAGAGAAACAGGAAGGAAAGTCTCCAACTCCAACTTTGGGAACCATGTTGAAAGAAGGTGCTCTTGACCAGGCATGGTAGTTCATGCCTGTAATCCCAGCACTTTGGAAGGCCAAAGCTGGCAGATCACGAGGTCAGGAGATCGAGACCATCCTGGCTAACATGGTGAAACCTAGTCTCTAATAAAAATACAAAAATTAGCTGGGTGTGGTGGTGCACACCTGTAGTCCCAGCTACTCAGGAGGCCGAGACAGGAGAATCACTTGAGCCCAGAAGGCAGACGTTGCAGTGAGCCAACATCATGCCGCTGTACTCCAGTCTGACAACAGAGCAAGACTCCGTCCCCTGCCCCCTAAAAAAAAAAAAAAAAAAAAAAAAAGATGGCGCTGTCTCATTCTTCTGTACTTTCATTTGCTCATTAGACAGATATGTTTAGAGAATCTGCTATGTCTCAAGCACTGTTCTAGGTGCTGTGGTTATAGTGGTGGACAGAAAGGTAAAGTTCCTGCCATCTCAAAGCTCACATCCTACTGTCAGGGTAATAAGCAAGTAGATGATGAACAAATGTTTCATATAGTTCTAGGGCTATAAGGAGAATAGAGAAGGCTGGTGAGATGCAGTGTAACCATCAGGAGGTGGGAGTGAGAACTATTTGGGTAGATGAGCAGGAGAGACTCTGCAAGAGGAAACACACAGAAGGAGCCTGACATGAGAAAACTGGGGCAGCAGTTTTCCAGGAAGAGAGACCAGCACAGGTCTGAGTTGAAACTCTGAATGGAATTTTAGGAAATTATATTCTTCATGATGGTTAGATCCTGTGGGCTGTCATCACTGCAGTAAAACAATGTGGTGCCTAGTAGGAAGAGGTATCCCAGGAACCCTCCACGTGTGCTATGGGATTTCTGAGAAAACCGGTTCTGAGTTCTAGGCAGTGGACTCACAGTTGAACTTGGAGGGAACCAAGAATTGCTTCTATCACAGCCTTACTAAGAAATGACCATGGCATGGCCTGAATGCTTCGGCATGGAGGACCGGAAGGGGAAGCCTGATTCAACAGTTGCAGACTCTTGAGCCTTGTGACTCTAATGACGACAAAAATCAGGAGATTTTCTAAGACTCTATGTATGATTTTGAGAGTAGTGCTGCTGGGATTCCTGGTTTGGGTTCTATTGGCTGTTTCATTGTTTCTGTGTGCAAGTTACCCTCTCTAAGCTTAGTTTAATTAATATTATATTAAGTGAGGTAATTAGATTTTATGAACCCTAAGGCTCTTTTATTCTTAACCTTAAAAT
Source organism: Rhinopithecus roxellana (assembly GCF_007565055.1). Taxonomy (NCBI): domain Eukaryota; kingdom Metazoa; phylum Chordata; class Mammalia; order Primates; family Cercopithecidae; genus Rhinopithecus; species Rhinopithecus roxellana. The sequence continues at coordinate 92,989,900 of NC_044560.1, read as the reverse complement.
AAATACATTTTGTAAACAGTTTTTCTTTGTGCGTGTGGTGGCCTTTTCTGTGCCTCTGCTTTGGATGAGGTTAGAGGGTTGCATGAAAATGAGTCATTAGTGGTTCCTTTGATATAAGACAGGTGATACTATTGAACATCGTTGGTGGTAGACCAGTGGTTCTCAAAGTATGGTCTCTGAATCAGCAATAGCTGGGCTTGGGAACTTGTTAGAAACTCTAGCTGTCAGCCTCCACCCCAGACCTACTGATTAAAAAACCCTAGGCGTGTAACCAAAGCTCTGTGTTTTAACAAAGTCTGCAAATGATTCTGATGCATGCTAAAGTTTAGGAACCACTGGAGTAGAATATGTGCTTTAAGATTTGGGTCTACCAGCTGGGCATGGTGGCTCACACCTGTAATCCCAGCACTTTGGGAGGCCAAGGTGAGCAGATCACAAAGTCAGGAGTTCGAGACCAGCCTGGCCAACATGGTGAAACCCCATGTCTACTAAAAATACAAAAATTAGCCAGGCGTGGTGGCGCATGCCTGTCATCCCAGCTACTTGGGAGGGTGAGGCAGGAGAATTGCTTGAACCCAGGAGGCAGAGGTTGCAGTGAGCTGAGATTACACCACTGCTCTCCAGCCTGGGCGACAGAGCAAGACTTGGAAAAAAAAAATAGATTTGGGTCTACCCCTGATGGATCCTTACATTCCAGTCACTGTCATGGCCACAGCAAGTAGTTGCATGTCTGTGCAAATATTGCAATAAGATGTTTATTCAGCTTGGCTTGATGAACAGTCCTGTGACTCTAAAGCAGAAAAAGTTCCTGGCCTGTGTTAGTACTGGACCCACACTCTCTTCTCTGGTATTATGTCCTATCCACTCCTCTAGGTGAGCACCTGCATGGAGGAGGGGTTAGCAAAGGGGTGGGCTGCTTCCAGAAGTTGTGACAGAATGCTGTTGGATGTGCTTCTAGGGAGACTGGTATAATTAGAGAAGTTGTGCATGGTTAGTTTCCACGCAGTTTTGAAGTATGAAACTGTCTTGGGTCTCTAAGTCCTCGGTAGACAGATCCTCGGTAGACAGATCTGCTTGCAACTGTTGTGAAGGTCAGCGGTGAAGAAAGGTCTCAGGTGCTGTAGAACAGGCAATCTGGTGACCCTGCTGTACACTGAGTTTAGAGTTCTGATTCAGTTTGGTTTTCCCTCATCTAAATATCCACTCATGAACTAGAATGAGGTGACCAGATGGTCCAGATCACCCAGGACTGCCCCGTGTTTCCCCTTCCTGTCCCTCTCAGTCTGGTGTCTCGGATTTGTTCCTGTGTTGCCCACTCCTGCTGGATCTTGTCCAATCGAGGGACAAACGTCCTGAAGAATGGGAAGAAAGGAGGTTCTGAAGGCACAGATTCCAAAACCATGCCAGAGGCTGAGGACACTGATGCTTGAAGGGAAGGAAACTGGCACACTCCAGGAGCCACAAGGAGAGCTGGAGCTGGAGGCATGTGGCCCGCGAAGGGTAGAAGTAAGTTCATTTCTCTGGTAGGGCTTAGGGGAGGGGTAGTCATAGGTAGGGCTTGGGAGGTGGGGCTGGGATGGCTCCTACAGGGGCAGAAGGCAAAGAAAGGGCAGCAGATGGGCACAGCAGGGAAAAGGGTGTGGTGAGGAATCTGACTGCTCCAGCCCAAGCTGGTGTGGCCTCTCTGCTCTTGCCTTCTGCCCCCTTTCTGTAATCTTTCATCTCTGAGGATGTTGGGCCATTCCTGGGTCCTTCCTTCCTCCTGCCATTCTCTCTACCCTTCCACCCTGTTGCCTTCTCCCCTCCCCGGCCTCCTATTGTGTCCTGCCCACTGCCGACTCCATCCTCCTTATCTCATGTCTATCCATGATTGACATGATGGAAAGAGGGCACAGTAGAGTCCAATGGTGATAAGCACTCTCCCTGTTTGCAGGTAGCAGCCATGACCAAGAGCCATTCACATCATCCGGCAATCCATCCAGAACCCACTGAATGGAGGACAGCACAGCGAGGTCTTTCTCATTTTTTAACTGCAAAAGCTGGAACAAGAGCCAGAGAAGCCAAAGAAGCAGTACAAGTCCAACAGCTTTCAGAATAACCCTGAGAAAATGGTTGAATTGTGACCAGTTTTGCAATTAGATACTATGAGAAGAGACCTTCCCTCCTGCACTGGATTTCCTCATCCCTGGAGGCCATTCCTCATGGGACTTTGGCCATCTCATATCCACCTTTAAGCATGTTATTCCCATTTCAGCCGTGGTAGCATTGGGTATCCTTCCCTAGGAGAAAATATTAATCTTTTCTCCCTCCGAGTTCTGGATTAAATTGTCTTATCTGAAACTGGGTCACTTTAGGCTAGAAGCACCACTAGATGTTCCTGTTCTCACAAGTTGCCAAGTTCATGTCACATCTGTTTCACTGTTAACAGGATCCACTTCTGCAAGAGGCTGCCTGGCCGGATCAGTGTGTCTCCTGGCCAGCTCCTTGGTGCCCTTCTCCTCTCCCTTGCCCTATCCCAGCTGAAACTTGCACTGTGGTGACTCTGTCCCCTCCTGGTGCTTTGACTGGATGTGTGAGAGAAAGTATTGTCTATGGCACTGACATCTTTGTATGTTTGGAGGTGATTGGAACACGGATCCACCCCTGGAGGAAGGTGGCTGTGAAGGAGGCCAGCCTCAGCTCAGTGCTCTACTCTCATCGCTCTTACTCCCACCTTTTTAGTGCCTGCCCTACTCCAGGATAATTGTGCTTTTCTTTTTTCAGTTAAATGTAACATTGCTATTTTTCATTATTGCTAAGCAGCACATGCTTGTTACAAAAACTTTGGAAATTTAGACAAATAAAAAGAAGAAAAAACTACCTCCAAATCCTACTTACCCCAAAGACAAGATGATCATTTAGTCATATAGTGTCATACATATATAATATGTACACATATATTCCAGTGTAACTGTAATGTCACAATATCATATATAGTCTTTGATAACACATATTGACACTTAATATATGAACAACTTCCTAGAGCAACAAGCTCAGTTTACAGCAATTGTAATGTAAGAATACTCAGTTCTATAGCTACAGCACCGTTTGTCTACCTCATCTCACGGTTTGATGTTTAGGTTGTTTCCAACTTTTCTCCAGCTAAACAGCATTCATGAATGTGGTTTTAGTTTCCTCTTCCTACAACTAATTATTTCCTTAAGATGAATCCCCAGAAAAGAATCAAAGGAAAATTTGCAAAAGTTACAAAGATGTCAAGGTATGGAGCCAGCATCAACTGCTCAGAACCCAAATGCATGAGAGACTAGGGTGCCGGAAAGGCAACGTATGCCCTTTCCCGGATGCCTTTATATAGCCACACTTGGGTAGCTCTGGCTTCCATTGCCTTGCCTGGAACAGGGAATACCCATGAATGATGGCTGAGGTAAGCAGGTGGTGAATGAGGGAGTGGTGTTGTCTCTTTGGGGTTAGTATGTGGCTGTATCCTGTGAGTGCTCATTGGATGCTGAGAAACAGTCATTCGTTCATTCTTTCATTACCCATCTATGGAGCAGCCACTGTTGCAAGGCACCAGGCGAGAGGCTGAGAAGACAAAGATGAGTTAAATAGCGACTTCATCCTTGGGAAGATCACAGCCCAGAGAAGGCCAGTGACTCATCACACACGTTTACTCCATAGTGTAGTAAGAGGAAAAACGGAAGTTCAGTAATGCATCTCAGGGCAGAAAACTTGTAAAAATCTGAAAGTCCCAAGGGAAAAATATGAAAATCACATAATCCTCTGGCCCATTCCTCACAGCAAACACATTCAGGCGTATCCTTTAGACTGTGAGCCTGGCTTGCTTGTGGTCATCCTCACCAGATACAAACTTGATGGCATTGCCTGTGTCCTGCATTGGCACCTCTGGTGACCTGGCACCATCTTAGACAACTTCTTCTGAAATCTATTAAATGAAAAATCCAACAGGAGTCAACAGAATGAAAGGTAAAGGAATTCATGAGTTGAAACAAAGTCTCCATGTTTTATGTATGTAGGGAAATTTGCATTAATTCATATCCTTCTGCACAATGGAAACTTTTTCAAATATTTCATTGTAAAAGTAACATGCACATTTGAGAAAATTGGGGGATGAGAGAAAAGGAGAATGTTACCATATTTCACTATCTAATCCAGGGCTTACAGCATTCTAGTGACCATCACACTGAAAAATTTGTATTAAGATGATGTGAAGACGCTGGGCGCGGTGGCTCACGCCTGTAATCCCAGCACTTTGGGAGGCCGAGGTGGGCGGATCACGAGGTCAGGAGATCGAGACCATCCTGGCTAACATGGTGAAACCCCGTCTCTCCTAAAAATGCAAAAAGTAGCCAGGCGTGGCGGCCGGCGCCTGTAGTCCCAGCTACTTGGGAGGCTGAGGCAGGAAAATGGCGTGAACATGGGAGGCGGAGCTTGCAGTGAGCCGAGATCGCGCCACTGCACTCCAGCCTGGGAGACAGAGCGAGACTCCGTCTCAACAAAAAATAAAAAAAAAAATTAAAAAAAAAAAAGATGATATGAAGACAAGAGCTGAGGAATGAGTGAGTGTCATTCGTGTGTTGGTTTTTCCAATTTACTTTTTGTTTATTATTTCTTTTTGAGATGGAGTCTTACTCTGTCGCCCAAGCTGGAGTTCAGTGGTGTGATCTTGGCTCACTGCAACCGTCTCCTGGGTTCAAGCAATTCTCCTGCCTCAGCCTCCCAAGTAGTTGGGATTACAGGCGCCCACCACCATGCCTGGCTAATTTCTGTATTTTTCATAGAGTTGGGGTTTCACCATGTTGGCCAGGCTGCTCTTGAACCCCTGACCTCAGGTGATCCACCTACCTCGGCCTCCCAAAGTGCTGGGATTATAGGAGATTACAGGTATGAGCCACTGCACCCAACCTCCAATTCTATTTTTAATTAAACACGCTTGACAGGTAATTACATTCATATAGTTCAAAATTCAAATAGTACAAAAGCATATGGAGTGAAAAGTTTACATGCCAAGCCATCTAGTTCCCTGGGACACTTAGTGATACCAGTTTAATGTATATCCTTCTAGAGTTTTTGTGCCTATCAAACCATGTATGTATATAGAACATGAGTTTTTAATGGAAGGCTTGGCAACATTATTACTAAATATTCTAAGTTTAGCCTGAACTATCCCTGTTGTTCCTAGTGGCAGGCCTGGGGTATAGGTGAAGAAGAAGAGAGAAAAGGGCAGAAAGAGGCGTGTGTGTGTGTGTGTGTGTGTGTGTGTGTGTGTGTGTGTGTGTGTAGGAGGTGTGTGGGTGGTTGTTGCTGATGGAGACAGTGAAGGAATGAGCATTCATTCATCCATTTAACTAGTATTTATTTACTGAGCATCTATTATTCTAGACCCTGGAATAGATACTATTCTAGACCCAGGAGATAGAGGAGTGAACCAAAACTCTTTGTCCTCATGGATATTATTTAAAATGGAAGGTGGTAGATAATAAACATACTAAATAAGTTATGTAGTCTCTTAGAAAGTGGTAAGTACCATGGAAAAACTTAAGTAGGGTGCAAGAGATGGGGAGTATCAAGGAAAATTTTCGAGTGGCCAGGGGAGGCTTCATTGAGAATGGGGCCCATGAACACAGATGTAAAGGAGGTGAGGGAGTGAGCCCTGTGGATGCCCAGGGATGGAGCTCCCGCAGAGGGAAGAGGCAGTGCAAAGGCCCTGTGGCAGAAGTTTGAGCCCTGATGGCTGCCAGCGGCCCTATTCTCCCCTCTCCAGGCTGTTCCTGATGACCTCTGCCCTCTGGCTGGCCTCCCTCAGTTCCCAAAGAAGCCCAGGTCAGGCTAGTATGTTCTAGGTATAGTGCTGAGATGATTCTATATGAGATGTTAGATTTTCCTTTCTTTATATTTTGATCCTGATGTTTAATGTTACTCCTTCAAGATAATTCTATGCTTTGGATGTTAGTTTAGTCTGAATAAGAGGAAAAGTGGGGAACATTGTTGTAGAGGGTAGACTAAGATTGAGACTTGAAAGTCCTAGATTTTATACCAACCTTAGTGCTAGTTTTCAAGCCTTTTGAATTGAGTACATTATTCAGCCTCTCTGGTCTGTAGTTTCCCCACTTAGAAAATGAAGGGGGTGTACTTAAGTGGCTCTAGGGCTGTCCCCAGCATGGTGGTTTTCAAGCTCTGTGACCCTGCGAGCAGTTAAGATAAGAAGTGGCATTGGATGACGTCTAGTGATACTGCTCGGGAGGAGAAGGGGGCTTTTGCCTGCAGAGGATTCTGTGTGCATGATAACATGCGTTGCTACTTGATTCTCCCTCTTGGACTAGAAGAGCTCAGTTTCATCCTTAAAATAGAACATTCCATCTGAGTAAGTCCAGAATCCCTGATGCTCACAGAGGAGACGCAGCGGCACTGTTCGTTGCGTTCTTCTCCTTGTTAGTTGAGTGTGCTGCTCCCTTTCAGCCCTGGAGGGGTTGTTTTCATGCCCCTTGGCTGAACTGATTCTCAGTTCGCAGTGGAGGTGGACTTGGTGGGGCTGGGTCTCCTTCTTTTGTTCCTTTGGGTGTCAGAGGCTCCCTCCCCTCTTTACTATCCTCAGTTTAGATGCCTGGAGTCTTTCATCCGCCCTGGTGAATCAGGCAGTGAGAGGAGGGAGTGTGTCATTGGCATCACCAGTGTCCCATGCGGAGCAAAATCACTGTGAATTTAAAAATCAGAATGTGTGTAAAAGGTGTGGGGGCAGAGCTGGGGCCTCCAGAAATTTCATTTAGAGGGAGAAATGTTAAACATGAATAGAAGCCTTTTCTCTTTTACTTTTAAAGGGTGAGTCACCTTGGTTGTAGTTATTTTCTTCCTTATTCCTCAGCATTTCCTCTGTTTTTGTTTGTTTTGGTTTTTTTTTTTCTTTTCTTAAACTACGCATCTTAAGCACTACTAGCTGCTGTGAAACAGGGCAACAGAAGAGTGGCTTCTGGAATTGGGATTCACATTCTTTACTGGAGTTTGTGGGGGGACGGCACGTTCCCTAAGCATTGTGGAGGAAATATTGATGCCCATGCACCTTTCACTGGAAATGGGTCCTGAGATGTTTAATTTGTTGAAACCAGCTTCTGATTTGTGCTATTTTCCCAGGACTTTTAAAAAATATATACACAAAAATCCCTCTGTTACTTCTTACATTTCGTGTGATGTCCTTTGTCTCCATCAACTGTTGTAGAGAGAAATTGTATTTGGAATATTCATAACAAGTCTATCGCTAATTATCACTTTAACAATGTGTTATGGAGTGTATCCATGCAGTCATCTGGGAAGGCGCATATGCCGTGAAATGTGGGGATTTGCTGTGTACTGCGTGTGCCTGCTTTTAGCGTTTCCTCAGGTCTTAGGGAGGAAGTAGAGGTGCTTGGTAAGGGGGAATGGAGGAGAGGACTTCACAACTGAGGGCCTGCATCCTGCATTCCTGTCCTCCCGGAAACAATTTCCAGGGTAGATTGCTTTTGAGCGTAAGAAAAGCCTTTATTTGAAAGAAAAATCTTTCTCCATACTGAAGCCTCATTTCTGGAAAGCTGCATAGATTGGAACTGAGGTTACCCCAGGTCAGGGCCAGGTAGACAGATCCTAGCCATAGATCTAATTGCTGATGTAGAAAGAGGCTGCTGGCCTTAGTGCCTTCCTGATACTCTAGCAAGAAGTGGGGGGCAAAAAGAGCTAAAATTGCCACCTGATTTGCAGACCTCAGAAGCAAATGAAAAGGAACTTCACCATCTCAAGGGAGGATGAGAAAGAATGCTGCTTCCTTTTCTTTTTTTCTGCTCTCTTTTCTCTTGGGAAGGAGAATGAACTCATGCTGGGCTCCATCTTCAGGATTCTCAGTGGGTCTGAGCTTTGGGAAGCTAGAATTCTATTATCTCAGGGGCACGTGGAGCTCTTTCCACCAAGTCTTCCTGATTGGCGTGGATGAAGCCCCAGAGGCTGCTTTCAAATGAGGCCAGAGTAATGGAGCATAATGGAGCAAACCTCCTGGTGGAAGAGTTCAGTCCTACTACAGTGATAAATCAGGAAGCCTTTATGAGGGGCCGGTAATGGGACAGCGGGGAATGAGTTGCCAAACTTGGCTCTGCGTGACTTCGTGGCTCCTTTGTGGGTCCTGTTTTTAGCGCTAATGGGGGATTCAGGCTGTCTTTTCTGGGTATCCTGGGAATATTCTGAAGGGTTTAATTTGGATAGTTGTAGAGTTGCGTCTGTTATAAAGTTTTAATAATGAGTTTTTATGGCACTTGGAGGCTGGTTTTGTTAAATGTTACTTTAGAAATAATAACAGCACTTTATTACTGTTATTATTGAGTGCTTACTATATACTAGGTGCATTATTCATCATAATCATTAACAATGAATTTTGTTTTGAGATGTAGTCTCTCTCTGTTGCCCAGGCTGAGTGCAGTGCTGCCATCTTGACTCACTGCAACCTCCACCTCTTGGGTTCAAGCGATTCTCCTGCCTCAGCCTCCTGAGTAGCTGGGACTATAGGTGCACACCACCACATCTGGCTAATTTTTGTATTTTTAGTAGAGTCGGGGGGTTTTCACCATGTTGGCCAGACTGGTCTCAAACTCCTGACCTCAAGTGATGCACCTGCCTCGGCTTCCCAAAGTGCTGGGATTATAGGCGTGAGCCACAGTGCCCAGCCAACAACAAATATTAATGCAGTACTTATGATGTACCAAACTCATAATCACACTTACCTCACCAGGTCTTAGAAGAACACTCCCTCTGGAGCCATCATTTACGCGTGAGGACACTGAGGCCCTGAGCTTAGATAACTTGTTCAAAGTGGCCCTGCTGATAAGCTGCATGGATGAAGTCAGCGGTTTTAGGCATGTCTTTCCACCAGCTTCTGGAAGAATAGCACACAGGCCGTCCCCCCTCCCCCATTCAAAGCAGCAGAAGGTGGAGTGAAGACCATGACTAGGGCGGTTCCTGGCTCTGTGTGATCAGAGGGTGATATTAGGTTCAGGGCCCGGCTTATCAGTGCTGCACTGATATTCACAGAGCATTCGGCTCTGGAGGCTTTGCACCTGTTTATAATGCATTGTCAAAACTTGGTGTTGGCTGCCTCTTTAAAGAATTGATTTAATAAACCCTGCGTTTCTGGATGTTTGGTTTCTTTGTTTTTGCTTGGGGTCATGGAGGTGGGATCCTGGAGGAGTTGGATGGGAGTGTATTTGAGAGGGCAAATTCTGGGTGTGTTTAAAAACCAAGCCACCACATATTTTGATGCAGCCTTCCTGAAGACAGGTGTGTGTGGGCAGGTGCACTGGGGGCACTGGAATGGGCAGAGGAAGAGGTGGGGTTTGTAGGTGGAAACTCAGGGCTGGCTTTGTTGTAGTCTGCACGGCCCGCCAGGCCACAGCCACTAACTGCACCAATATCGCCACTAATAGGTGGGTGATTCAGCTCCTTCCTGCATTTTATTACCGGACAGAGACTTTAACAGCCCTTTGATTTAGCAAGTTAATAAAGTAAGTGATCAGGCTCCACTGTTTAACCACTGACTGGATGGCCTGGGGCTTGTTGCTTTCTGGGAACCCTTCTGATATTGTTTTAGAATTAAAAGGAGAGAAAGTTACGGAATTTGAGTGCTGTACTTGAGTCTCCTGGCTCCTTCCTAGGCAGCCTCACCAGCCCAGCGTGCCTGGCCTCCTTCCAGTGCCAAACTTCCTCTGATTATGTCTTCCAGGGACTGGCTGGCTGGCATGGCCAGGATCCAGTGGGCTCCGTGGATGTCACTGACCAGGGGTTAATATCAAAGGGATTTGAAGGTCCTGGCTGTCTTTGAGGGAGAGAGTTGGATAAGAATGTAGGGTCTCCTGATGGGGCCCTGTATTAATTTCCTGTAGTTGTAATAATAAATTAGCACCAACTGATGGCTTAAAATGCCAGAAATTTATTCTTTCATAGTTCTGGAGACCAAGTCTGAAATCAAGGTGTCAGCAGGGCCATGCTCCCTCCAAAGTCTCTAGGGAAGGATTCTTCTGTGCCTCTTCTAGTTTCAGGTGGTTGCTGGCAATCCTTAGTGACCTTGGCTTGTAGAAGTGTCATTGGGTCTCTGCCTCTGTTGTCATCACATGGCCTTCTCCCTGTGCGAATCCATGCATGTGTTTCTCTCTTCTCCTTACAAGGCACAGTCATGTTGGATTTGGGGTTTACCCTATTCTAATATGACTTCCTCTTAACTAATGACATCTGCAAAGACCCTATTTCCAAATAAGGTCACATTATGAGGCTCTGGGTGGACATGAATGTTGGGGGGACACAATTCAACCCAGTCCAGGTTTTTCAGGAACATGTGACAAAGAGGCAGGGACTGTGGCAAACTGATTCATAAAAGGAGATGCAACTAGAGCCAGGCTCAGGATTCCTAAACAGTTTAGGCAGCACTGTGCAGTGGAACTTCCTGAGATGATGGAATACAGTTCTGTCGCTATGCCGCTTGAAATGTGCCCAGTGTGGCTGAGGACCTGGGTTTCAAATTGTATCTCATTTAAATAGTCACACAGGACCAGTGGCAACCATAGCAGACAGGGAGGCTCTAAACCCTCCTGAGAATAAAATAAGAGAAGGAGGGTTTGAATGTTTAAAAGTTTGGGCAAGGTCATTTGCATCCAGGGTGGTCACCAGGGGCTTAAAAGGCTAAGCAAGGTAGACTTTGTTCTGTTTCCCTCCTTGATTAGGAGAAATCCTCTGTGACACACAGCCAGCCAGGCTGCATTTCACTTGGGGTCCTCTGGACCCCAGGTGGTGGCCATTAATCGGGGCTCTGAATGTTAACCTCACTCGTGTAGTCACACACAGAGCATCCCATGCCCCACTCCGGGGTACTCACGCCCTGGGCCCCGCGATTTGTTAGTTCCATCACTGGAATCCTCCTGTGGGCAACTTAGAAAGGAGGTGCCTTGGGGGTGCCCACAGGTGGCCTTCCCTTCATCTCCTGGGTCAGAGAATGCTTCCTGGAGGAAGTGATGCTTAAGCTGTGCCAGTGGCTGCTGCAGAGTCCTGTCTGTGTTCAGTACAGGAGAGTAAGCTGAGGACTTAGGACTGCAGGACTTTAGAACCAAAAGGAACCCCAGCAATCATCGGGACAATGGTCTTGCAAGTTCTGAAACCACCAGAGACTCTTCCTCGAATGAAAGATCATCTGTACTCTTGATATGTAGAGCCGGTAACAGGTGGATGCTGCTTTGGATGGGGAGGTGGGAAGAGAAGGAGGCCAGAGACCTTCTTAGGGCTCCACCTTCCCTCCTCTACGGACCCTGTAGCATAGGGTGAGGAAATCACAGGTCGAGACTGGCATCCCTGTGGCAGACCAAGAAATGGAGGTTCAGAGAGGTAAAGAAACTTGACAAGGTCACACAGCAAATTGATGAATATTGTCAATTGGAAGATTTTGCGGATCTATTCCTGAACCTCCCACCCCCAGAAATCCTTGATACCCTTTTTGAAAGAAGATAAGTTGGTCCAGTTGTCAGCTATTAACAAACTGTGGGATTTCTGCTCTAGGATCAGATGCTATTTCTGATTTTAATCCCATCAGGAAATGGTATTTTGATTAGTTGCTAGTTTTATTTTGCAGACTGACTGAGATTCATAGGTAATCCTAAATTGCATGTATTACCCTTCCTAGCATGTGCCTGCTATGTGCCAGACACCAGGCAGAGTCCTTCATCTCACTGTGTCATTTAATCTCCATGGATCCCTGATACTGGTCTCATTGACCCCATTCTATAGATGAGGAAACTGAGGCTCAGAGAGGTAGAGAGTAGGATTCAAAGCCTGTGTGCTTTGCACAGGGAGGTGCTGCCTCCCTGGGAGGGTGGTGATAAATGTGAAATGTTCTGGATGAATTAGAAAGAAGGTCCTAAAAAATCAGGGTGCCATTTACGGGTAAGGATGAGACAACGTGGCTCAGGAGGGAAGGGGGAGCCAGATCCGAGGCTGACCACAAGCAGATATGAGGCAGTCAAGCATCCTGACAGCAATGCCGTGGGGTCTGAAAGTGTGGTAAGAAGGCAAGGAGTGAAATGACACAAGGAAGGGGGAACAGACAGCTTAGTGGTTGTCCTGGTGGAGCCTAGGGGGATGGGAGTGACTATAAAAGCACAGCGTGAGGGATCCTTGTACGACGGACATGCTCTGTATCTTGCCTGTGTTGATGATGTTATGTGGATTCTGATATTATGATATAATATAGCATTGCAAGATGTTACCATTGGGGGAAAATGAGGGAAAAGTACCTGGGATCTCTTTGTATTATTTTTTACAACTCTATGTGAATCTACAATTATCTCGACAAGTTTAATTAATATATGGATATAAGCCCTGAAAAACAAAAAGGAATACAAGGAATTCACCAGGCATCTGTGTCAAAGGGGCAGAATTCCTGTTCCTTTCATGCTCTGAAAGGAGAGCTGGAACATGATATTCCAAAGCAAAGGTGTATTCAGATGTCCATATGCAATGCATTGAGGCTTTGCCTGGGCCCCTGCAGGGCTGAGAGGAACCACCTTCCTGAGTTTGCTGCTAAGGTAGAAGGCAATGGGAGAGACAGAGATGGCCAGAATCCTCAGAGGTGGTGCCATGTGGAATAAATACTGGCCAGGCAGGCAGGTGACACTCGTCAAGTGCCTACTGGGTACCAGGCACTGTTCCAGGGCTAGGGATTCAGGGGGAAGAAAGCCAGTGTGCTTGCCTGTAAGTCTTGTATTTTAGAATAGGAGATAGAATTAAGGAACAGGTAAGTGAACAGGGCAATGTCCAGTGCTAACATGTGCTTATGAAGAAGATAAAAGAGTAGGCCGAGCATAGTGGCTCTTGCCTGTAATCCCAGCACTCTGGGAGGCTAAGGTGGGCAGATCACCTGAGGTTGGGAGTTGGAGACCAGCCTCACCAACATGGAGAAACCTCTTCTCTACTAAAAATGCAAAATTAACTGGGTGTGGTGGTGCATGCCTGTAATCCCAGCCACTCGGGAGACTGAGGCAGGAGAATTGCTTGAACCCAGGAGGCAGAGGTTGCAATGAGCCAAGATCACACCATTGCACTCCAGCCTGGGCAAGAAGAGTGAAACTCTGTCTCAAAAAAAAAAAAAAAATTAATAATAATAATAATAAAAAGAGCAAAAAGTAGGACAGGGTGACTGAGGGGCTGCCTTTGCTGGAATGTTCAAGGAAGGCTTCACTGAGGAGGTGACCCTTAAGGGAAAACCCAAATGAGATGGAAGCAGCTGTGCAGATGTGTGGTGAAGAGTATTCCTAGCAGTAGGAAGAGCAGGTGCAAATTTCCTGAGACAGGAATAGCTTGTTGTATTTGAGGAACAAAATGAAGGCCATTGGGTGGGAATTATTGAAAGGGTGGAGGGAGATGAAGCTGAAGAGATGGGCAGGGCCCAATCCTAAAGGCTCTTGTAGGCTTTGGTAAGGGTTGATATTGGGAAGCTGCTAGAAGGTTCTAAGTAGGGACATGATCTGCTGTGTGGGGGATGGATTTTAGAGCAGCAAGAGTGGAAAAAAGACGATGATGTGCTACTTCAATAGTCCATGCAAGAAGATAGTTGGATGATTTGAATTTTGGCAATGGGATGGAGAGAGTTGTTGGGTTATGGGGATACTTTGGAAGTAGAACCACTGCGGACTCACTAGGGGTTTAGACGTGGGTGGGTGGCATGAGAAAAGCAGGATGCCTCCTAGATTTGTCAGTCGCATCCTACCACAACTAACTCCAAAGGACTGGTTCCATTCTTTTTGACTCCTGTGAATTTCCTTCAAGGGGAAAACACTAGAAATAAATGAGAATTGAGCTGAGACCCAGTAAGTTTGGAGTAGTGTGGAAATCCACATGACCAGTTTCATTGATCTGGTTCTTAGCTCTTGCTGCGGGAACTGAGAACATGCTCAGATTGTCTTGTTGGTGGGATTACTCGTAAGGAGATCAAGGAGATGAGGAAGTTCTGAAATATCCTGGAAGTTGCCCTGTGATGCCCATGGAGAACTGCAGCATGTCCCTTGTCACCCTCAGCAGCTCTGGAGACCAGGCATCTTCCCATGCCAGCCACTAACTCAGGCTGAACCTGACCCAGCTGTGCTCTCTGCCTGTCCTTCTCCTGTAGCCATGCTCCCCTTGTTCTTCTCTCTCTGGGTCTCACACTCCCAGCTCCTCAGCAGGGAGAGTCTGCTTGGATTGGCTGGTTTACCACAGGGCAAGTCTGCGGGGCAGAGGGCTCAGCCAGGCCCCGACTGAGGCAGCTGAAGTCTTTGACATATCTCCTGAAGGTCATTGTCTTTGGCGTGTGCACATATTCTTGACTTTGTCATGGCCAGAGGATCATGGGACTCAAAACATGCACGACAGCTCAGGTGCCAAGAGTTGCCTTTAATCTCTGAAGACATAACAACCACAGGGTTCATCGACTGTCCTGTACACAAAAGTCACATAATCTAGAAAGACAAATACCAGGTGGATAAGAAGGGGCTCGTATGGCAGGTTAAGGTATCTGCTTCTTTTGGTGAAAGCGTGAGGAACATAAAAAATAATCTTTTATTTGCAAAGTACTCTATCTATAGTGACTTGAAATTAACTTTATCTTTGGTACTGCTTCTTAGAGGGGCCTAGGGAGCACTACATTTGTCCATTGTTCATCAGTCTGTCAAAATGGCTTGTTAACATGCACTTTCCCTGGGCCCTACCGCAGCACTTCTGAATCAGAGTCATCCCAGGGTGGAGAGCTACTGCCCTAAGGAATATTAGCGTGATCTACTTCCATTTCCTCTGCATTGACTAAGTCTGACTTCACCATTGGTTTTGTCCATCAGTTTCTCTGAAGTTAACCATGGAAGAGCAGATTTTGTAAAATCTAATTTGATAGGAGTCTAGTCGCTATGGACTGAATTGTCTTACTTTACAATATGTTGAGCCCTAACTCCTAGTGTGAGTGTACTTGGAAATAGCACCTTTAGGATAGAAGTTAAATCAGGTTATAAGAGTCACTAATAGGATTGATGTCCTTTTGCGAAGAGACACCTGAGAGCTCACTTTCTCCTTTGCATGCCCTTACAGAGAAAAGGCCATGCTGGGACACAGTGAAGAAGTGGCTGTCTGCAAGCCAGGAAGAGAGCCCTCACCAGAAACCTAATGGGCTGGGACTTTGATCTTGGACTTGTAGCCTCCAGAGCTGTGAAAAAAATAAATTTCTGTTGTTTAAGCCACCTAGTCTGTGGTATTTTGTGATGGCAGTCCTAGTAGGCTAAGCCAATAGTATTTTCAAATAAGTTACTCTCCATGTACTTAGGGTTTCTTTAATGTACTTACATTTCCTTAGAGCTTGCATGCTAAGAATTAGTCCTTCTGGTCCCCAAATCATGTAAACCAGATGGCCTCACCACTGTGCTCAGAACCCTGCAATGGCTTCATGGAATTTGTAATAAAATCTAGAGTCCTTGTCATGACCAGTGTGGCCCAAACCCCTGCCTGCTGCTCCAGCTTCATTCTCAGCTCATCATTCCTGGCCACTGTTCTCCTGAGCCCAAGCACATTCCCACCTCAGGGTCTTTGCACTTGCTGTTCTCTCTGCTTGGAAGGCCGTTTCATGCCATGCATCTCAAATAGTGTTCCCAACACTTTATTCTCTCATCTTTCTTTATTATTTTTTCAGAGTACTTATTACTGATACCGTATTGTGTCTTTGTCTGTCTCTTCCACTAGAAAATAACCTCTATGAAGTCAGGGATTTATATCTGTTTTGTCCATCACTGAATCCCCAAATAGTGCCTGGCACTTAGTAGATGCTCAATAAATACCGGATGAATTGATGAATCTCACAACTGGAATTCTAATCAATGCTTTATGGAGGAACCACCACATCACTGTCTTTTTCAATAAGAACTGGGGAGCTGTGACAGCCCTAGTGTTCTGCCTGAGTCAGACCCTTTATGTGATGATTATCCAGTCATAGCCAACACTTACTGAACACTTGGTGTGCTGGAGAATGTACTAGATGTTAGGAAAACTGAACTTTGGCCCCTGTATTTTACAGGGTAAGGGGCAGATGGTCAGAGCCCACAGAACAGCAGCAGTGCCAAGGTCCTCTTGGGGAGGGCATGGACATATCCCCCTTCCCCTGAGAGAGTGGTTTACTCACAGTGGGGGGCATCGGGGTGTCAGTGAAGATGTCCATGGTCTCTGCAGAGAAATGGAGCTGATGAGGCACCCAGATGGCCATCACCCCTCCTATCCCCAAAGACTTCATACTTCTCTGACCCATTTGTGAGGAGGATTAAATGAGGGTGTGTTATGCTAGACCCAGCCTCAGGCCCAGAGGGAGCCAGGCTCACTGGTCTCATGAGGCCCTTTCCAGCCTCTTGACCTTTCTTATTCTGTGACCATACGGGGGATTCCTGGTCACACCTCTTACAGGCAGGAAAGCAGCCCCCAGGGAGCAGGAGTGAGGTCTTTGCTGGGGTCACACCAGGTGGTCAAGTCTGGGTCACAGTACTACCCCCTTGTCATTTCACAAGCTGGAGGCTCCCATGCTGAGCAGGGTCGGCAGCTTCTTTGAAGGATTTTCCTTTGTGTGTTTATCAGATCTTGGATTTTCCACCATGGTCAGCTTGTGACTAGTTATTATCCAGATGAGCTGGCTGCCACCCACAGAAGGACTTGGGGAAAGGAGAAGCCACTGTGTGTGGACCTTATCACTGTGGGCTCAGGCGTGCTCCTTGTGCCCACCATGATGTTTGATGCCAGCAGAGCTCGGGAGAGACTCTGGAGCCACGTCCAGCTCCTCCTTGCCCTCACGTTCTGCTGCTTTTATAATGGTAATTACAAACCCGGAGGGCCAGAGGAGAAGGCATAGACTTTGGAGTCAGTTGGCCCTGGGTTCAGGCCTTATCTCCACCATTCATGCCTTTGTGCTTTGGACTAAATTCCTTAGCCTCTCTGAGCATTGTTTCCTTGCCTCTAGGATAGGAACAGTATCATCCTCTTACTTTAGTTTTTTCCTTCTCTAAGCCATTGAGCCTCAAATTGAGTTGGTCAGTGGACTGAAGACCTCGAAAACCAGCCCCCTCATGGGGCTTTGAATTATGGAGAAGCTGGACTCCATGACCCCTAAGTTTCCTGCCAATGCTGGAACTATAAATTAATGTCAAGAACAAAATACTGTGGTCAGGAGGGCCATCCAGAGACCCTGGTGGATCCCACTTTGAGAGCCACTGTTCCAGGCATTTGCTCCTTTGAACTTGTTGAACCTATACATTCTGATTGGCTTGGGGGCCCTGATAATAGGAAGACCTTGACTTTGCTTCTCATTGCAGAATACTTGAAGGGTTATTTTAACTGAATTATCTCCGTGCCTTCTCCCACCCCTAAAATGCAGAGCTTCTACTTGCATTTGTAGGATCTGTCCCTAGACCAGAGCCCTCATTTGTTCTAAGAAGGAGTTGGACTTCCAGTTCCCATGTGACAGGTGCAGAAGCCAAATCTGGATCCATTCCTAGACCTCAGCCAGACCCCTATGCTGGAGGAATAATGGGAGTGGAGGGTAAAATCAGCATTGGTTTTGGAACCAAACAGATCTCATTTAAAATCTGGGCTTCAGCATTTACTGCTTTAGTAGTTTGAGGGTGTATTAGGCAGAGTCTCAGTTTCCTTATCTGTAAAATGTGAATCAGAGATTGTTGTGAAGATTAAATTAAATTATATGACATTTAAAGTACTTGGCACTTTGAACACTTACTAAATATCTACTATGTGCCAGGCACCACTGCTTTGTGCTGGCTCAAAGACTCATATCCTAGAGGGAAAAAGACAAGTGGATAAGCAAATTTTTGTCCCCTTGCTTTTGAATTTTCTACTTTATAATGTGCTTTCACACACACCCAGTAATTTTTGTTTTTTTGAGACTGGGTCTCACTCTGTTACCCAGGCTGGAGTGCAGTGGCATGATCTTGGCTCATTGCAGCCTCTATGTCCTAGGCTCAAGTGATCCTCCCACCTCAGCCTCCCAAGTAGCTGGGACTGTAGAGGCACACCACCATGCCTGGCTAATTTACAAAAAAAAAAAAATTTGTAGAGACAGGGTCTTGCCACATTGCCCAGGCTGATCTTGAGCTCCTGGGCTCATGTGATCCTCCCACCTTGGCCTCTCAAAGGGCTAGGATCACAGGCATGAGCCTGTGAGGAGAGGTCACTTAGCCATGGTCTCATTGTCAGCATTTGCCAGGGCTGGACCAGAGGCTGGTTTCTGACTTTTAGCAGGAGTTCCTTCTTCTGTACTTTTACAACTCAAAGCCTGAGCCACAGGCTGGAAGCATGAACATCACCTAGAAATAGTTAGAAGTGCAGATCTCGTGCCTGACCCCAAACATTCTGATTCAGAATCTGAATTTTAAGAAAACTGAGACAGCTCTAGTGTCATGGATAAATGGCAGTGCTCTAGACCCTGACTGTCCAGATTCCAACCCTGGCTCCATTACTTATTAGTTCGATGACTTTGGGTAGATTAGGCAAATCTCAATGCTTCTGTGTCCTTAACTCCAAGATGGCTAATTAGAGTACCCACTTCAAACTGACCATTGTTTGGATTAAATGAGACGATGTTAAGAGCCAGCATTCCTTGAATGCTTGCTGCAGGCCGGGTGAGGTGTTCACTGCCTCCCATGAGCACAGACTCATGCCTGGTGCACAGGCAGCCTCAACCAGTGTTCACTTTTTCATTACCTCACAGGACTTGAGAAAGAGAATTACTTCTCGTGATATTTATGCAAAGAGGAGAATGGTTATTTCACAGTGCTCCAAAGCTTTGATGAACCCCATGTTGAACATATCCTTAACTGCAGCATCTCACATGAAAGTTTTTCTAGCGTTGGTATAATAATGAAATCGGCATCTGAAAGCCGATACTCATTGGATATTGTGAAATGCTCTGGGAAGCTCCATTTCAGCTTAAAAAACTGTATGATTCCCATAGAATGTAGTTTATAGACAGAACAATTCCAAGCTGAATAACCATGTAAAATTATAGGATACTGGAACTGTCACAATTTCTAGTGATCATCACATTCTACCATCTCGTTCTGCAGATGAGAAAACTGAGGCTCAGAGAAGGCAAGTGGCTTGCCTAAGGTCACCCAGATGGTTAATGGCAGAAACAGAGCTAGAAATGAGGGTTTCCCACTCTCAGCCCAGTTCTTCCCACTATGAATGTGTGTGCAAATTCTCATTCATTCATGCAACAAATATTTCTTAGGAGCTTACATGGTGCTGGGTGCTGTTTAGAAGCTGGAGATAGTGGTGAGCAGTATAGCAAGATATTTGTCCTCTGTAGTTCACATCCTCATCTGAGAGTGAGAAAAAAACAATAAGAAAAGAAAGAACGAGATGACTTCAGAAGTGGTTGACTACATAGGAGGAGACAAAATGGGGAAGTATGCTAGCAATGATTTGGGAATAGTTGGACAACACTGCCAGAGAAGTCATCTCTGAGATAGTACATTTGAGACAAGCCATGAATAAAGTGAGTCATGAAGGCGTAGGGATAAGAAGCTTCCAGCAAGAACCAACATACTACCACCTCCCAGCTCTTACTCGTGGTACCCACTGTCACAGGTTGGTTTCCCCACAAACAGATTCAGAGATGATGGATCTACGTGTAGGAAGTTCATTGGGGAGGGAGGGGCACAGGGTGGGGGAGAGGGAAAAATTGAACTGTGATGCAGTTGCAACAAGGGCCTGAGTCCATGCTCCAGAGTTCTAGAGCTGAAATGGCTCTTTAGAGTTGCCACACATTGGGGCTAAGGAGCCAGGTCTTTGTCCCTGTGCAAGTGATCAGTCAGTGGATAAAGACTGCTTTTGGGAAAGGTGTATGACCTTGGTAACACAGCTCCCTTCTGAATTCCTGGGAGAGACTCAAGTGTGAGCTGTCAGCTGACAACATTCCCAGCAGCCAGAAGAAAGAGTGGCTCCGTGCTGGAGGGAACCTGGGCAGTACCGCAGCATCCACCATAGCCTGTCTTCAGGGCACTAAAGATGTATTGCTTGCGGGACTCTCCCGCTGAAGGAAATAAGAACACCTTTCTCCTGTCTTATTTTTGCCTTGTTTGCATATTCATTTATTGGTCACGTACTTGTTGACATTTACTGACTTCCAGCTTATGGGATAGGCACTGAAGGGGCAGAAATGAATTAGGCAAATTTCCCGTCTTGGAGCTTGCAGGACTTTGTGGAGACACAAGTAGACAGAGAGATAGTTAGACATGTATTTCCATGTAGCTCTTCCAGTTGATTAATTGTACAAAAATACTTCTGTAATGGATATGGTGGTCACTTTGGCATTCAAATCTACGTGGTCAATGAGAGCTTGACATAAACTGCATCATACCTGAAATGTTCACCTTCATTCAATGCACAGAGATCATGGAAGCTGATAAACGGATTCGATTAGCTTTTTCTGGGAAAAGGAAGGAGAGAAGTTGGAAAGATTGCCTTGTACATGCAAATGATAATAAAAGTAACTAATGCTTATTGAATGTTTATACTGTTCTGAAAATTACATGCAGATCTCTCCACTTTACAGATGAGGAAATTATAAGAGAAAGTTAAGAATTCTTGAGTTCCTTTTTTTTTTAATTGGGAACATGAAGGCAACTTTTTTTAAAAAAGGCTAACAAGTCTAAAATTTGCAAACTCTTCAAATTTACTTTTGACCTTTGTTCAGTGTGTATGAATGTATTTCATAGTTTTTATCAGTTTGTATGTGCTGGGTTTGTATGTGCTTGCTTCTGTCATTTATATCTGCTGTTTTGTTATATTTGTTATTATTTTATTTGTAATTATATTTATTATATGTTGGGGTTACATTCCCCCCAGTTAATTCTGCATTTCTGAGAAGCAATAGGAACAATGACTTCCAAGCACAGAGGTCTCTGTTTGGCTGTCTAATGGCCACTGGTCTGGATTTATATCCAGGCCATTTTCAGGGCCTGGGATAAGCAACAGAGCTAGAGTGGAGACAGAGAGGGAAGGTCAGTATGAATTCTCTGGATTTTCTAACTCAAATAAATTGATATACATGAAAGTTATTGGAAAGTGATAAAACACTACATCAATTGTGATATTTTTGGTGTGTCATCATCATCTGGATTCTGTAAATGTGTGTCAGGTCTGATTGCAGTGTCTTTAGATAAAAGCAAAGACTTTTTTAGTAAGCATACTGTATCAAAGTGGGTATTGTTTCCATCAAATTATTCCTCTGTGACGCTTCCACTGCATTCATGATGTAGTGCCAGGTCACTGATGTGAGTGCCTGGCCTGGCCAGGCAGGTCAAGCCAATGGGTCATAGGGATGGGGTAGGAGACGAATGGCTCCTGGAGAGCCTGGACCACCAAGGGAGGCCACCCCTGAGCCAGCTCAGGTGAACTCTGCCTTGCAGGAGGGTTGCACAGTGTTGGCCAGAATTACAGATTTTTACTGTAAATTCTGATTTTTAGCTGACTCACTTGGGCTTTTATAAAATATTGTGTATGCCAAATAAAACATGCCCGTGAACTAGACTTTAAAGGGCTGCACTACATGCAAGCTGTGGCACCATGAAAGGGATTCTGGATGGGGAATGAGGAGATTGGCCGGGGTGCAGGGGGCTGGACAAATGATATTTGAGGAGCCTGAGTTGATACTTCTCACCCTAAGGTCTCGGGCAAGGCGCATGTTCACTATCAGCCTCCATTTCTTCATCTGTACAATGAAGCTCTTACAGATTTTCATAATATGCAGGAAAGCACCTAACACCATCTGAGTGCAGCACCAAATACGTGACTTTATGGTCCCAGTGATTCAGTCAGCCAAAGTAGAGAACCACTGGCTTAAAGTATCTCTTAGAAATGCCTTCAGAACCTGTGGTCTATTCTTAGAAAACCCCAGGGAAGGCCATTCATCTTTTAAAGGAGGGGGTCATATTTTGGAAATAGTCAAAAGTCAAAGTTTATCAACTCAAGTAGCTAATGCCATTTGGACGGTTCCCAAAAAACTGACTTAGGAGTTCTAAATAAGGAGAGTAAATCCCTGGTGTGGTTAGAACTTGGCTCTGAGGAAGGCAGTTTCTTCCAGAGATCATTGTGAACATCTGTGAATTGCAAACATGACGATGCAGCTGTGAGGGGGAGCGGGGAGTCCTGCCGTCCAGCAGGGACAGGGTGGCCACCCAGGGCTGTGACCTTGCAAGGACCCTCTAAACTCTTAACTACACCTGCTCCCTTACTAGGGTCCGGAGTGACTGCTTTCACACTGGGGTTGCACGGGGAGCCGGGTGTCACCCCAGGAGCTCCTGCTGCCAGAAGCTTGTTCTTCGCTGGTTGGGAAATTATAAACAAAATAATGGTCACTTTTCAAGGTGTTCTTTGATGTCAGTGTTTGAAGAAGCCAGAGAGCTGTCCTAAGAGTGACAAGGACTCTGACTTCTCTGCCTCTCCCCTCCCTCTTCCCTCCCTTCCCTTCTTCCTGTCCCTCTGGGGTCCTCCTCTATTGACTCTCTCTCCCTACCTTACCCTATACCCCCCAAGCCCTGCCCATATCCTTTTCCCAAGAAGCCTGTGGAAAAGGGAGGTCCTGATGAAATTGCCCAGTGAATTTGGATCAATGATTTGTAAGTGCAGCCTTGAAAAAAAATCTTCCTCATGTTCTTCATTATGATGTGGTTCTACTGGAATAATTTAATTATTGGAGCATTGAATGTATTTATTAATGATCTACATCTGTGGCCCCCAGTCAGCCTATAGACTTGGATCCCTTCTCAAATAAAGGGCAGTATTCACCCAAAGATGGAAACATCTGCTTTGGTTAGGATGGGGGAGGGGAAAGTGGGACTGACTCAACCCATTCCTCACTGTCCCCAGTCCACCCCCTCCCCAGCAGTGCCTCAGGCATCTTTCCTGGAACCTCTGTGATACCTTGAACAACGTAAAATCCAACTAATCTAGAACTAGGCATAAGAGGGGCATTCACTTGCAGGTGATGGTAAATTGGTAAAGTTGGCAAACAGCAGCAGGGAAGAGGTGTCACCAAGCCAGCCAAGAGGACGAGGAATGGAAACAGTGATTCACAAAAACTGTCAGGCTGTTTTTTTAGGTGATGCCAGAAGGATATCAATAAGGTGCTCTTGGTGACTATGGAAAAGGCGACTTTAATGGAGATTTGTGGTGGAACAAGAAAGCGCCTCTCCATTGGGCCGAGTTCATGTCTCTTACCTGTTTCAGGAAGAATACCCTGATTTTGGCCGTGAGCAGCACCCTGGTCCCCTGGGCTTTGGGGCAGCCTGGTGACCATCTTCCTGGGTGTTTCTCCAGTTCAGCTACAATAGAGTCAGCAAAGAGCTCCAGGTAGAGAAAAGAGCTGGGACTTTAGAGTCAAAGAAATGAATGTGGGCTGCATGGGACCTGAGGAAGAAGCCGTGCCTCTTTGAGCTTCACTTTCTTCATCTGTAAAACAGTGGTAATAAGTCCTCCTTTGAAAAATAAATGAGTTAAGGTGGCCAGCTGGGTACCAAGTGCATGGCAGGGCTCAGTCGCTATTAGTCCAGTCCACATTGCCCGAGCAGATTTTGAAGTCAGTAACATTTCTCCCTGATTTTATTAAAGCAATATGGGTTCATTATAGAATGAGTGAACTGTAGACAACCCACAACCACATCTCCGGCATACAAAACCTTCAGAACATCCAAGCCACAGTTCCCAGGGGCTCCTTCAAAACCTCCTCCTTACTTCATATGCCAAAAGGCTGGCCACTGGGCCTCGGAATGCCCACAGCCTGGGATTCCTCCTAAGCTGTGCCCTGTCTATGTGGACCCCCACTGGAAGTCGGACTGTCCGACTCACATTGGGAGGCTGAGGGAGGAGAATCACTTGAACCCAGGAGGCAGAGGTTGCAGTGAGCTGAGATCGCGCCATTGCACTCCAGCCTGGGCAATAAGAGCAAAAACTCCATCTCAAAAACAAACAAACGAACAAACACACACACACACACTCAGGGCATCTCGCACCCATGCAAGCACACTTGAAGGCCCGAATAAGTACTGCTACTAATGCAAAATCAAGCATTCTGTTTAGGATCTCCCATTTCCTGGAGTCCCTAAATTCCTCATTCAGCCTCTCCCAGTGACAG
Source organism: Rhinopithecus roxellana (assembly GCF_007565055.1). NCBI lineage: Eukaryota > Metazoa > Chordata > Mammalia > Primates > Cercopithecidae > Rhinopithecus > Rhinopithecus roxellana. The sequence goes on along the minus strand of NC_044560.1, from coordinate 92,965,683 downwards.
GCAGTTCTCAGCCCCTTACCTCTGTGACATGAACTATATACAAGAGAAATAAGCCTTTTACAAAATATTGGTTAATGAGCAATAGAATACTAATGGCTCACAGGTTCTGGAAAAGAAGCAGAGTGGCCCCACTTATGAGAAAGGAGGCCTCAAATCAGTCCTGTTTCAGAGCAAGGGAGTAACTGTGACAATTCCAGCGGGCAGCCATGTCTAGTTGCACAGGTCATGTGCTGCACAGTTTTGAGCAGCATCTTCACATCATGGCTTATTACTCTTCTTGGGGCTACAGGGATGTGGAGTTGCTCATGGGGCCAAGGGGTCTCAGGAGGTCAGGTCAAAAATAGTGAGATTCCCCAGGCATGGTGGCTCACCCCTGTATTTCTAGCACTTTGGGAGGCCGAAGTGGGCAGATCACTTGAGCCCAGGAGTTCAAGACCAACTTGGGCAACACGGTGAGACCCCGTCGCTACAAAGAAATACAAAACTTAGCCAGGCATGGTGGCACACGCCTGTAGTCCCAGGTACTTGGAAGGCTGAGGTGGGAGGATCACCTGAGTCTGGGGTGGTCAAAGCTGCAATGAACTGTGATCACACCACCACACTCCAGCATGGGTCACAGAGACCCTGTTTTAAAAAAATAAATATAGTGAGAATTAAATGAATTTATATATATATATATAATCACAAATGATTATATATATATATAATCACAAATGATTTTATATATATATAATCACAAATGATTTTATATATATAATCAATATATATATATATATATATATATCACTTTGGCCAGGCGCAGTGGCTCACACTTGTAATCCCAACACTTTGGGAGGCCGAGTCGGATGGATCACCTGAGTTCAGTTTGAAACCAGCCTGGCCAACAGTAGAAACCCCATCTCTACTGAAAATACAAAATACTACCTGGGCGTGGTGGCGAGCACTTCTTGTAAGGTCCTCTGAGCTGGCCGTACCATGGTCAAGCCATCCTGACATTCCCCCACCCTTGTGATAACGTACTTTGTGATATTCCCGGTCCTTGTGAATGTCCTTTGTAACATTCCCCCCGGCCCTTGTGACAATATACCCTCCCCGCCCTTGTGAATATACTTTGTAGCATCCTCCCCACCTTGAGAATGTACTTTGTAACTTCCATCCCCATGCCTGCAAAAATCGCTCCTAACTCCACTGCCTATCCCAAACCTATAAGAACCAATGATAATCCCACCACCCTTTCTCAGACTCAGCCCACTTGCACCCAGGTGAATAAACGACCTCTATTCACCTGGGCCAGGTGAAACACTAAGCCTACTCAGGTGGTCTCTTATACAGACATGGGTAACACCTGTAATCCCAGCTACTCGGGAGGCTGAGGCAGGAAAATCACTTGAACCTGGGAGTTAGAGGGTGCAGTGAGCTGAGATGTGCCATTGCACTCCAGCCTGGCAACAAGAGTGAAACTCCGTCTCTCTCTGTCTATATATATAAAAATATGTATAAATATAAATATACATATATATATATATATCACTTGGATATATATATCCAAGATATCTTGTGATCACCAATAAATGTTAACTGTCATTCCTGTTCATGTGAGTTAATGTTCCTTGTGTTCCTAGGAGGGACTACCTTGTCACAAAAAGCAATATAGATCAGACACAAACATACCTTTTCCAGTTGTTGAAACAGCTTGGATGTTTGAGGGTTCTTAAGTGTGAACTGGGTTGTTGAGGTTGTCAGTGCACAGTGGGTTGTATGGGTCACAAGGAAAAATGCTGGGGCTGGGGTCCGGGCCACTTACAACATTAGCTGTGTGATCCTGGTTTGAACTGAAAAGGAGGTATTGCCTTTCTGACCAGACTAGGTTATTATTAAATTACAAAATGGTAGATTGTATTAAGTTTCAAAATGTTAGATTGAAATTTTGATCAAACAAGAGAAGGAACTGTGGAAAGTCAATGGTGGAAATGACTATTTGAAGCAGTTGGGGCAAAGACAATATGCATCTCCAGGGTGATGGAGCCTTTTGGGATGGAAAGAGTGCGGCATTCAGAATGAGGAGCCCTGCAGGGATTCTTGGTGTATCCTGGGACCAGTTTCTTACATTCTCTGTCTTCATTTCCTCACCTATGAAATGGGAATCATGATACCCAAGCACTCACCCCGCTGACTTCTGGCATGAAGATAAAGCTAGATTGGTACGAATGTGCTTGAAACACTGAAAAGTCCTACACAATGGTGCTTCCACTACAGCTTAATTCTGTTATCAGAGTCCACAAACCAGCTTATTTGCTTCTGCTGCCTACTCTAAAATAGCAAGTAACCAGACTTTTATGTGCCAAGACAGAAATAAATGGATTTTTAAAATATTTGGTTTCAGTGCTTTTGTGTCATTGACAGGAGTCTGCTAGAGTCCTAGCGCCCTCCTGGAATGATCCAGGCCTAGAAGCGAAGCTGTGTGTACCCCCAGTGACACCAGAAGGAAGGACAAAAGAGGCTGTCTCCCCACCCACCTACACACTCTGTGCTAATTGGGCTTCTTTGTTGCCCTCCCCAGAGGCTGGGAAGGAATGTGCAGCCCAGGCGGAATTCCTCTCTGCACCCTGCCCCTCCCCTTGAGGTCACCACTCTGAGATTGCTTATGCCTGTGGAGAGTGTAGAATGAAGTAGAGGGCAGAGCTAGGAGCAAAGAGCCAGCAGCCAGGGAGAAGTCAGGGACTCTGCCTTCTTTCCAAACTGCAAATTACAAGGAGATGGCCAAGAAGCCTCTTGGCATATGGCACAGAGCATGGGCTTTGGAGCCAGATGAACTGGGTTCTGATCTGCCACTCTGTACAACCTAGGACAAGTGAGTCTAACTAAAACTGGCTCTCACTTCTTTCATCTGTGAGCTGGGGACTTTTATATCTGCCTCTTGGTGTTCTTGTGAGGAGATGAAGCATACAATGCAGTCTTTGGGTATATTAGTCTTCTCAGGCTGTCATAACAACAGACCACAGACTGTGCGGTTTAAACGACAGAAATTTATTTTCTCACGGTTCCGCAGGCCAGAAGCCCAAGATCAAGGTGCTGGCATGGTTGGGTTCTGATGAGAGCTCTCTTCCTGGCTTGCTGATGGTTGCCCTCTTGCTATGTCCTCACATGGTGGGAAAAGATGGATATCTCCTTCTTGCTCTCCTTTTTATAAGGCCATAGCCCTGTCAGATTAGAGCACCACCCTTATGACCTCACTGAAACTTAATTACTTCCTTAAGAGCCTTTCTCTAGATAAAGTCACACTGAGAGTTAGGGCTTCAACATACGAATTTGTGGGGCAGATAATTCAGTCCATAGCATCATGAAGGGTGGAATTGGACAGCATAATCAAAAGGTAGTAAAAAGAACAAGGACTAGAACATGGATGCTGAAACTAAGGATGGGTCCCTGCTACATTCTGCAGATATCAACAGCCATTTCCCAGATCCCGAGCAATACAGATCAAACAGCGGGAAGATGCTTGGAGTTGATAGAGAGCTCCCCTTCCCAGACAAAGCAGTTTTGTGTGATATAAAAGCAAATATAGGAAAATTTGAGAAACTACACTGATAACCCCTAAATCTGGGGACTGTCATGGTATAGCTGGACTGGGGGAAAAATGCAGAACTGCCTTCTCAAAGCTTCTTCTGTGATACTTGCATCCTGAGGCCTAGGCCAGAAGAACCTGTAACCACTCTTATTCTTTCTTCGTCTCTGTGAAAAGGATGGGAAAAAAATTCTAAGCAATTAGCAAGGAATATGAGCAGCAGCCAAAGAAGGACAGTGGCAGTCCTTCTGGATGGCAGTCAATAGTTCCGCCATCCATCTCTGCATATGCTGCTCCACCATCCAGAAGCAGATCCCCTTCAACCTGGGCTGGCTTGTGACTCGCTTTGTCCATAGGATTTGGAGGAAGTGACACTGTGCCAGGCCCAGACCTTTTGAGACCTGGCAGTTCTGTTCCCTCAGAACCCAACTTCAATGTAAAGAAACCTAGATTTTCCTACTGGAGAGAGAGGCAATGTAGCGAGAAAGGCTGTGGAGGATGAGAGATCACATGAAGAGAGAGAATGGCCACAGAGGACAGCCTCAGTGCCCCGCTAGGACCCTCCAACCCCAGTCACACTGCCCTAGCCATACCACATGGAGCAGAGACGAGTTGCCCTCACTGAGCCCTACATTAATTCCTAACCCACAGAACTGGGAGCAATAAAAGGATGGTTTTAAGACACTGCATTTTGGAGTGGTTTGTTAGGCAGCAATGGATAAATGAAGGAGGACCTGCACATCAAAATGGCCTGTGCACCCTGATGCCAGCACTCCACGTAGGCTGGATGTATACATGACCCAGGGGAATGTCCTGCTGCAGCACGATCAACACAGTTAAAGCAAGTGAGAGCCTGAAGACTAGGATGTGGACAGAGGCTGCCCAAGGCCCAGTCTCATTCTGTCTCACCTTGCTCAGGCAGCCAAAGGACCACACTGGACAAATGATGAATACCCATTACCCATCTCTCTAGTTCCTGTTCTAAGGGAAGGATTCAGACAGTGCCTAGGAACTAGGGAAAGTAGGGCTTCTTTCCAATATGTAAAAAGGGATCTGGGTGAGTAGTTTGAAGAGAGGCTTTTGTGAGGAGGAGTTTTGGATTGTAGTGAGAGGTGAGAGGTGCTTCCTCTCTCAGTTCAGCCTGTATAATATGTATGGGGCTGGGGTGGAGTAGGGAAGGCCCTTCAGCAAGATGACTCAGACAGCTTGGTTTTGTGTCCTACAGTTGAGAGATATCTGCTCTGATGCTTGACATAGGCCGGAAAAGCTCGAGTGGTCTTTGACACACGGAAGACAAAGTAGAGGATGGCATTTGAGAAGTGCCTCCATTCCCACTACAGCAAGGCAAGGGATGCGTGCCTACATTTGATTGATGAGAGGCAGATTATGCCAAGTCAAATGGGAGCCTTAATATCTAAGACCTGCCTGAGAAGACGGAGTGAGGACTGGTGATGAGGACCTCTGGGGCTGAGAGGTGGGAAAGCTGGAGGGATGGAATACAGCCTCTACCCCAGGGGATTTGAGCCAGACCGCAACTGGGGAGTCTCTGAAGCTGGAGCCACCTATCAGTCAACAGCCACCTAAGAGCTTTATGGCTCTGCTTCCTCTCCTTCTCTGGGCTCCAGCCCCTCAGGAGCTTGGAGCCCTGCTTAATAATCTGAGGGCAAGAGGGGAAAGGGGAAAATCAGTACACCGTACCTTCTTTCCCTGACCCCAAGTTCCTACCTGTCACAGGTGCTAGCTAGGGAGGGGAGGAACCCTTGCAACTTGCCTATGTAGGGATAAAGTATTTCTTACATTGAATTGAAGATTCAAGTGTTCATTCATGCAATAAATATTTGAGTTCCTATTCTGTGTGAGGTATTGGTTGACACTGGGGATTTAGCAGCGAGCAAAATACATAAAAATCTCCTCCTCCATGGAGCTAACATTTTAATGGATTAATATCTAGGACTAGACATTTTGACATTGATACTGTATGTTGTGTCTTAGTGAGCACAGGACTACTACCTAAATGACAGTAGCAAATTCAAGGGGAAGATAAATATAAAACAATTATTTAAAACATTTAGACTTAAATGGATGGCTATTTCCCAGACATATGCTACCAAAAGAAAGCTGAAATAACTACATTATCCTCAGAGAACAGAGAGCATTAAGGATATTTTTTTAAAGTGACCACGTAATCAGTTGTTCAAATGAGGACTCTTTCCAGAGTTAAAAGAGGTGCTATTAGTAAAGTCTATGGGGACAACATGTATTAATATAAGAGGTGCTATTAATAAGACCTGTGAGAACAGCAGTGTGTTATTTAGGACTATCTCAGGCAAACAGGGACCTATGGTCATTCTGGGAATAAAACAGGTCACTGCATAGAGATAAGAGGAGTTCATGAAGCCATAACAATTCTGAGCTTGTTTGTACCTAATAACACAACTTAAAAATACATAAAGCAAAAACTGGCAGAATGACAAGGAGAAATGGACAGATCTGTTTTAATAAAGGGGAATTTAAACATTACGCTCTCTACAACTGACAGAGTAAATAGACAAAAAATTTATTGGAGATACAGAATATTTTATCAACACAAGTAAAAAGCTTGATCTAACAGGTGGTAGGCCAGTTCCGGCCCACCACCTGTTTTTGTCAATAAAGTTTTATTGGAATACATGCCCATTCATTTATTTACTTATTTTCTATGGCTGTTGTCTATGGCTGCTTTTGCTCTACAATGGCAGGTTGAGTAGCCATGACAGAGACTATATGGTCTGCAAAGCTGAAAGTTTTTACTATCTGGCCTGATATAGGACATTTGCTAACCCCTGATGTAAAGCATTTATACAAAATCCTGACTTAACAATTAAAGAGTACATATACTTTTCAGGTACATGTGAACATTTTCAAAAATTGATCATGTAGCAAATGTCAACTAATTTTTAAAATCCCAATATCATATACATCTCTAACTACAAGAAGACCCCCCCATATCATATATATCTTTGACCACAAGGCAATTCAATCAGAAATCAATAATTAAAAGATAATGAATCTCCCATAAGTCTGAAATTTTAAAAATTCTTTGAAATAATGATTCAAAGAAGAAACCTTAGTGGAAATTATATATTTGAAATGAATGGTAGTAAAATGCTACATTTCAAAATGAGTGGGAAATGGCTAAAACAATTCTGAGAGGAAATGTATAGCTGTAAATATTTATATTGGTAAGAAAAACCCAAATCAAGAAGTAAGAAAAAGAACAAAAGAGTAAATTCAAAGAAAGCAGCAGAAGGGAAATTAACAAAATAGAGAATAAAGAGACAACAGAAAAGAGCAATTAAATCAGAAAACAAAAGATAAAGAATTCTTTAGCAAGATAGACCAAGAAAAAAAAAAAAAGACAAAAGGAACAATTAGACACTATTGAGAATGAAACTAATATGTGGTTAAATGGCAAAGAACTGGAGAGTGCTGGGTGATGGGCAAAGTGTGTTCATTTTATTAGTCTCTGTACATTTCTATATATTTGAAAGATTTCAACACACACATACACACACACACATGAAATAAAATCTGCAAATAAACAAAAAAAGGAAGAGTGGGCTCTGAATTCAAACTGCCTGAATTTAAACACTGATTCTACAATTGATTAGTGAGTACCTTGGGGGCAAGTTACTTAAATGATCTCTTTAAAATAGGGATAATAGCTTCTGGCCCATAGCTCCACACTGCCTCCTTTATAAGGCTCTGGGAACTCAGGACAAGGTTTCATTCACTCTGATTTTAAAAACTCTTTCTCTAGTTAAGGTTGCCCCGGAATTACTTAACACCTCTCCCTCACCTTCCACAGCAATGTTTAAACTACCTGGAGACCTTGGGACACCACAAGGGAAGCATGGGGAGGGAATGAAGAAAGGGCAGAGGTTGGAATGCACAAGGAGGAGAGAGCCAGCATTTATTAAATCTCCACAGTGCATCAGCTAGTGTGCTAGATGTGAATACCTATTTCCTCCTGTGGAAGGGAATAATATTATCGTCTGCTACTGACTGTGCTCGTTTTCATTCGGTACGGCATGGGCAATGTCCCCACAACCTTGTACCTTTCAGTGCACTGCTTCCAGTGACTGCGTGGTGTTTCAATGGTGTTTCACATCCCCCCATAACCTCTTCTTATCCTCACCCCTAGTCTAAGGCACTTGAGTTGCTTTCAGTCCTTGCTATGAGAATCAATACTTGAACACATTTCTTCATCAATGCTCCCCCAGGGATTTACATCTGGGAGTGAACCTTCTGGGTCACAAAGAAGAAATAGTATATACTGCAGACTGTTTTCCAGAATGACTGAATCCATTTGTACTCCCACCAGCAGGACACGAAGAAACAGGAATCTTTGCACCCTACTCACCAACACAGGCATTATTAATATTTACTTGTGGGAGTTTATTAGTGTTTTGTCGTGTTTGTTTTGGCGTTTTGAATTACTAGTACATTTGAAGGTGTCTTCATAAGCTGTTACCTACTTGGATTCTCCTTTCCATGAATGGCCTGTTCATATGCTTTGCTATTTTTTAAATTGAGTTTCCTGTCCTTTTCTGATTGGCTCTCAGGAGTTCCTTGTATATTCTAGAAATTGATGGTGTGTTGTGTTTAGACATCACAGTTGCCTTCTCCCAGTCTTCAGTGACATTGCTGAGATGTCCTTCACTGGACAGTAGAGCTGGCCCCTGGTCACTCAACTCAAGAGGGTGGAATCAGGATTGGAACCCAGGCCAGTCTCCCTCAGGAGTCCATGCTTTTTCCATAGTGTTCCTCCCTCCCCACCTGCTTTCTTCAAAGAGGGCAGTTCTCCACTCAGTCAAGACAACATTTGGGTATTTGGAAAGGGAAGTAGTAGTGTATCTCCAGAAATTGCATGAGGTAACCTCCCAGTAGTGCTGCAGAAGCCACGTTGATGCCTAAAGGGTGAGGATTTGTGATTTCTAAAAGACCTTTCCTTTTCTGGAGCTGCTGGAAGCTCTCATTTCTCCTTGCCCACCTTAGCAAGGGGTAACTGTCACCTTCCTGGCTGTAATTATCAGGCATTAAGCATACCTCTAAATGGAGCATTGAACCGCATGTCCTCCTGGTGACCAGGGATCCCACTGACAACCCAAGATGAATATGCAAAGAAAATTTCCTCAGTGTGCCTCACTCAGCCTAGCCATGCAGCAGGCAGTGTCCTCATTTCTCCAGCACCAACGTAAGGAACCTCAGGTAATTCACCTATGGCTCACTTCCACCACATTTTCTGCCATATCCTGCCCCATCTTGCCCCATCCTTTTTTCCCTGCTGTGTTAGATTTCATTGCAGCTCCTTTGATCCAGCCTCCTCTCTGCATCACTTCCCTCCACCCCAAATTATTGTCTGTCTGATGTCTCCATCACCTTTGTCCTGACCTAGCTACTTTTATATAGCCATTTCTCATGGCCGAAAAATGTGATCTAAGGTTCGGATGTGGGTCTCAGCTTTGCCATTCTTCAGCAGTAGCCAGAAAACCTTACTCAGCCAGCAGTGGCCTCCTCAATAAGCATTCAATAAATGCCTACTATGTGTTAAGTGCTATGATGGGCACCAGCAATTCCTCAGTGAGTGATGTAATCCCTGCTTTTTATTTGCTCACTGCAGGAAGGGCAGGCATTTAAGCCACCAGATGCATCCAGTGTGATGAGTTGATCAAAGAGATGTGCTTAGAAGTGATCGATTTGGCCTAAAAGTAGGTAGAGATGGTCAGGAAGACATCTTATGGGAGCTGACGATTGAGCTAAATCTGGAAGGGTGGGGACGAGTTTTCCAGGTGGACAGTACTAGCAGAGGGCAAGAGCATGGCAAGATGAAGCAAGCGGCATGTTAGGAATGCCAGTTTATAGTCCTTCTTTCTCATGGGGCTTGGAGGAGAACCACATATGAAAACACATATCATGAATCGCCAACAAGTGCTGTAGGAATAGATGCTGTTTTTGTTTGTTTGTTTGTTTGTTTTGAGACAGAAGTCTGCCTTTGTTGCCCAGACTGGAGTGCAGTGGTGGAATCTCGGCCCACTGCAACTCCTGCCTCTTGGGTTCAAGCAATCCTCTTGTCTCAGCCTCCTGAGTAGCTAGGATTACAGGTGTGTGTGCCACCACGCCTGGCTAATTTTTGTATTTTTAGTAGAGACGGGGTTTCACCATGTTGGCCAGGCTGGTCTCAAACTCCTGACCTCAAGTAATCCACTCACCTTGACCTCCCAGAGTGCTGGGATTACAGGAGTGTGCCACTGCACCCAGCCAGAACAGATGCTTTTAGTTGTTAATTAATGAAAATTTGCCTTCTGGGTTTGATCTGAAATAAGAGAAACACTTAAACTTCTTGTTTCACCAGGTTTGAACAGCCTACTCCATGGCTGTCTTCCATGTACCCACCCCGATTGTGCCATAAGCAAAATGCCGCATAAGAATGTGCTTTCTGTTCAATGCTGGTAACAGTTCTCCTTGTTATCTTTATGTGTGCTATGTGTCTAAGCTTTATGGAAGCTACTGAGAGGCTGGAGTGGACAAGACTTGGGATTGTGGAGTCAGCCTAAAATGGGTTCAAATCCTGGTACTGCCACTTTCTACGTACTCATTCTGGCCCTGCCTCCAAGGCCACCTTGATTAGTCTGGGATGCTCCGCAGCTCTTTGGGGACTTGCTCCAGAGCCAGCAGGTGACTAATTGCATCAACGGCATGTGGGCTTCAGTGGTTTAATTCTGAAGGCAATCTGGTCTCTAAGTTTTGGGGGAATGGTTCTCTAGCTACTCAGGAGGCTGAGACAGGAGGATCACTGGAACCCCGGAGGCAGGGGTTGCAGTGGGCCGAGATCCCACCACCTCACTCCGGCTTGGGTAACAGAGGGAGACTTCTGTCTCAAAAAACAACAAAACAAACAAACAAACAAACAAAACCATAGCATCTATTCCTACAGCACTTGCTGGTGATTCATGATATGTGTTTTCATGCATGGTCCTCCAGATGTCACTAAGATAAAGGCTAAGCCTCCTCCCCGGGCCTCTGAGGCCTGATGTGGGTCAGCCTTCCTATCTTCCCCTGCTTCCCTTTGAACTCTCTAGGTTCCATTAACACTGGCTGTGACCATTCCCATTCCTGCCTCAGGGACTTTGTATTTGTTGTTCCTTCTGCCTAGAACTTTCTTTTCTTTTCCCTTTTACTTTTTTTTGAGACAGGGTCTCACTGTATCACCCAGGCTGGAGTGCAGTGGTGTGATCATAGCTCACTGCAGCCTCAAACCCCCGGCTCAAGCCATTCTCTTGTTTCAGCCTCCTGAGTAGCTGGGACTGCAGGCGTGCACCACCACGCCCAGCTAATTTTTATTTTTTGTAGAGAAAGTGTCCCACTGTGTTGCCCAGGCAGGTCTTGAATTCTTGGCTTCAAGTAATCCTCCCCGCTCAGCTTCCCAAAATGCTGGAATTACAGACATAAGCCACTGCACCTGACCGCCTTCTGCCTATAACTTTCTTTCACCTGAACTTTATGGCTGACTCTTTTCAGTTAGCAGGTAACAGGTATCAGTTCAGATGTTACCTCTTATTATATCCCCAGGCCATCCTGTTTTATTTTCTTCATAGCACCTCTTACCTGAACCATCTTATTTATTTATTTACTTATTTACTGTCTGTCTCCTCTGCTAGAACCTGAGTTTGATTTTAGCAGGAACCTTGTCTGCCCTGATTACTGCTGTATCTCCAAAACCCAGAGCAGTGCTGATTTTGCATATCATGCATATAATGTGTATGCCTTATACATTCAGTAAATGCTTTTGAATCAATGGGCAGTTGAATAAATGGATTAGCTGAAAGAAATGCTTTCATAAAGAAGGAGCAACTCTCCATTTTAAAATGGGGGAAAAGAACTTCTTTGGTATCTATTCTTACCTGTGGAATGGAAACATAAATATTTGTGGAACTGCAACAGACTAATGCATAATAAAGCTTTCAGTTGCAAATGCAATAGAGAGTGGTCATAAATGAATAGTAATTACAAGATTAGCATGCTGTGGGAGTCGCATTTTGGGCCAACTTGTAATTCTGAAATAGAGTTTGGAAAAGAGTTTCACCCAGGTTATGCAAGATTCATGGCTATAATCTGGTAGCAGGCACTAGCCTTGGGGAAGCTGGGCCTGCATTCAAGTTCTGGTTCTGCATCTTCTTAGCCATGTGAATTTGGGCAATTTCCTTAACCCTCACGGGTCTACATTTATTCATGTGTGAAATGGGAACACACCAACCACCACGGTGGCATGAGAGCTAAAAGAGATGATGGATATAGTTCATACAGCACAGGATGGGGTGAGGGGAAGAACTGTCCCCACGTGACCCCACTCTCCCATGGCTCTGCACTCCAGCCCTGGCAGTGTGAGCGCAGAGGTCATGCCAGATAAATGTCTGCCGAGTGCTGGCTGAGGGACACTCACTGTTATCCAGCTCCTGTGGTCAGAAGCCAGCTTTCCACAAGCCTCACAGACATGACGTACTGGGGCTTGAATTTCACCCATGGCCTAAAAGCAAGGTCCCATTCTCTCAGCTCTCATTACTCAGTGTCTTCTGGGCTTTTCCCTCGGACAGCAAGATAAGAGTGCCCAAGGTCAAGACCATCAGGAGATGAAGCCCCCACTACTGGAGGATGGACCGTGTAGGGGTGAGGAGGAGGCTAAGATGGAGAAAGGGCAGTGCTGTGGGCTACTGTGGGTAACTACAGGAAGGCACCAGAGCCCTAGACATCTCTAGGTGAGGAAGCCCCGGCCGCAGTGCTGAATGGTTGGGGAAGAAGCTACTGTCTCCACCGCAACAGGCTGTGCTGGTCTGGTCTGTGGGATGGCTAGTCATGGTTCCCTTCTACATGTGTCTCTTGTCGAGGCTGGCTGTGAAGACCCTGTGTTCAGGAAGAGTTGTATGGCATGGGGCAGGGGTGGGGTTCCCCATCTCTCCTCCTTTAATTGTCTCTCATGTGTTATGGTTACATATTGGGCATCAGAGAGCACTGCATGGTTTCTGATGGTCCTTCCTATGTGATAGCTCTATGGTTCTCAGCTTTCTCCCTTTGGCCTAGAAGATCTGCCCTTTATGGCTAGCAGCCAAGAGATTTCCACAGCGATTTCTATCCATTGTGGTCCTGCGAAGAGAAGTTGCACCTCTGTTAATGGCTGGGGATGGGCAATTGCAAGGCGGTATGTGGGCACACAGTCTCTCAGGCGCCCTGTGTGTCACTGGGTCTTGCCAGTGTGTTTGGGAGGAGGACCAGCTGGTGAACATTGCCTGACAGTGGTGTGAGCCACTGTTTTCCAGCTGCCGTGATAGGACTGCTTCCAGGTCACCAGAAAGACAGGGCAAGATTGGTTCCTAGTGTTGCCCCTGCTGGTGGAGGTGTGGGCTGCAGGACTGGACTCCACTCCCACTTCTGCTTCTTATTGGCCATGGAACCCGGAGCCTCAGAGCCCTCATCTCGAAAATGAAGGTGTTGTTTGGGGGGCTGAGGTAGAAGAATCGCTTGAACTTGGGAGGCAGAGGTTGCAGTGAGCCAATATCGCACCACTGCACTCTAGCCTAGGCGACAGAGCAAGACTCCATCTCAAAAATAGAATAGAATAGAATAGAATAGAATAGAATAGAATAGAATAGAATAGAATAAAAATTGTGGTTGGATCAGGACCTGGAGACAGCTAAGGTCCTTCTTGCTGTAGGAGTCTCAGAGGCCCCAGAGTGCATAGGCATTTTACCAGGTACAGAAAGCAGCTTGGCTCTGAGTGCTGCAAGGACCACCCCCCACCCTCTCCACCTATCCTACTAGGCTGCATTTAAGGAGCAGAGAACCTTGGCAGCTCTAACTTATCTGTCCCCTCACCCCCGAGGAGGAGTGCACCCTCAGGGAAGGGGACACTCTGCTTTCACAGATGGAGAAGTGTTGGAGTGGTGGCTTTGCAGCCTAGTGGCCAGTCTTCTCTGGGGTGAGCAGCCCAGGTTCCCCCCATCCCCCACCAGCCTTGGTATTTGCTAATTTCCCTTCCCAGGACAAATGTGTCACTATCACTCTTAAAATGAGGTGTCCAGATGGGAACACAATACAGATGTGGCCTAGTCATCTCAGAGGAATGCAAGAAAGCTACTGAGATTGTCTAGAATTCAGTCATTTCCCCAGTAGGCTTTATCCTCTATTTATTCCATATCCATGACATCTTATTTTTGTTTTTGTTTTTGCTGTTGTTTTGTTTTGTTTTTAAGACCATCTTGCTCTGTTGTCAGGTTGGAGTGCAGTGACCTGATTACAGCTCACTGCAGCCTTGAACTCCTGGCCCTAAGCGCAGCTCACTGCAGCCTTGAACTCCTGGCCCTAAGCGATCCTCCCTCCTCAGCCTCCCAAAATGCTGGAATTAGAGGCATGAGCCACTGCGCCCGGCCTATGGCATCTTATTAAACATCTGTCCATTGCAACCTGAGAGAGAGTTTTCTGTTTGCACTCCTGTGTTTGTAAATTTGCTTAATGAAGGCCCTGTTTAAAGGGAAGGACTGCCTCTAGCTCCCCCTAGAGGATAGCTGGCTGGGATTCCACAGCCTCAGCTCTGGGAGTTCCTGTGTATGTCTCAAGGCAGCAGAGAGATTAATGACCTGGGTCATTTTGTTTATTAAAATATCATCTTGGGGGTTCTTTATACCACTGTAAAAATGTTTCAACTGAGCACCTTCTGTCTTCTTAAGCCAGTGCCTCTGGGCACTCTTCTTTGTAACTTGTGTACTCAGGGGCTTCTCTGGGCCTCTGCTTGCTCATCTTTAGAATAAAGTAATTTTTTTCCAGTTGTAAATTAATTATATGGTTCTTTATATTAATTATATGGCGTTAGATAAGGACTCGTCTTCACAACTACAATAACTGCTATTTTCGTATTCCCTCTTTTAGGAATTTATTGTAAAAAGGACTCAACCTTTTCCTGACTTTATGCCTCCAAATTCCCATTTCTCGCCCTCTCCTGACGTTTCGCCTTTCCCCACCCCATCCCCATGGTGCTCCAAACTCAGTGGCAGCACAGCATGCAGGTTCAGGACAGTGTCTCTGGAGGCTGCTGTGGGCCCATCACTAACCAGCTGGGCAGCCCCAAGTGAGTCACATAACCTCTCTGTCTGCCTCATTATCTGTAAAAAGGGGATATGGTAGCATTTGCCTTACAGAAAATGTAATTGGTAATTAATGCATATAAAATTCTTAGAATAGTGAAAAGTGGTGTTCAAAGAAGCATTCATTGTTGTTGTGTTTCTATGGGGTGAGGTAGTCAGTAAAACCCAAGGTTAACACCAGACTGTTTTCCTCTAGGAAATACAACAAACAAGCAAGCAGAAGACATGGATCCTGAAGTTTCTCATGAACAGGAGACTAGCACAGACCTCTGTTCCTACCATTGGGAGGAGAGTACAGCTGGCTGGCTGCCAGAGTGGGCCTTGGGGAGTAGGAAAAGTCAAGGGCTTAAGAAATGGAAGATCTCGTGGGTCACACCTGGGAGACTATTCACTAGCTGCCCACTGGGCAATAAACACCAACTGAGGACCCGGGTGACACAAATCCAGGATTAGGTACAAAACAAATCTGGTCATTGGAGGACTCAGGCCAATAGGGGAAATAAACTGGTCAATAAACAATCATAGTGCCCTGTAAGGGCTGTAAAAGGGCATCCTAGGGGTCTGCAGTTGATAGGAAGGGATTGGAGAGGGCACAAGGCCAAGAAATAGGACAGGCAAGATCCAAGGGAGTGAGGACTTGGTGATGTCAAAGGCTTCAGGGCCATTATAGACATATCCGTAAGTCACATGCCACATAGGCCACCTGGCTTCTCAAAGAGATCCACACTATACATTTGGGGTGAAAAGTTAGAAAACTACTTCTCAAAATGAGGTGCAACAGTGAAGCCAAATTTATTTTGAATTGATTCTTTTTAAAAGAATATAACCATATATAAACTCAGAATAACCACAGTTCACCATGACACTGTTTTTAGGGGCCCAGCCAGGAATGAGGGTCAGTACCTTGGAGAGCTCCAAGGGGGTTCCAAAGGGCTGAGGCACGCACTAGTTCAGCATGAGGCAGAAACCTGCTACCAGGATCAGTGTGGAACCAGCCCCTACTGGTGTGGGCTTCTGTTGACAAGGCTGGTGCTTCTTCTCTTAGGTGGAGGTCCCAGGGAGTAGGAGATGGTGGATGGGGGGCAAGGGACCTAAGATGGACATTTGTTATCTGCCCTCTCTTTGGATGGAGTCTTCTTGGTACCCAGGAGAGATCATTGCACTCATCCTGGAGTCAACTAGTAGGCCCTGTTACTAGGATGCTTATGGAGTTTTGCTTTCTTACAAGTGATTGATATCACTTCTCCGGTGGAGGTGACTTCGTTATTTCAGATAAGCAATTGAAAGGATTGTTGCTGCCTAAAGGCAAAATCAAAAAACTGGGAAAAGCTTCGTAGCAGTTCTGCCATTTCAGCATCATCGATGTGGATTTCTACAGTTACCCAATCAGTCCAGGTCTTGTGGGCAGCTGGGGACTGTCTGTGAGATGCAGGGTGATGCCTGACTTTGAAATGTTTGTTGTGGCTTTTGGCCCTGAACACTTGAGCCTGATTAAGTATAAAACTTGACTGACTGCAATCTGGGGAGCTGCACCCACATGCATCTGGTGTGTACATATACATTGCTCTTTTCATCAGATGGACATGTCGTTTGGATATTTATCTCCTGGAATAAGACATTGAAAAATAATTTATAGCTTCAGGAAAGTCCCCAGTCAAATATGGACTCTGGCGAGATGGTGATGTCCGCAGATTTATCCTCAGGGACCTTCTACTTCCCCTTTTTCTTGCATCTCAGCCCTCCTCCCATTCACTTGTTCCCCATGTGTTTAATGAGTGTCTTTTTGTGCACAGGCCCAGGTGTCTTCACCCACAGTCGACTATAACAACCATATGGCCTAGATCATCTGGGACAATTCTGATTAAGGGGCATTTATTCTTTTCATTAAAAGTGATTTGTTAAATATATAGGGGAATGTGATTTGACTTTATGCTGCTGTAAAGCATAAATAAATGCATAAATCAGGGAAATAATCTTCAATTGAATTACATGTCAGAATTTTGCATGCAGAAAATATGGTCACCATATATCTTAAGACAGAGAGAGCAAACAATTTGCATCTCCTGGGTCGGTTCAATGTATTGGAAGAATCACCTGTATTGAGAAGGAGCCTGGGTCACTGTTGATTAGTGGCACCTGCCATAGACATCACATGGCAAGTGGTGGCATGAAGACTGTGTCTTTGGCACCACCCGTGTCTGTTCTAAAGGCCTACTGTCCTCACACTGTTCCAAGTCTCTCTTAATATAAAAAGCTGTCTGAGCCGTCAACAGTGAAGGGTTATTACCCTAACGTGGTAACCATCCCAGAGGTTGGAAGAGACCTGTGCCTCAACTGGGCCTTCATGAATAGGCCAGGAGAAGGGAATATTTTAGATCTCAGCACTCCTTGCACAACACATAGGAGCTCTGCTCTGAAGCCAAATTGTGTTTCTTAGCTTGAGACCACCTAGTAATGGGAAGAGCCTGGTGTCCAGAGGCAGACAGACCCGGCTGTAAATCCTGAATTCTGAAGCGCCAGCTGTATGACCCTGGGAAGTTTACTTAACTTTTCTGATCTTCAGTTTACTCCTCTCCAAAATGGAAATGATAATACCTACCTCTTAGGGTTATTATAAGAATTAAATCATAGAACACACTTAAGCCACTGTGGTTGTGCCTGCCGCATAGCAGGTGCTCCATAAATGAGATCCCTTATAACAGCTTATAAGAACTGCAGGCTCCATCTCTTGCTCCCTGTGGGCCATTTGAATAAACCTATTTTAAGTAATGGATGTCACACATAATTTGGGCAATAATTCCATTTCACTTCTACCCCTAAATCTGAAAAATAAATAAAGGAAGTTGACCTTTACTAAGTGATTTGGAATTTCAGTGGAAGGTTCTATAATTGCTAGCTAACAGGCCCGGGAAACCAGCTCTTGTGCTGTAATTGGAGGTGTGCAGGTCAGGACATTTAATTATGGCCTGGCTGCCTGGAATAGAAACCTTGCCACCATGACAACACCTTTTTGCATCTGCCTGATTAAGTCAACAAATTGTTGGTTCCCAGCCCAAATTGGACTGTGATAAGTGCTTTCTCCCCCTGGAATCTGCCTGTCATGATGTGCCTGTCAAATTTCTTTACAAAGGCCAGGCTCAGGTAGGGGAACTCAACAGAAGGAGGAGAGGACACAGCCCTGCTCTGGAGATGTCTGCAGCCTAGCGTAGAGGACGAGCTGGACCTGCTGGGGAGCAGGAAAGGCATTTTGGGGTCTGTGGGGCAACCCAGCTGAGTGGTCAGGAGAGCATGCCCTCTGGAGCCTCAGGTTCAAGTCCAACCCCACCCATTATAGAAGTGTGTGCCTTGGGCAAGCGAGTCAACCTCTTTGGGCCTAGTTCTTGATCTCTACCAAACGGGGGTAGTAATCTTACTTTCTAGGGTTGTTAGGAAGATTAAATGGGGGTAGTGTTTGTGAAGTGCTTAGGACCATGTCTAGCCCTTAGTGGATGCCCTGTTAGTGGTTGATAATATTATCAGGGTTGTGACTCTAATTTTCTGTAAACAACAGTGACTTCTGGGGTCTGAGTTATAAGGAAAGTCAGCATGGGCTGCTGAGTGCCTCCTTTACAGCCTCCCCCTTGGCTGGAGCCTCCTGATGCCTTCCCCCTGCCCCCTCCCCCTCCCCCCCACCCCACAACTACACACCTTGGTGCCTTTGCCCTGATCTTTGTCCCCTTGACTTCCTGACCTGTTCCCACCATGCACTGTTCAGATCCAGAGCAAGCATCACAACCATCATGAAATCCTTCCCCAGACGGGGTTAATTGGCCCCTTCTCTTGACCTCCCAGAGCATCTGTCACCTGACAGCGTTGGCCCTTTCCACGCTGTGCTATGATCTGTTTCCTTGTGACTCTGTCATCAACCCATTCTGGCTCACACCTTGCTGGAGGTGACAGGCTGGGAAAATCGCCTCCCATTTCTGCCTGGTCACTGCTTATCACTACGCACGGGGACAACTGCCTGGCAGGGTTCTGTAGGGATCCTGTGTCTGTCCTGGAATTGAGTCTCCCTCCAGGTCCCTCCTTCCCTCACTCCCTCTGTCTGTCTCTCTGTACCTGGCAGGGCCTGGCACTCCAGAGAGGTGAAGCATACTGGTTTCTGATTTCCCTTCCACTCTCCTGTCATCTGGGGTCCCAGGATCCACCTTGAGGCCTAACATATGACAGGGTCATATGTTTGCACTTCCCTTCCTCGTCTTCTGCCCCTTCTGTCCTAGCTTCATTCTTGAGCCCTGGCTAACACCATGGGGGCCCTCCCCGTGAGGGTCAGGAGGGGACATGCTGGCGCTGCAGCAGCATGGCAGGGTTCTGGGAGCTGGGAGCTGAGCTCGGCCACAGGAGAGGATTAAATGTGCTCTAGTTTTAGTTTTGAAACTTGTCAATGAGCAATATCCCTCCCACATCAGAGCACAGGAAAGTGGCGGGGGCAGAGAGTAGGAGGAGAGCCGGAGGTGGGCTGGGCGGGGAGGAAGGGAGGAAATTGCACCCTGTGGCCCCCACTGCTTACTTGATGACCCAGTGACCTAATGATGACTCATCCTGTCCTCCTGAAGGTGTAGGGGGTGTGTGGGTGGGGTGTGGGGTGGGGGTGAGGGGTGGTGAGCACGTCATACTCTGGGTCCTGTCATCTTGACCTCTCTTGGGTAAAGCAGGGAAGATGTTGAGCTGGGAGCCCCCCACCCTGTGGAGTCATCCCGAGATGCCCCTTCCCTCTGGAGTCCCAGGTGGGCCTGAGTGGTCCCGCTGGCTCCGGCCCTGCACCTTCCAAGGCCCCCTTGCCCACTGGAGTGCCACAGAGGGAAAGCACAGGGTCCCCTTTCCTGCTCAGGTTTTACTCATTGTGGTGCTGGGACGGAGCCACAGCACCTGCACTGGCCCTGTGCCAGGTGGAGATCAGTGCTTCTCATTCTAGTGACAACCTTCAGAAGCAGGTAAGATGCATCCATGCTGTTCTTATCCCCATTCACACATAATGGAGGCTTGTGGAGATGAAGTTATCTTCCCAAGGTTCAAAAGAGTGTAAGTGGCATAGCGGGGGCTCTGTGCCAGGGCTGGGCCTTCAGTCTGTCAGCCACTGTGACATGCTTCAGAGGGGGAGGGCAGGGGACCACACCCAGGAAATCTTTGTATCACCTGTCCCCCTACCATGCCCACCCTGTGTAGTCAGGTTGGTCCCTGGGCTGGGTCTTCTAAGGTTATATCATCCAAGACTGTCAACAAAAAGAGAGGGGATGATAAGGGGACAGCCCTGGGGGATGGCAGCTGGTGCAGGCTGAGAGGGGTCTTGGTGGCAGAGTGAGGGTGCTTGTCTAGAGAACAGAGGGGAGTCCCCAGAACATTCAGGAAGGGAGGCAGAGGGCAGGCTCCAGGGGCCTCATCTGGCAAGGAGGACAAAGAGAACTGACATTTGAATATACCTTCTCTGCCTCAGCTGGTGCTGCTTCTACCACTGTGCTTTACTCAACCTGTGCTTACTGATCTCAACCACGTACCAGACATGGGAGGGAGTGGGGGGAGTCAGGCTCAGGACCTGGGTGCACGAGCTTTACAGAGATGTGTGTGCGTGCACGTGTGCACACACACACAGAACACAAGGTGTAAGGTGGCCTGAGAGACACAAATCAGACCCCCAAAAGAGGTGCTCTCCATCAAGATGGAGGAGCTGCTTTTGCGAAGAGGTGGGTCAGAAATCCTTCTCCTTCCCGTCCATTCATAGCTTATGCCTTATTTCCCTCTCTCTGGCTCTTGTTCTCATTTTAAAATGGAAGAACACAAGGTCTACAAAGAGGACTCCAGCTCTTGCTCACATATCCTCTTGCCTGGGATGCAGTGATTTATTCGACATTACCCCTGTGCCAGCTTTGTCCTCACTGCAACCCTAAGAGGTGGTGTCATTATCATCCTCCCCCACACGCATGTAAACCGAGGGGCAGAGGGAGAGCTCCCAGTTTGCCCAAGGTCATGTGAACACAGACCTGAGCAGCCTCTGTTGTCCTGCCTTCCTCGTTCAATGGAAGGGCACTGGTAGATACCAGTGGGCACTTTGATTTAAAGATCTCAGACCAATTAGGTTCTCAATTGGAATGTTAAAAATTGTTTCATGTAGTTTATTTTTTATTTTTAAATTTGTTTTGAGATGGAGTCTTGCTCTGTTGCCTATTCTAGAATGCAGTGGCACGATCTCACTTCCTGGCAACCTCCACCTCCCGAGTTCAAGCAATTCTCCTGCCTCAGCCTCCCAAGTAGCTGAGATTATAGGCACGTACCACCAAGCTTGGCCAATTTTTTTTTATTTTCAGTAGAGACGGGGTTTCTCCATGTTGGCCAGGCTGCTCTCAAACTCCTGACTTCAGGTGATCTGCCCACCTCAGCCTCCCAAAGTGCTGAGATTATAAGTGTGAGCCACCATGCCTGGCCATTTCATGTAGTTTAATTGTCTGTACACTGTAAAGCCAGGGTAATGATTGGCCTCATGGGTCATGTGCACTTGCCTACAGGAAAAGTAGGCTTTGTTTTCTTCTAGAAGCTTCTTGCAGAATTAGCTCTTTTCTTCTGAGTATATATATTTTGCTCTAACTACTTCCCAGGATTTAAAAATGTGTGTGTACATAGTGAGTGGGGGAGTGAGGATAGGGGATGCTGTAAAACAATCTAGCATGTGAGTAACTCCTCTAATCCACTTGTTCTGACCAGCCTATTGGAGGATGAGCATGAGTCTGCCACAATTAAATACATGCAGATTTTGCTAGACAGTTGTAGAGGGTAGATTGTTATGAATCAAGCCATATTTTAAATGATTCCAGTGATGCAGGTGAGTTTGACATCTGCAGTGAATGATTTGATAATCTAAGGAAATCTAAATCCCTTCCCTCTCTCTCCTTTTCTCTTTCATGTAAAAGCTCTTTTTCATGCCTTGGGTGACCTTAGGGAGATGAGTCTTCTGTATCAGCTCTGCCACTCAATAGTACGGGACCTTGAATGAGTACCTGATGGTGCCTAGCTCCAGTTGCTTCAACTGTAAAATGGGCACAGCCAGCCTTATCTGGCAGGTTTGTCTTGAGGATTAAACAAGCCAGTGTGCATGCAGCACTGGGCAGATTTTGGCAGAGGGCGGGCTTTTAGCCTTCACACAGGAACCTTCTGTCAGATGGTGGGGAGAGCCATGAAAACAGTAAAATACAGAACCGTGGGTGAGTGCGAATCCAGGCAGGTACAGGCAGGGGCTGTGGGACCACTGGGGAGGGAAGCACACTTTTGTGGAGTTGTTAAAGAGAAGTCAGAGGTGGGGACGTTGGAAGTGGGTTTTACAGAGAAAGTAGGAGTTGTTTGCTCATTTATGTATACCTCACTTTATTCCAAATAAAGATTTGAGATCGTATATATTCTACATTAAGGTAAAATAAATTTAATGAGGAAATAATACACAAGGAAAATAAGATGAGAAACTAAAATAAAGTCATGGACAGGTTAGGACATAAACCTGCTAGAGGTGATGAACAGATTTGGCACTACACTTCCTAACAATGAAAACAAAAAGGGAACATGATCGATTGATGGTTCTTAGTCATCACGTCCACAGGATTAAAAATGCACCCAGTGTCCGGGATG